>NW_024424209.1:0-1727 GCF_017311325.1 Ursus maritimus
TGATTCCTACCATATCCTCATTAAAATCACCTATTAGCCTACACAGAAGTCAAATGCATCTTGGTGAAAGACAGTTGATGAAGTGGTAATTTAATTGCAACTTCTGTTCTAGATGCATTTAATTGCTCTGATACCTGGTAGGCAGCTATTAATCTAGCAAATAGTTTTTTCTCTATACCTATTAGCAAGGATCATCATAAGCAGTTTACTTTCAACAGCCAGAGCCAAAAATAAACATTCACTGTCCTATCCTAGAGTACACCAGCGTTCCAAGTCATATGTTATAATCTAATCTTCAAGGAACTTTATTGCTTCTCCATTCCAAAGAACATCATTATATTGTTAGTGTGTCAATTGGACCTGCTGAGCAAAAAGGAGCAACTACTCTAGGTACATTGGTAAGATATACATATATATCATAGAATGGAAAATACATCTCAAAAATATTCATGGGGCTGTCACCTCAGTAAAATTTCTAGGAGTATAGTGGTCTGAGGATGGCCAAGATATCTTATACAAAGTGGGCAAGTTGTCTTATCTTGTACTACTGCATCTACCACCAATAAAAAGGTGTAATTCTCTCTGCCACTTAATATTTTGGAGGTAACATATGCCTCATTTTGGCATAATATTGCAATTTAATAATAAAGTAACTCAAAATATCTCCAGGTTTGAATAAGGCATAGAACCAGAGAACGCTCAACAGCAGTTTCAGACTGTCTTGAAAGCTTCTCTGACAGTTTGTACCTCTGATTTGGCAAATACATAAGGACCCTATAACATACAGGAACACGGAATGATGCCTTGGGAAGTTCCCTATGGGCAAATCACAACCGCAGACCTTTAGACTTTGGGCCACGTTACCTTCTCTCTCCACCCACACCTAGAACCTCATAAGGAGTTACCTCTGAAGCAGTTGATTGAAAAAGAAAAAAATAGGGCTTTCTTTAATACATGGTTTTTCATGATTTGCTAATACTATTGGCATTTACTACAGGATAAATTCTTTGTTTTATTGAAATACCCCTTACATCTAATATTTTACATCAAAATGTCTAACATTTCTGGACCTCAAATACAAATACCAGTAGCTTTGGTTGTCATCCTCACTACTAAAAACATCTCCCACCAAATTTAAGAAAAATTTTATGGTAGGCAATTGCTAATAGTTCTTTCACTAATTGTTACTGTTAGTTACCTACTAACTTTTCTTTCCACCAGACAGAGCCACATAGAGGTTATGTTCTCTCTTTCACAAAGCATTCTCTACACACCAGTTAATCATGGCATTGGCATTATCCTACCAGATTTTCTCTCTAGGGTTAAAATAATAAAACAACTATAAATTGCCATGAGGGGGCATCCGACACTACTCAAAATTTGCAGCCACAATTATTTAGGTTTATTTAAGGGTAATTCCTCAAAATAAATATTCCTGGAGATATACAGCTAAATTTTGGACCATCAAAATTACATCAGAAATCTCTTATTCTTGGTTATTTATAGAGTAAGAACAATGCAAGGCCTAGGTTAGGTCATGCTTGAACTGCTTCTGTATCCATTCAAACTTCTAAGGAGACTTCCTTACCATAAACTTGACCAGTGTTTACCAATGGAATTGTTTGTGTTTAATTAATAGACCTTATTTTTTATAATAGTTTTATATTTTTTAATTTTTAATTTTTATATTTTTTTATGTAAAGTTCGATGATTCATTAGTTGCATAT
>NW_024424210.1:0-1727 GCF_017311325.1 Ursus maritimus
ACACCATACACAAAGATAAGCTCCAAATGGATGAAAGACCTAAGTAACTTTTTAAAACGTGAATTGGGAGATGTCGGGAACATCATCTAGCACAGGTGGATATGCGACTCCATCTGTGCGGTGTGTCCCTCAGATCCTTCATGACCCATGATTTATTTTAAGAAGACATTGTGTGCTAAGTAAATGTAATTTAACTTACATAATTTTGGAATGCTTTATGAAAGGGACAATCACACTTCCCAATATTATCTTTTTATTATTATGAAAAGGGTCCGTTTGACCTTTGCTCAATATTTATTCGAGTGTGATTGTTAGGTCTCGTTTTACTAAATTAGATGAACCATAAAGCTCTGGGATATCGTAGCATCAGCAATTCAGAAGTCATCACTGCAGCTTAAATGTGAACACGCTCAGAGGGGATCTCAGTGCATCACCGGGCCCTCGGGGACTGTAACAGTGTGCTTGTGAATGTATTCACCATATGCTCATATCACATAGGACTTTTCAGTCTTAGAATGAATGGGTTTTGTGAATTCAAAATTATTCTTCAAAAGTTGCCATAGCTGTCCTTGCCTTTCATCATCACAATGATGATTTGGCACTAGGAATACTGTAAAATATTTTACATCAGCCCTGCCCAACCACCAATGATTAAACTACGATAGGCTCTATACATAGCGAATCATTTTAAAAGATTATATGCTATGAGATGACAGCTGCTTACACCTGGAAATGCAGTAAATACTTTCCTTACAAGATTCCGATGACTGACAGGTGAGAAAACACAGCCGGCACCTAGTGCAAGGCCGGGAGCTGGGCTCTCAGGGCTGCACAGGCTGGTGCTGCGGGCTGGGAACCAGCACCACCTGGTTCCGGAGCCGCCTCCATGTCTGCAGGAAAACGCAGCAGGTGCATTCGCGGGAAGTCCCGCAAGGCTCCCTGGAGGAAGAGGCAATGGATGCGGGGCTTTCACAGCAGGGAGTGCTTCTTAAACAGAAGCCAGGAGAGGAGGGGCAACTGGGGCAGAGCGCACCTGCAGGGAAGGCACTGAGCTGGAAAGAGGCCGCGAGGGGACTGCAGGATGCCCCAGGGAACTTGGCAGACGTTTAGGAAAAGAGTTGGCTGGGGGGATGAGCCCGGAAGCCTGGTTAGGACGCCACACTGTGAGAGGCCCTGAGTGTCCAAGCCAGGAAGGGCGACGGTGGTCCCCAGGCCAGGGGAACCCAGGGAGGCTTTGGGGCGCAGACGCCCACCTGCTCTGGTGGGACGACACCGCAGGGCCCGGAGCGGGGCTTGGGAACCTGGACCAGGAATCTATTTTTACAGACTGCATCTGAACTGAAGCTAACTAGTGATCAGGAGTGAGTTAAAATAGAGACCATCTCATTTGGAAGGAGATCGGTTCTTGAAGGTTACAAGTTGGTTTATCTCCTGGGGCACAGTCAGGCTTGCTTTTGTTGTTGTTGGGTTTCCCTTCTTTTCGGACCAGCTACAGTGAAATCAGGGTCGGGGCAGAGTTCCTGTCACTAACTCGTTGTGGATGGGGGCTGCGGTAAGCAGGGTCCCCATCTCCTAGTGTGGATGGGGCTCGTCCAGGGCTCCCTGGGAGGAGGGTTGGCACCCTGAGAAACTTGCGTGGATCCCAAGTCCTCGACCCTCTCCAGCCTGAGGTCAGAGAGGGGGGCTGTCCCTCCTTCCTCTGGAGGGGGCGCCCTGGGGTGGAGCTC
>NW_024424211.1:0-1726 GCF_017311325.1 Ursus maritimus
AGGGAAAACCACAGAGCCCTCAACCCGGCCTGCTCTCTTTTATTTGACAAGTAAGAAGCATGCATACCATGAAGGTGAGCTCAGTATTTGCTTAGGGTTTTCTTCTCTGGATGTAAAATTTACATACAAAAGAATGCACAACACGTTACATTTATTGAATTGAGACGAACTATAGAGTCACTCTTTATCATCGATTCCTTGCTATACCCCAAATCTCTGGTCCCTTGCCCCTTTATTGTACTCACCTGCAGAAACCAAAAACCTGCTTAAACTCAACTCTGCCACCAATAAGAATGTATCCCCGCTATCAGAAACAAAGGTAAGAAAGGAAAAGAAAAATAAAGCAACAAACAAGAAATAAAATTTATTCCTCGGCAGGGGCTCGGGAATATATTTCTAGAAAAACTGAGGCCGGGCGGGGGGGGCAGCGGCAGGAAAGTGGGTAATGACCCAGACCCAAAGGGTCCCACCATAAGGGACATGTGTGCTTGTATAGAGAATCTAGAAGCAGAGGCATAGACGCTGTGCCCCAAAGTGTTTCAGGATCCATGGTTGTAATGAGACCCCCTAACTCTGAAAAACAAAAGCTGAAAAAACCCAAACAAGCAGGAGCTCTGGCCAGTTGAAGCAGACCTGGAACGCTCTAAGCACTGTGCAGGCTCGTAGCCCTGTACTGAGATGTGGCTTCATTACTAAACTTCCGGAGGCACAGGACACTGTCAAAGGGCAAGAGTGGTTTTATTTGCACAGTGCACCTGAGCACCAGGCGTGCCCAGAAGACCCCAGTCCAAGCTCCTGTTCCAGGGGACCCGGGAGTCTGGCGGGCTCTGACTTGAGCCGCCTCCTCGAAAGACCTCAGACAGTGCCACCCTGGAGCCCATCACATTCCTTGGATTTCTATTCCCTGCCTAGTAGCGGCTGCCGGATTCGCAGGGCTGGCCCAAGACATTCTCCCAACACGTCTGCACAGTCTCCAGAGCGAGGGTGAGGTCTGGGTCTTACCCTACCCACAGGGGCTTGCACGATCCAGCACAGCGCCTTCCTCTGGGGGACACGTGTGAGCCCAGCTCCGACTTGAAGACTCAACCTCTCTAGCTAGGCACTGCGGGTTCCGATGCCCTCGGGGAAAGTGCACCCGCCTGGTTGATGCCCGAGCCGGGGCCGCATGCGCACCTCCGCGAGCCCAACCCCCAGCGGCGGGTGGTATATATAGAGAGGGCGTCTAGTCAGACGCTCGGGAACCCTACAACGCCAGGACCGCTTTGCGGGAGCCAGTTGGCAGGCTACTGCTCTCTGCGTCACCCATGGATCCAGGAGGATCCGACGGGGAATCTGCAGAAGACAGCAGCAGGGATATGGAGCTTTCTGGCCAAGACCAGGACGATGACCCCGGCTTCCTCAGCCTGGGAGTCATCGAGGACCGGGAAGAACCGCAGGGTCGGTGCCGATGGGGATAGGCGCCTGTGTCAAGCCCCTTTAGAAACCAACGTTCCCTGGGCGAGGGGAACGGTCTGGACACCCCACAGATGCTGCCCCTTGCCCCCTCCTTCCCATAGCCCGGGCTCTCATGCCCTCATCTTTCTGTCTGGATTTCCTCCTTTGCAGAAACCCAGCCTGTGGTGATGTCGCTTACCGGAGATCCCGGAAACACCGGGTATCCCAGAGACCCTGGAGACGCCCTAGACCACGGGACGGGACGCAGGGGCGGCAGCGGAAGCGGAAGCGG
>NW_024424212.1:0-1726 GCF_017311325.1 Ursus maritimus
CCTTCCATATCCTCTCTATAAAAACCTCCTCACTAGGTCCTACAGGTGGAGCATGCCTCGTCATTTGAATAGACAAATTAACTCTTGAAAATTTGAATGTGTATCGCTTCATCTCTTTTTAAAGATTTTATTTACTTATTGAGAGAGACAGAGCGAGCAGGGGGACGGGCAGATGGAGAGGGAACGACAGAGTCTCAAGCAGATTCTGCACTGAACTCAGAGCCCACACTGGGGGCTCGATCTCACCACCGAGATCTTGACCTTAGCCAAAATCAGAGTCCCACGCTTAACCGACTGAGCCACCCAGGTGCCCCATATCACTTCATCTTTTAACACCAAGCACTACCGCTTTGCTCACTGGCTTGCAACGCAGGCTCAGGACTCAGTGTGACAGCTTTTCTTGCCTCTCCTCACTCACCTTCACACATGCACACAAGAAACTAACACAACTCCTTCTCACTTCCCCAGATTTCACTCCTGGTAACGGCTCCCCACAACTTTCCCACCACGTGCTACACATGCCCACAGAGGACGTGCGGCACACACGGCCCTCCTCAGGGCCAAAACCCACAGGCACATGCTCCTCCCTTCACCTGCCCTGGTCTCCAGAACACCGGCCTTGAATCCAACCTCAACCCGGCCCAGACATCGGAGGTCACCCTTCAGGCAAGCTGGGACCAGAGCTACGACAGACCAGTCCTCCCTCTGGTGGTGTTATCAGGTTCAGAGTTCTTGATGCCTTCTCCCATGTCTGCCCTTCCTAGGGCCAAAACTTCACACGTGCAGAGCAAGCACACAGGTGAACCCCTCGAGGTCCTGAGTCAGGCACCTGCCACAATGCAGAGGACACCAGAGCGCATGGGGACAGGGGTTGGTCTTCCCTGATCACCCTGTGCAATACAAACACCTAAGGCGCCCATCAGCTCCACCTCTCCCTGCAGACCTGCTGACGCCCCTGGATTCCTGTTTCAAACTTCGGGCCTAACATTGCGGGCACAGAGCTCAGCTGCCCCCGAATTTCCATAGGAGATAGTCCCTCTGCGTAAAGGGGGCTTGCGGAGCCTAAGTAAATTGTCAGTTCAGATTCTGCCAGTTATTCAACCTGAGACCACAAAACTGCCCTCCACACTCCTCTGCCAGTTCCTGATCCTTCCTCCTCAGAACGGTTCAGAACACAGAGTTCCTGGCAGCTCCATCTCCTGGGAGGCCCAAGTTAGCATTCACACTTTTCTGAGGCTCAGACTCAGATAAAGGAGAACAAAGGACTTACAATTTGCTGGTCAGTTTCACCTTTCTGGTGAAAACACTGCTTCCAAGATGACACAGAGCATCCCACCTTCCATTCCTGGGATGTCCATTCATAGTCCACACATTAATGATAACCAAAGACAAAGTGCAAATGATCCACCCTTCCTTCCTGTCTCCCAGTTTGCTCTCTATATATGTGCCATCATATCCAACATTATTTTTAAGACTACTGATCATGAAAAAGAAGAGAATCTCTACTCCCAAGAAGGCACACCCAGTATGCAAACCTTCCTGGGAAAAACGATCATAGAGTACCCAATTCCCAGACCTTTAGAAAGATTAGCATGCATAACATATGGAAGATTCCCAGCAGCGTCCTGGGCCCAGGGCCGCCTCCTATACGTGAAGCACGTAGTAGGTGCTCAATGAACAGCCCTTTGATGCATGAGCACATACCATTTCTCCCAAACAGCCGTGC
>NW_024424213.1:0-1725 GCF_017311325.1 Ursus maritimus
TTTTTTTTTTTTTTTTTTTTTTAAGTAGGAGCCACGCTCAATATGGTCTTGAACTCATAACCGCGAGATCATGGTACACATCAAAATCACTAGAGAACAATTTTAAACATAGCTCTATGCCCCCAAAATTCGGATTGAGTAGGAGGGAGCTTGAGCCTCTGTGATTTGAAAGTATTTCCCAAGTGGTTTTGATAGGTAAGCAGAGGTGAACAATTTAATGAGATAACTTACATTCTGATTTTCGGGGGTCCCTATTTTGTCTTTTGTCCAGCCCTCCTGAGCTATAAGTGGCATAGAACGCTGTGTAAGTTTAAGGTGTCCAACCTGTTGATTTGATACACTTAGGTATTACAAAACAATTACCATCATAGGGTTACCTAATACTCTATCAGCTCCTGTAATTACCATTTCTTCTTTAAGAAGACGTGTCAGATCTACTCTCTCAGCAACTTTCAAGTATATAACACGATATCATTAACTGTAATCACCGTGCTGCACATTAGAACACCAGAACGTAGCCATCTTATAACTGGACATTTGCGCGCTCTGACCAGTATCTCCCCATCTCCCTCACCCCTCCAGCCTCTCTGGTAACCAACACTCAACTCACCATTTCTATGAGTTCGGCTTTTTTAGATTCCACATAGAAGTGAGATCGTACAGTATGTGCCTTTCTCTGTCTGACTTATTTCACGCTTATTAAAAAGCGTAACGCCTTTTTAATGCATATACTTCTTCAGCATAATGCACTTAGCATAAGGCTGCCCCGAGTCTGAATGAAAAAGCTGTGTGGACTTTTGCAGCCAAGTGAAGGCGGGAAGGCAGACTATCCCAACCCTGTGCTGTGCTTGTCATCTGGGCTCCTAAAGCCCCCCATGCTTGGAAACCACATCCTTGGGTTTCTGGCTCCAGACCAGGCTTTCTGGCCAATGGAACCTGCGTGAGTGTTGGGGGCCGGGGGAGGGCACCAAAAGAGACAGAAGGATTTTATGACTCCCTCTTTATCCCTCCCTCATGCCTCTCCCAAGCAAATAAAATTTTTTTCTCAAAAAACAAGTGCTTTCAAGCATTCACCTCTGCAAAATAGAGGAGTTGGCAGCCTGCAAACAGCTCGGTCTGGATAGTCCTGGCCCAGGTAGGGCATCCTGCCACAAACACATACGCATACAGGCTATCACCGACCTCCCCTGACTTGTTCCCAGCGCGTTCAGTTCTGAGAAACAGGAAGTAAGGGGCCAGAATAACTGGAAACAACCTGATTTTCCATCACTTTAACGCTGAGTCACCACATCTTTAATTGCCTTCTTTCTGTTAAGGTTTTATAGTGGTGGAATTGTTACTGTTGCTTTGTTTTGTGAGAGAAATGGGCTCCTCCCAAAATCTGAAATGAGCTCTTGAGTGATATTTTTATAGTCGCTTGTTTGAAAATGCAGTGGAATTATTTGATTATAAATATTCCTTGATAAAAGTTGAAAGAAAGACTCCAGGCAAAGAGAGCCACAGTTATTTACAGATTACAGACTTCCTTTTGACGCAGTTACATTAAAATTATGAAAGATGTACTCCCTGGAAGAGATGAGAGTTCATCTAGAAAAGGCAAATGTTCCACTTTTAAGCTGAGAATTCATTCTTGCCCTCCAGTGATTGTAAATACATACACACACCACTATTCTATTTATTGTCAGGAAATTTTTTTTTTAAGATTTTATTTATTTATTTGACAGA
>NW_024424214.1:0-1725 GCF_017311325.1 Ursus maritimus
TGTTATCCAATTGTGTGTATTATTTTTTTGATTGATTGATTGATTTTTATTATGTTCAGTAAGCCAACATTCCATTGTGATTTTGAGTTGCATTTCCTTCATGATTACTGATGTTGAGCACTTTTCATATACCTGTCAGTTATTTTTATGTTTTCTTTTGAAAAGGGACTTTGTTAATTTTTAAATAAGATTGTTTGGTTTTATATTATCAAGTTATATGAGTTCTTTATGTATGTGGATATTAACCCTTTATCATTTGTAAATATATGGTTTGTAAATATTTTCTCCCAATCCATCACTTGCCTTAGAAACAAATTTAACAAGGGAGATAAAATTTCTGTACACTGAAAAGTAAAACATTGGTGAAATAATTTGATGAAGACACAAATAAATAGAAAAATATCTCATATTCATGGATTGGAAAAATTAATATTGTTAAAATATCCATACTTCCCCAAATTACGAATAGACTCAATGCAATCCCTATCAAAATTCCAATGGCATTTATCACACACATAGAAAGCCTAAAATCCAAATGGAACAACAAAAGACCCACAATAGCTGAAGAAATCTTGAGAAAGAACAACAGAGTTGGTAGCATCACATTTCCTCATTTCACATTATATTACAAAGCTATAGTAATCAGTACTGTATGGTGTTGACATAAAAACAGATGCATAGACCAATGCAACAAAATAAAGAGTCAAGAAATAAACTGAAACATACATGGCCAACTAATTTTTGAGCATCAAGAATACATGGTGGGGAAAGATAAGTTTCTTCAATAGGTAGTGTTGAGAAAACTGGATATCCATGTGCAAGATAATGAAACTGAACCCTTATCTTACACCATAGGATAAGTAAATCCAAATTATATTAAAGACTTAAACATAAGACCTGAAATCACAAAACTCCTAGAAGAAAACAGGGAAAAACCTCTTTTACATTGGTGTAGACAATGATTTCTGTAGATGCCACCAAAAGTTCAGACAACAAAAGTAAAAATAAATAAGTGGAACTCCATGAAACTAAAAATCTTCTCAACAGCAAAGGAAACCATTAACAAAATGAAAAGGCATCTCATAGATTGGGAAAAAAATATTTGCAACTCATGTATTCTTTTTATTTCATTTTTTATAATAATTTTTTATTATGTTATGTTAGTCACCATACAGTACATCCCTAGTGTTTGATGTAAAGTTCCATGATTTATTACTTGCGTATAACACCCAGTGCACCATGCAGTAGGGGGATTGGAATAGGCCGGTGATGGGTATTAAGGAGGGCACATATTTCATGTATTCTAATACGAAATTACAACCAAATATGACCTGAAACTTTTGCCAAGAACAAATTCTTAAAGCTCTTCGCCAGAGGAAATTTGATCTTGTTTATTCTTGTGCAAGTCTCACTTACACACCAGAGTATGTGGAGATCCTGGCCTTTTTTATACCACATTTCATAATTTAAGCAGTCTTCTGTGTTAAGCAATGAAGACAGCTCAGCATAGGAAAAAGACAGATTTAACATGAAGCAGGCTTGCATCTGATTTTTGATTCTACTACCCATAAAAATAGGAACTTGGATAATTTCTTTAAACTTTTTAATCTTATTTTATGTTTTATGAGGTGAAATTCAAATACCATTAAATTAAGCATTTTATTGAATAATTCAGCGACATTTAACATATTCATAATGTTATGCAATCACCACCTCTATCTAGTT
>NW_024424215.1:0-1725 GCF_017311325.1 Ursus maritimus
TTAATGATTGAAAAATCTATTATTTTGAACCTTTTGAAAAAGTTAAGAGATCTCCAATAGTTGGCTGCTTACATAAATAGAACAGTTAGGACAAGCTACACAATGCCAGATAAACTACATAAGGTGATCTATGGCAGAAAAATAAAAGTTCATCCTTGTCCAAATCTTTGTCACAGAAAATAGTCTCCTAGAAGTGGGGGCTGTGACAAGGCAGAGAAAGGGAATTGGCTTGTGTCGGCCACCTGCCTGAACTATTACCACATGAGAATTCAATAGAATTCGTTAATTCCAGGGATTCTTCAGGGACAGGAAGCCCATCATCAAAATATAGCGGGTGTTTTCCCCTGAGGTTTCTCAGAACAGTGAGACAATGGCACAAATTTAGCTTAGCAGGAATTTGAGACTGAATGTAGCTTTAACTTTCCAAAGAATGAGAAGTACAGGTGAACTTGTAGCTTATTTGGTGATGATAGGAGCCTTCCTGTGCTCACCAAGAACTTTTGGGAAGGAAAATACATCTCACTGGACTACTGGGTGGACTTGTTGCTTCTAGTAAAGTCACTACTTAGAAGCAAATTAGAAAAATATGTGATAATTGGTTTAACAGGGCTTCAAACATCATAAAGGTGGTGGTCAGAATAATCATCCAAAACAGAAATTATAAATAGAAATATTCAGATTTTAAAACAAGAATTAAGTAGATTGTGGGAACAAGAAAATCATTTTACTTTTGGTCAAGATCCTGGTAGTGTAGCTAAGGATGCAAAATGCTTACTTAGGATACCTGCATTTAGAGACTTCATCTTGGTTATTCGAAACATGCTTGGACTATGAGACTTCCAGAAACACGTCTCAACTGAAAATTTTGATCTATGAAAGAAATCAAAACCATTTTTTCTCTTGTAAAAAAGCCACATCAAGAAACCACTAATGAAACCTTAACAAAACAATCTATTTCACATTGAAGTAAGAAGAATATCCAAAAGAAATAACTTCAGATTCCATGAGGATTGTTACATTTGCAGCATTTGAGATTGATTCATGTGGTTATTCAGTAACATTGTTGAAGAACTACTGATACAATACTGTGTCCTGCATAAGAATATAATTAATACTGTGTGAAAAAGACGACAGGACGTGTTACTAGGAACCACAAAGACCAGTCATCAACATTGTGCTTCAGAAGAAGGCCCTGGAATGTGTGCAGAGATTTTCTCATGTTGAGAAGACTTTGAAAGTTTAAAAAATGTCATAGCAAATAATATTAAATTTTTTTTTGTCCACACGGATACTGTGAATGCAAAACGCCTTCGTTATTAGTAAGCCAATGTGTTATGATACCAATATTGGTTTTAAAAAATTAAAACCATCCATGCCTCTGGCATGATAATCATGAAATTAAACCAGGGGTTTATATTTAGGTCGAAGGTTGTTGTTGAAACTTAGTTCATACAATTTTTAAGAGTTGAGAGTATTTTTACTGTCTGTTTTGTTATGTTTTGCAAGAATTTCGATGTCATGTATGTATGTGTTGTCCCTATAAAAAAGAAAAAAGTGAATATATTTGTATGATGATGATGCTGGAAATGTCTATGATGTCGGTTAATTTATACTCAATTTTTCTTGTATCTAGATTTCTAATATTTTCAGTTCTGTATTATTCAAGCTTCCTTTGAATAAGTTTACTAAGCTTTTCTTTAAAAACTTCATGCATTTTGATCAATC
>NW_024424216.1:0-1724 GCF_017311325.1 Ursus maritimus
CGGGCCCACGTCAGGCAAGAGCCGAAATGAAGGCCCCAGGGCTGGTTCTCATCTCCTCCCTGTTGGTTCTCCATCAGCGGCATGCTCACCTCCAGGATCACCAAGTGCAAAACCTAGCAAGCCTCCAATTCCCCAAGTTCCCGGCCAACAGAAACCCTGCCTTCCTTCCTGGAGTCCCCACTGAAGTCTCAAGGGTCACTCTGAGTGCAGGGCAGCAGACTCGTCTCCAGCTGAACCCATCATGGTGTTTGCTGTCTTGGACCTGGGTCATAAGCTGGGCCTCCAAATCCATGGATGGAGCCCCATCCGAGCCAGAGAGAGCCAGACTTAGGGAGGGGTGGGTCTCCCAAGTCATAACTGGGTTGGGCAAAAGGGAGGATTTGCTGGAGAAAGAAATCTAGACACTTCTAGAACTGAGAAAAGGTCCTTATAAGTGAAATGACGTGAGCAAATGGTCAAGTGAGCCTGAAGAGGTCTGGCGGAGACAGGGGATGGCCTTGAGGACGGCTGACCTGTCACACATTGAGGTCTTACAGACTTCTCTCTGCTACAACAGCCAGGGTCGAGATCATTGACTAAAACACACCAGGTGACATTCATGTGGTCATTTCATTGGTTGTGAGGAAGCTATTTTCCGTTGTAGGTGATTAGATCCAATTCTCCTTCTCTTGACATAAATTTAGCAACCAAATCTGACACGTCTGTGCGGAGCCGTGTACGTGTCCCTGTGTGTGCTCAGGTGTGGTGCGTCAAGTAGAGAGGAAGGTGCGAGGCCACCAGCAATGAGAGTTAAGAGTTGGGAAGCTGGGAGGTTGTCTTCCACTTTAGGCCCCCAAAGTATTCTTTCTCCGACAGACTGATGCTTAATTAATCTTTTAAAACCACCAAGCAGACTTTTCCTCTACAGTTAATAGTGCTAACACAGGTCTCGTATCCTAAATAAATCACCTGCTTGTACGTTCGCCACTGAAGGTAATTAAATGCGCCTGATCTTCCCAGATTTGTTTTGTTTTGTTTTGTTTTACAAACTTTCCACAGTCTACCTTTATTTCATATATCCTAAGAAAATATTTGAACCTTCCCCAGTGGGTACCAGCGAGCTTCCTTTGCAGGGAAGGAAATTGCAAAGCAGAGCCACTCTGACTGGTTTATTAATGTACAACAGAAATACTGTAAGATTATCTATGTCTGTGTGTGGGTGTGGGTGTAATTACATACATAAATATTTTGTATTACATTTAAAGTGTACGCACCACATACTTTCTTTTTTCTTTCACGAGACTGTGAGAGTGACTTTGTCAAAATTGAGTACATTCTTGGGACACAAGGTTTAGACTGGTCTTGAAGTCTATGGGTTTAGATAATTCTCGTGATAAGATAAAAATCCATGGAACGTATAAAAATTATACAATTTCTCCTACTTGCTTCGGAAATATATCTGGATTCACATTATGTTTAAGAAATGAGGTTTAGGGGGCGCCTGGGTGGCACAGCGGTTAAGCGTCTGCCTTCGGCTCAGGGCGTGATCCCGGCGTTATGGGATTGAGCCCCACGTCAGGCTCCTCTGCTGTGAGCCTGCTTCTTCCTCTCCCACTCCCCCTGCTTGTGTTCCCTCTCTCGCTGGCTGTCTCTATCTCTGTCGAATGAATAAAAAAAAAATCTTAAAAAAAAAAAAAAAGAAACGAAATGAGGTTTAGGGGCGCCTGGGTGGTTCAGTCAGTTAA
>NW_024424217.1:0-1723 GCF_017311325.1 Ursus maritimus
TGTGTGTGTGTGTGTGTGTGTGTGTGTGTGTGTATAATAGAGGTGTGTCTTTCCCACTCACCACACCCCACCCAAAGCCCCAGAGGTTCCTCTATGGTGTTTGAAAGTTACTACTCTAGGGTCTGCCAGATGCCCAGGCTCTGATGACTGAGGACATTTGGGTTTTGTGACCCTCATGCCTGAGTCCCTGTATGTGTCCCTGATCTGGTACCTGTGTCCAGCCCTGCCATCTCCCTCTCTCTTGCACACACTGAGAGCAAGTGAACATTGTGCCCCCTTAGGCCTCTTATGTCAGGTCACTGACCTCTCACTCCTTCCCAGGGCCTGCCTATCCTCCTGCAGCCTATTTCATTGCCCAGCCTCTAGTTCATAGTGCACTCCTGTCCCTGGAAATAGCTTTGAACAGGGCTTTGGAAAGCCTCCCCCAGATCTCCTGATCGAGGCTTCAGTTCCCCCAATTGTCTTTCAAGTCTGTTCTATCATTCCACTACTTCAGATGGCTTCCTATGCAAGGAAGAACAAGAGCCCTTGGTGATCAGCTTCTGCTTATTTCTCCAGCTTTATCTCTAACCTCCTCTGAGTCATTAGATTTTGTTGCTGTCTGAGGACTGGCTATACAGAGATTGGATACATTCAATCTTCATAGAATCATATAAAGAGTGAAAAGATCTTCGAGTCGTCAACTTGATGGGGTGCCTGTGTGGCTTGGTCGGTTGAGTGTCTGACTCTTGATGCCAGCTCAGGTCTGGATCTCAGAGTTGTTAGTTCAAGACTTGCATTGGGCTCCACTTTGAGGGTGGAGCTTACTTAAAAAAAATTGTCTGAAAAAAAATTGTCTGCCTGAACCTGGGTGATAAAATAACAGCTGAAGGTAATTAACAGAGAGACTTTGCAAACAATAATAACAGTTATCATTTATCAAATCTCTCCTATATGTCAGCCAATTTTCTGTTCATTGCTTTATTTAATTTTTATATCAACCCTGTGGAGTCAGTACAATTAATACCCTTGTTTTCTAGATGAGGAAACTCAGGCTCAGAGTAGTTAGCCTGTTGACATGTAAATACAAAGATGGTATTATGGACCCATGCTCTGGTGATCAATGAGGTGGTAATTTTGAACTTCATGACCCATAGCAGTAGATGGAGGTTACTCTGGCCATTCTAGGGGAATAGGCACAAAGTCCTAATAGAGTGTGATGTTTAGCTTCCTGTAGTCCTGGGAATACATCATCATTTTCTCAGTTCTGTTCCTATCTGGTGGCAAAATTCTCTGAGTCTCCACAAATCTGCAAGATGGGAATCTCTTACTGCTTAGCTGGGCAGTGCCAGAAAAGGGGGAGGAAGCACAAATGGTTGCAATGACCCTGGGCTTTTCCTAGGAAAACAAAGAAAGCAACAGTCCCCGGGCTGGGTGATAGGTCAAATTAGACCCATAGTTTTCAATCTCGATTGGGCATGAGAGCCTCCCACAGAATGATGCAGGTTCTTGGGTCCCATCCCAGAAATTCTGATCAAGGAAGTGGCCTTAAGACCAAAGAATCTGCATGTGGAATACACTTCCCAAGTGATCTGGATGCAGGTTTTTCTGAACTACCTTGCCCTTAGTAGAGAGTTAAACCAAACAGACTTTCAGGGGCACCTGGGTGGCACAGTCATTAGGCGTCTGCCTTTGGCTCAGGACGTGATCCTGGCATTCCGGGATCGAGTCCCACATCGGGCTC
>NW_024424218.1:0-1723 GCF_017311325.1 Ursus maritimus
CTCTAGGACCCCACAGGGCTGCCGTTACCCTGGTCAGCCTGGGCCCCGAGCACCCTGTGGAGGAAGGTGGCGTGACCCTTGGGTCCCAGCCGCACAGCCCTGCCTGGGGGTTACTGGGGTGACCGTGAAGACCCCTGTGTCCGGGTTTGGCGGGGGGTGGGGGTCCTCTCCGTTCACATTCAAGATCGTCCTGTTAATGGTTGGCAAGGCCCGGGCCCCCGCCGCCCTCCCCCACTCTGCAGGCCGCCCTGTTGATATTCCATGGTTCCCTGGGGGAGGAAAGGAGGGAGCACTTCAGCCCACCCCTGAAGTCGGGGCACCTAGTGCTGCACACTTATGGGAGGGCTTCTCTGCCCTGAGTTCGTGGGGTCCTCGGAATGATGCAGAAGCCCCACTTTGGCTCCGTGTAGGACCTGGGACCCTCCCTCCCTCTGACCGCTGGCTGCACCTGCCGATTAAAGCTCCCACCTGCCTGAGACCTGATAGAAGAAATGCTGGGATGTCTCTGCCTGGCATTCCTTTCTTGGGATCTTAAGGGTCGACAGGACGGGACAGGCCATATTCTCTCTGGTCCCCTCTCTTCAAGTGGGTGGTTCCCTCAGTCCTTACTCAGGGCCCTCCCTTGACTGCTGGTAGAACCCGGAGCTTGCCCTGTGGCTGGCCACTCAAGCTACGCTGATGGCAGCAGGTGCTGGAGACTCATTAGGAGCAAGTGAGGGTGACCGTGTGTGTAGCCCCACGTGCCGGAGATTCACCAAGTCTGAAAGTTACAGCAGACACATAAAGGCTCTGTGGTTCAGGGCCCCAGTGGTCCTCACTTAGGCTCTCAGTTTGACTCCTGGGAGGCCCTGGGAATCCTCCTGCTGATCCGTGCCTCCCCTCCCAGGCAGTAGCCCTCACCTCCCTCTGCTGACCTGCTGCCATCCCCTTAGACCAAGGCCCCTACCTCCCCGAGTCTCCAGAGCACAAAGTGAGGGAGCACCTCCGTCTGAAACCAGCCCGGACCCTCCGAGGCCAAGGCCAGGAGCGGGGAGTCTGCGTGGCCCCTGTTCTGGGGTATGGAGTCCCCCCAATCCTCACTAGGGTCCTCTCCTTCCCACCAGTGGGCCTGGGATCTCTGCGTGTGCTGAGCCGAGCCAGGGTCAAGCAGCCCCGGGTCGAGGCCTGCCATCCCTGAGACCCCGCGGGGTAAGTGAAGGGACTTGGGGCTTAACCGCCATGTTGGGGCCTCCGAGGCCCAAGAGCAGGGGCGGAGCGGGGCAGGGTCTGTTGGACCCCTTTCCAGGGGAGATGGGGCTGGGGGGTAGTCGGGCGCGTGTCCCCGTGGTTGTAACCCCCAACTCCTCGCACCTCGACCCCTACCGGCACGTGGGGCCCGTGTCTGTGCTCACCGTAGGCAGGAGTTGTCCGACAAGGCCTCACTGCGCACGGTGTGGTTAGTAGGAAGTTCTCAGGGGCTTCCAGATCCACTTCCGGTCATGTGGTTCTGGGCCCCCAGGAGGACTGCAGGGGGCGGGGTAATGTGGTGTGCTGGATTGTAGGGGAGAGTCCTGCAGGATTAGCACGGGTGTTTTCAGTGACTCTTAGCAGGTCGTGTGAATTTTCCCTCTGCTGTGCTGAGTTTGCTGGCCTCAGACCAAGGGTGGCATTTTGTTCCCAACCTCTGGTAGGGAGTTTTGGGGGCCTGAGCTTAGCTGCCATGCCTGGGGCTTCCCCAATCTGA
>NW_024424219.1:0-2210 GCF_017311325.1 Ursus maritimus
CCCCCAGGCCCTGAGAGTTTGGGTGGGTCCTCTCAGCCCACACCCCATGACAGACAGCAAGAAGAGGATATAAGGGTGGGGGACAGTGACCAGAATGCAGTCTCCCCCACAAAGCCTGATGTGAATGAGGAGAACCTACAGCTCTTCCTCCCTGTGGTTAGAGGTCCATGGGATGTACAGGTGAAGTGAGAGCTTTGGGTTCTTTTCCATCCCCATGTCTTCATGACACCCACTCTCCCAGGTACTTCAGCCTGACCTTGGCCACTGTACCATAACGCACCTTCATGACCTGTCTTGAGCAGTCAGTCCCAGGTTTGAAGTTTTGCAAATTTCTCCACCTAAGTCCTGTTCAAATTCTTGAGAACTCCCTGTAACATTTGCTCAGGAAGCAAAAAAAAGGTGGTTCTCTCCTACACCTGCACCAAGCTCTGCACCAGGCATCCTGAGCAGAAAAAGGATGTCAGTAACTCACATGCCACAGGGATGATGAAGGGACTGAACATAAAAGCCACCCTGGACAAACAGAATCTCTTTCTGGGATCCTCTCATCTATTCTGTACAGGGGTATGGTATCCAGGGTTCTGTCGCAGGCTCCTGTCCCTCTAACACACAGCCCCCCACACTGTGGACTTCTCAACCACGTTTGAACACCAGCCTGCTGGCCATGGTCACAGCTTGCTGCCACACAAGGTTAGGGTTCACCATTTCTGGGCTTGGAATTCAGTATTTCCAACTGGTTACCAGATGGTCCACTATTTTGTGAATAGAAAACCATCCAATAATCCTATTTCCTACTGCATTAAATATCCATAACTCTTGCATTTCTTTTCAAACCGAAATATTAAATTCTTAATTCAGTCATTATTCTTTCTCTCCCAGAGTTCCTTCTGGTCCACAGTCCTGGAGATTCTACCTCTGAGGTTTGCTCCAATGCAATTCCTCCTCCTGTTTTCCCTTCTAAAGTCTCCTTTCCACCTGACATCCCCCCCTAAGGCCAGCCCTTCTCTCCCCACATTCCTTAGTCCCAGTCCCCAGTGTCACCCCTGGCTCTACCAGTCTGTGAACTTGCTATGTCCTCTCATGGAGTGAGCATTGCCACTTCTGTTTTCATATTCCTTCTGTTCCTCTAGATGGAAAACACCCTTACTCCTGCCTTCAACTTCAGCTGCCAAACTGTCCCAGTTGTAAAAGCCTCACATGTCTATGTGTCTTATAGAGATTCCAATGTCCACAGGATTGTCTACTTCTTAACAGCTTTCTCTTCTGCATTGCAAGAATATAAAATCATATTAGTACAAGGAAAAGACACATTAACATTTGTTCAAGTGGAGGTGAGCACAAGGCTTCCTGCAGGCATCTCCGTCACTGTTGTAATGGTGACACATTTCTGAGCATTAAGGTTAGGACACTGAGGATCCTGTAAGTGGGCATCTTAACCAGAGGAAGAGGGAGAGAGAATATTATACAGACTCCTCGCTGAGCAAGGAGTCCAACGCAGAGCTTGATCCCATGACGCTGAGATCCTGACCTGAGCTTAAACCAAGAGTCAGGCACTTAACCAATTGCACTGCCTAAGCAACCCAATCATCAACATTTTAAAAATAAAGACAGTGCCATCTATAATTTCATAATTATGAAATTCCTAAGGATAAATGTGAAAAAAATCCTAAGTGTTTTATATGGAACTACAAAACCTTTCAAGAGAAATGAAATACAACTTGTATAAATGATTAGATATTTCTTACCTGTGGTTCGGATTGTTAAATTCAACTGAGATGATTTTTTTTTCTAAATTTTTGAGTCAATGTCTCAGGCCAACAGCCTCCTGTCAGAAAGCAAAGTGAATACCACACAAAAAGGGAGGAACAAAATTCTTAAACCTATATTAGAAATAATTCAGTTACACATAGCACAATTCATAACATGACCAAATGGGGTTTATTGCAGGAATGCAAGGCTGTTTCAACCAGAAAACATCAGTCCATGTAAACGCCTGGGTTAACAAGCCAAAGAAGAAAAATCCCTTGATCTTATACACCATTCAAACAAACAACAAACAAACAAACAAGAAACAACAACACAACCTTTTTCAGAATTCAATACCTATCCTTATTAATGAATGAGTAAATAAATAAATAAAAATGAGAAAAATACTCAGAGAATGAAAAATACAGTGAAACATCCTCAACTTGATAAAGAAAACTATAGGG
>NW_024424219.1:39605-40618 GCF_017311325.1 Ursus maritimus
CATTGTGTATTTTTGTACCGAAGTCCATTGCAATATGGAGCATCTATTCAAATGAGTATAGCAGGTGTATTACGGATTTTGAAAGATGCCTTCATCTTTTCTTAGAATATGTAGAACAATATAGGTAGATACATAACTAGATAAATAAACAAACAGATAGTTTATTAAAAGAACAATGTAATATGATTATCTCATTTCTGTAAAATGGCATGCATTTGGTTAAATGTGCATTTATTTAAGAATGAGGGGGAAATCCTGAAAAGATGCCCATATGAAAATCTTTACATGAGTTATCTATAAGGGTAGCTGGTAGGAATTAGCAGGAAAAATAGCTTTACTTTAAATTCTTCTTATACACCACTATAGTATTTGGATGTGCTATTTTGTTTCATATTATGCTTATTGTTTATATTCCATTCAGAGTATTCAGGTCAAAAATAGTTTTTCTTTTTATTTTCTTCACAGAGTGCTCAGTACAGAGAATCTGAGGCACAAAGTGGTTCAAATAACTGCCACTGGAATTAAAAACTAAACATATAATCTACATATTTGGAGTCACCAATTGACTAATATTAAAAATCATATTACAGGGGCCACTGGTGCCTCAGTCAGTTAAGTGTCTGGCTCTTAATTTCAGCTAAAGTCATGATCTCTGGGTGGTGGGATCGAGCCCTGCATCAGGCTCTGCACTGAGCACAGAGTCTGCTTGTCCTTCTCCCTCTGCCCCTTCCCCACGAGTCCAAAATAAATAAAATCATGTTATAATATCCAGAGAAATCAATGTAAATGTAAAAATGTTTTATGCAGAAAGAAATACACTTTAGTAGAGATGCCAAAGATGATATCCTACTAAAAGTTTTCAAAAAAAGGATAGTAAGAAACACTGAGGACAACAGTCTCAGGACATACAAGTAAAGGCAGAAATTTAAAATGTGGGTGACATGTAAGACCTAGGAAATAAAATCATTTAAGCTTCAAAAAAATAAAATAAAATAAAATAAAATAAAATAAAA
>NW_024424220.1:0-1723 GCF_017311325.1 Ursus maritimus
GATGCGTTGCAAGGTTTATGGAATTTAACAAGAACCTGCCTATGAGGCTCTGGCTTCTTCTTGTTCCCATGTTATTTTTGTGATTTCTGAGTACACAGACATCAACAGATGTTCCACTAATGTTTGAGGCATCTTTCCTTGGCACATAAATATACAACCCAGCAGGATACTTATGACAAAGGTGTCTTGTGTCCTTAAGCTATGATCAAACCTGTTTGATCTGACAGATGGCACTGCTTGCATTGTCCTGGTGAAAATAATCAGTAGCTTTTATGGTTAAAAATTGGAATTTGGAAATAACAGGTCACGGCAGGAGTCTTCATTGAGTTCTGTTCATCACCATCTTGCAAGAGATACAAAAATGATGAAAGCATGTTTAGCTTTATTTCTTCAACAGGGACAGAAAACCTCAGACAGTCTGTAATCATGACAGTAACCATCACAAGCTATATCCACGTTATCAGAACCACAGCTCTAACACATTTTCATTTGCATGTATGTGGAGAAACAGTTCCTCATGATAGTACCAATTCTGCTAGGAACATGCCATTCCAGGAAGCAGCTCTTATGTCTGGCTGGGCTCCACACATGAGCAGCACATGGTACCCACCAGCAGACATAGAACTATTTATTCTGTATTCTAAAATAAAAAGCATGCACAAACTATCTGCAGCCTGTAGTGTGAGGAAACCACAGCATGCAGTGTGACACACACTGGCCATTAGGCACCTGTGAGTGTACAGTGCTTGCCTTCGGTTGGGCTGTCATAGACCTACATGTGTGTGTGCCACATTTTCACTCTAAACCATGCTGCAAGATCATAGCTCCAGAAAAGATATCTTTCATTTTGTAAGCTACTGCCTCAGAGGTTGAGTAAAGACAAGGAGACAGGCTGAGAAGAAATAAAAGTAGGATCAGGCTGATGAGCACAGGACTTTGAAACCATGGGAATGAAAGCAGACTAGAGGAAAGCCTCATTCCATAAGATCCACTAACAGGAAATTCTGCATGCATCAATCAAGTGGAAAGTGCCAGCCTTCTTGGTGCGTATGTCTGGACGAAATTTGATTCCAGAGGAGACTGGCTTCCCTCCGGGGCTGTTGGCCGCTGTGAGTGATGTCACCATTTGGTTGGCAGTGAGGTGACAGTGTAAATCAGCTGCTAAACAGCAAGGACAAGCAGAGGCCAAGGATTAACCATGGGGATAAAAAAAGAGAGCTCAACCTGGGAGGCAGAGTGGGGAGGGGCAGCTGAGTCCTAGGAAGCAGATGGTGGACAGAGCCTTTGGCCACAGGGAGATTTCAACACAGTAGTATGGTGATACAGCTCCGTGCCTGGGACCACTTTGTGAAGAGAAGGGTCTGGAGAACCAGCCCTCTGCTCCATAGTTCCTCCTGCCCCTGGATGTTTTTTCATGAAGGCAAATCATGGGTTTTGGCCCTAAGGTGGTAGAAGATAATTTTGGTCTCATTCTTCTCAAATCTATTCTCTGCATCCTCCAGGTGGTAAAATGCCATTTCCCAGTGTGTGATACCTGAAAACTGACAGCAGACCTCAAACCTTACTTTGGTGCTGGAGCTCTCAGTAGCACAGCCCCTGCTCACCTCTTTGGCCTCCCCTCCAGCCCCTCTGCTCATCACACAATGATCGTTCATTCCCTTTCTATTTCTCTGGGTCCATGGGAGGCTTTTCCTCCCAAGCTCAGCTCTGTTTTCCCCTTGTA
>NW_024424221.1:0-1722 GCF_017311325.1 Ursus maritimus
AGGGCTGGAGGTAAAACCTCTCATTATCCCCAAACCTCCTGAACTTTTCTCTTTTCTCTAGTGGAGCCACAAAGTAAAATTGAAGTAGCTGTCAGCATTCTGGGTTTGGTGCAAGAATTCCTTAGTTTCCCTGCAGGTAGAACTTTGCAGGGGATCACAATTTCTCTGTCCATTTATTGCTTACAAATGTATTTTGACCATCTGTTTCCTAGGAACCCTCTTTTATTAGAAAGGGGAGGTGAGATTCACTCTGTGCCTCTTTGTAACATCTAATTTGTTCCTTCATCTAACAGCGTTTATTCAATTGGGCCTAAGATATGGTTGAGTGGCCAGCATCTAGAGTTAGGTGGCTTTTTCCATCTGATACAGACATGGATGATGTCATTTGACAAAGGTGATGTTTTATCATTGATTAGTTTATTCATCAGAAGAGTTAAAACTAGAGTGGAGGGAAAATTGAAAATTATCCAAAGCGGCCTCTTCCTGTTTAAAAGTTGAGCTTGACTTTCTAGTTTTACTAAATGTATTATCTTGATATTTTGAGGTGCCATATTCACTCTGTAGTTTCTTTGGTGGTGGAGTCAGAAGGAGAGTCTGGGAATTCTTTTGAATAGTGGCATGCTGGTGGCTTCAAGGGGCTTGGCGTCAGGAGCCTTAGGGTGAAGTCTGCAACTGCTGGCCTGACCCTGGGTGCATCTCCCAGAGGTTTTGTTTCCTCTTATGAATTTGCCCGCAGATAATGTTCTGCTTAAGGGGAACGCTCCCATCCTGTTGGTGGCAATGCAAAGTGGTGCAGCCAGTCTGGGAAACAGTGTGGGGGTTCCTCAAAAAGGTAAACATTGAACAACCACATGATGCAGCAATTGCTCTCCTAGGTATTTACCCAAAGGATACAGAAATGCAGATTCGAAGGGGTCCATTCACCATGATGTGTATGGCAGTAATGTCCACAATAGCCAAACTATGGAGAGAAACCCAAAGTCCATGCACTGATGTATGGATAAAGCAGATGTGGGATACCTATATATAATGGAATATGACCCAGCTTCCAAAAGAATGAAATCTTACCATTTGCAAGGATGTGCATGAATCTAGAGTGTATTAAGCTAAGCAAAATCAGTGAGGAAAGACAAATATCCTATGCTCTCACGCTTGTGGAATTTCAGAAAGAAAACAGATGAACAGAGTTGAGGGGTGATGAGAGAGGCAAACAAGGAAATAGACTCAACCTTGGAGAACAAACTGAGTGTTGCTGCAGGACAGGGGCGTGGGGGGAAGAGTTAAATGGGTGAGGGGTATTAAGGAGGGCACTTGTGATGAGCACCGGGTACTGTATGCAGGTGAGGAATCACTAAATCCTACCCCTGAGGTGAATATTCCATGGCATGTGAACTAACTGGAATTTAAGTAAAAGAAGAAAGGAAAAAGTGTTCTGCTTCATGAAGAGTGAGGTAAAATTGTAGTGAATTGGGCTGTACTATTCTATAGATGAGAGTTGTAAAACACCCTGTTGTAGGATACACTAGTTTCTTATCACATAAGGAGTCCTCAGAAAGCTGCAATGAAAGATTCAGATCTCAGAGCATGTTCATGTGCCACTGATATGTTACGGTTTGCACAGGTAGGAAAGAAGGTGGAGAGAAAGGCAACAGAAGGGGAAAGTAGGTGTGAACCTTTAATCAGTTAGCATTATAGCTTTCTCATGAAAGCCTTGCACCAGTG
>NW_024424222.1:0-1721 GCF_017311325.1 Ursus maritimus
CCGGAACGGCAGGGCAGGGACAGGGGACCAGGGCGAGGGTCCGGGTGGGACCGCCAAGGACAGGGGACACGACGTGCATGTGGTGGGTGGGAGGGGGGCGGCCACCGGACTCCATCCGGACGGAGGGGGAATGTGAGTGGGCCTGGGGGACACCGGGAAGTCAGGGGTCGCCACTGGGAGCAGTGAGCACAGCACAGCTTGGCTGCCTGCAAAGGCCCCGGGATTTAGAGGCACACGCGGAGGGTTCGCAGGTGAGCTCTGGGGCGTCTGGGGCTGCGGGCAGGGTGTGAGCCCGGGCGTGCCCTGACCCTTAGCCCCCCGCCACGCGCCCTCCTCAGCAAGGGTTTTCGGATGGGCCTCCAAAGGTGCGGAGGAGGAGAGGAGGGGCTGCAGGGACTCTGACATGCGAGGTGGTGGGACCTGGGCTGGGGCAGGCTCTACTTCCTACGGAGCCGAGCTGACACACCACGTCCCGCTGGTGTCAGGTGCGGGACAGGGTGACGGCACAAGTCCACCCAGGTCTGCACAGGACTCACGCTCCCCTTGGGGAGTGCAGGCGGCACCCATGCCCCACTCCGCCATCACCGTGCCCGTGAGAACACTCCCGCGCTGGGCGCTCATCCCCGTGACCTCAATCCATGCCACTGACCCTCGCCCCTGCCCCCGCCACCACCAGCTTGCTCTTCTTGGGGCACGTCTGAAACACCCATTCTGAGCAGTCCAAACCCCCGCTGACCTCCACACTCCCTCCCGGTCTGGCCCCCGCCCTGCACCCCTGCAGTCCACCGGACCCCCAACCGCTGCCCACGATGCCCCTGCCCCCACCCGCGCTCCAGGGCTATTCCCCACGTGGCAGCCCCTCTGGGCCTGAGCTCCCTGCCAGCAAGGTCAGCCTCCCCCAGAGGCCCCCGCCTCACTGCTCCTCTGCCCCCATTCCCCACCCAGCCTGGCCACTCTGGGCTGCTCCTGGACCCCTCCCACGGACACCGACGCCACACATGGCCCTGCCAGGGCCCCCAGCACTCTGGGAGTCACCCCGTCCCTCTGGCCTGATGACCTCCCAGCGTCCATCCCTGTCCTCAGGCTGTGCTGTGTGGTCGTCCTGCTCTCTGGTTGTCCCCCAGGCACCGGCCAGAAGGGCAGCAGGCCCACGGCCCTGGCTGTCAGCTCCTTGTGGGGAAACCTGCACTGGCCCCAGGCCTGAGCCTCGCAGCTGGAGTCCCAGTGCCTCCCCTGCCTCGGGGGCCCCCTCTTCCCAGCCCCCTGCTGGGGACTCAGGCAGGCCTGCGGGGTTCTTCCCAAGGCTCCAGGGCCTGCTCAGGCCGGCAGTGACCATGCAGAGCGCACGGGGCTGGGTGGGCATCCCAGCGCCGTGGGGGCCGGACCCCCGAGGGGCACTGGGGTCCCCAAGCTGCTCTGTCCCCACCTGCACACAGCCCCCTGGCTCTGTCCCAGGGCTTGCTCGGCTGCTCCCCGCTGCTGGCTGACCTCTGCCCACGAGCTCCTGCACCGTTTGGCCGGGGCGGGGGGGCCTTCCCTGCGCAGAGGGCATGTGCCCACCTCACAGATGGGACGCCAAGGCTGGACGAGGGTGCAGGTCTCGTGAGTGGTGAGGCTGGGCCCCAGACACCTGGGTGTGCTGCTCAGCCCTATAGGGAGTGGCCAGGCCTGAGCGAGGGACCCCCTGAGCCCCCAGGGCCTGGAGCTGGAGGGTGGGTGGG
>NW_024424223.1:0-1720 GCF_017311325.1 Ursus maritimus
TCTTCTTAGAAGGACACCAGTAACACAGAATTAGTGCCCTTCCTAAAAACCTCATTTTAACTTAGTTACTTCTTTTTTTTTAATTTAATTAATTTTCTTTTCTTTTGAGAGAGACAGAGAACAAGCAAGTGGTGAGGGGCAAGGGACAGAGAAAGAGGGAGAGAGAGTCAATCTTAAGCAGAAGCCCAATGTGGGGATCGATCTCACGATCCTGAGATCATGATCGGAGCTGAAATCAAGAGTGGGTGATTCAGCTGGACACTTAACTGACTGAGCCACCCGCGAGTCCCTCTAGTCACTTTTTAAAGACCTCATCTCCAAATATAGTCATAGTCTGAGGTACTGGAGGATAGAGCTTCAACCTATGAATTTTGGGGGAGACAGCTCAGCCCATAGCAGAGCCTTTGTTCAAATAGCAGGAAAAAAGTGCTGTTACAGGCACTAAAATATAACATGTTTCCCTTTCTTCTGCCATCTTCTGTCTCAACTTGTACTTTTTACCTTGTTATTCAATATCTCACTTCTATGGATGTAGAGACGCTCTCTGGCCTACTGCAGACTCACCCAGGCTCCCAGGGACTCTGCCCCATGATTCAGTTTGCACATACACAGTCCATTGGCTGCCAGATTCTCCTTCCTGCCAACAGCTGGACCAATACACTGAAGTGGGGCTGGTGGCAGGGAAGTTGATCCACCCAAAGATGTCACCCTGGCCCCTGTGCTCAGGCCACCACTGGAGATGGAGGGCAGCAGTTGTCCCTGGGCAGGGTGAGGATGGGGAGGCTGGTTAAAGCAACAGTCATTACCTTCCGAAGCTCTTCTCATGGTTGGTTGCCATGAGGGTGAGTCACAAAGGTGCTCAGCAGGATCCATTTGCCCTTACACTCCTCTGCACTAAGTATAGCTTTTCTATACTATTCACCCTGTTGACCTACAGTGGCCCCATGTTCACCACCATATATTTAGTGGTGGACTTATGAGGCCACATTTCCCATAGATGCTTCCATGATTGCCCCTTTGTAGCTCCACACTTCAGCAATTGGATGTGCTTGGCCTAGCAGATTCTCCTAGAAGTTCTGACTTGCCCACTGAGCCAAGCCCAGGGTTACCGGTTAATGACTTCCCCTCTGATACCCCAGGTCTCCATTTCAAACCATTACTTCCCCAGCTCTTACACATTTGTGCACAGTCCACTTCTTATCATAAATCCCATATCCCAAAGCAACCTCAGTGCCTGGCCTCGCTGAACCCTAAACCCTAGATGGTTATAGAAGTCCCTGCCATCCCTGTGCACATATCCCTTTACAGTGTGACTTCCTTCCTCTTTTCAACAAGACGTAGGGTTAATTTCCCTTCCCTTGAATCTGGAGTGGCCTGTGGCTTGCTTTGGTGAATAGACTATGGCAGAAGTGACATTGTACCACTTCTGTAGAGGTCTAAAGAGCTTTGCATATTCTGTTCTTGCCTTTTTGTGAACACTAAGACCATCCTGTGAAGAAGTCTCTGTTAGCCTCCTTGAGGATGAGACAGCACATGCAGAGAAAGAGACGAGTACCAACTAGCAGACACATTGTAGACCATCCATTCCCACGTGAGCTGCCAGAAAAATGCTACCATATGAGTGATCCCAGGCAAGAAAAACAGAACTGCCCAATAAGCCTAGCTCAAATTGCTGCCCCCAGGAACTGTGAGCAAATAAAATGGTGGTGTTTTTTTTTTT
>NW_024424224.1:0-1720 GCF_017311325.1 Ursus maritimus
GGGCCCTCCCCACCCCTACATTCCCAGACTGATCAAACCTGGTAAGAACAAACAGTAGCAATAACCTTACGTTGGAGAAGGGAAAAAAAAGAAGTAATGTGGTGAGAGAGAGGGAAGGGGGAACTGGGAGTAGGAGGTGAGAAGGAGGGGTGAGAGAGCGGGATGTTAGGGGAGGCTGTCTTTTCTAACTTGTCTCAGCAATGGGGGAGGTTTGCCAGTTTTTTATTTCATTTGTGTTTGTGTGCTTGCTGAAAAATCCCCTGTACTGTTTTCTATGAGCCAGGCACTGTTCTATGCACTATGCAAATATTAAATTTGTTGTAAACATACAAATTTACAAGTATACTCTTTTGATTATGTGGAGTCCTAGGAGTCTTGGACTTGGTTTAAAGCAGCAGGTACACCTGTTCTGTCTCACTGTCCTCTCTCTGTTCTGGGGTTTGGTTCATTGGCATTTGTGCACCTAGCTATATACCTCTCATTCATTAATTCTTCCAAGAAAGATTTACTGCACACCTGTTAAGTCAAGGAAACAGCTCACATTGACCTTCTGGAGCTTATATTCCTGTGGTAAGAGACATAACAAAGAAAAATTCATTATAAATAATTCTTCCAGGGAACCCAGAGTTTCAGGATGAGTAAGTCCATCAGATAGTCTTTCTGAAAGCAGGTTTTGATGCATGAGAAGATGGCCAAAACCCGTTGGGGAATAGGGTTATATGGGGACATGCTAACGAGAGGAAGACCCAGATGGGGTGATCAGAGGTCCAGGCTGTTCGCAATATCACATCTTTGGCTGGGTCCCAGCGTGGAGCTCTGGCATCGCTAGCTAACCAGGCTGTTCCCCACAATCTCCAAGAATGAGGGTAGTGCTGAGCCCAACGGCTGGCCAGGCGGCTTCAGAACTCCCTTATCTCTTTATCTCCTGCGGGGACTGTTTCAATAAGGCAGAGGGGAAGCGGGGATGATAGATTTTCTTAGGAAAATCATATTAAAGTTCAATTTGTTAAATCAGCCTCCTGATCTTATCAATGGTGGGCACTCATTCTAGCAGCAGAACCAGGAGGTGATAAATTCTTTAGGCTGAGCCCGCAGATGGTTATCCTAATGGAGGACAAAATCAATGGAGGAGTCATCTAAGGAATGTACTCAGGGCTTATATAATACCGGGCTGGTAATATTGCTTGATCAGATTACAATCATTATTTTCCCCTGGTGTGTGTGTCATTTCAATAACAAAGCTTTCGATATTGTTGGAATTTCCTTCTTCTGGTGAGAACAGCAGAAACACCTGTTACCTATGTTCTTGTTTTCAACAGCAAAATTCAGGGTCTCTACTGTGCCAAAACATTTCCTGGAAATTTTTGGGAACAAGGCCGGGGAAAGGGGGTTTTAATGCTGCTGGCAATGAGCACAAACCCATAGGATGTAAGTGCTTCTCAGAGAGCCTTCAGTGCTGAGGAAAGCAGCTTGACAGCCTGAGGGGCCACTGGGGAAGCAGCTGCCTTTGGGGAGACTTTATAGGCAGATGGGATAAGGGGTTACACCAGCGAATGCCTTAGGAAACGGCCTAGAGACTGGCATTTACCCCATTTATCCAGTCACCCAGTAAGTGCCGAGTGCGTTCTGTGTGCCACGACCTGTGTGAAACACAGATTAGCGGGTGCCTGGGCAAGTCATTCCCTCACTCGAGGAGCTTGGATCTGGGGCAGGGTGGGCC
>NW_024424225.1:0-1718 GCF_017311325.1 Ursus maritimus
CCTCCCATACCCTCTCCCGTAGCAGTTCCTGGATCAGGGAAGGGGTCATACCCTTGTCTGTTTTTGGTCTTCTTCCTGTCCCGCATCAAGCCCACCCACCTTTGCATCTTCCATCTATGTGCTTGGAAGCAAGCCCATCCACAGGGAACCTATTAGCCAAATGGATCCAGGTAATGACCATTGAAGTAGAGATCCAGGATCCATAAAAAACCTGCTCTGAAACCTGTCCCACAGTCTGTGACTATCTCACACTAAAACAGAATAACAGCTTTCTGGATTGTGACGTGGCATCTGTCTCTACTTCCAATCTTGAATGCATAGGTGCTGAGCCTGGACAGAAAAGGACCATGGCTCCCGTGGGCTGGGATCCACAGGTAAAGTGTAAGAACTCAGTGAAATTTGAATTCGAGGCATAGAGTGAATAATTATTGTAGAGTGAATCCTCCCAAGTAGGGCTTATGCACATTGCACAGCAGAAGCTTTTTCAAAGAGGTTCCTGAAAGAAAAATCTTTTTTAAAAATTTATTTTAATTCCAGTAGAGCTAACATACAGTGTTACATTCGTTTCAGGTGTACAAGAGAGTGATTCAGTAATTCTATATATTACTCAGTGGTCATCAAGAAAAGTGTCCTCTTAATCCGCTTCATCTATTTCACTCATCCCTCCATCCACCTCCCCTCTGGTAACCATCCGTTTGTTCTCTATTGTTAAGAGTTTGTATTTTGCCAGGCCCATACTCAGGCAACCCTGTTTGGGTAGAGTTTCCGTGTCCCCTGCGAGGGAAGTAACATCGTATGGGATTTGTCTTTCTCTGACTGATTGATTTCAGTTAGGATAATACTCTCTAGCTCCATCCATGTGGCTGCAAATGGCAAGGTTTCATTCTTTTTCAAGCCGAGTAATACTCCACTGTGTGTGTGTGTATGAATACACACATCGATCATCTCATTTGTCAATTTTTCTACAGACACTTGGGTTGCTTCCATATTGTGATATTGTAAATAATGGTGCAAGAAACATAGGGGTGCACGTATCTTTTTAAGTTACTGTTTTCCTAGTCTTTGGGGAAGTACCAGTAGTGTGATTGCTGGATCGTAGGGTAGTTCTATATTTAATTTTTTGAGGAACCTTCATCCTGTTTTCCACGGTGGCCACCACAGTTTGCATTCCCACCCACAGTTCGCGAGGATTCCCCTTTATCCACATCCTCCCAACACCTGCTCTTTCTTGTGCTGTTGATGTTAGCCATTCTGACAGGTGTGAGGTAATACCTCATTGTCCTTTGGATTTACATTTTCCTGATGATGGGTGATGGTGAACATCTTTTCATACTGCCATGATACACTCCACCCTCTCCTTTTTTTTTTTAAGATTTTATTTATTTATTTGAGAGAGAGAGAGAGAGAGACTGATAGAAAGAGAATGAGCAGGGGGAGAGGGGGAGAGGCAGAGGGACAAGAAGAGTCCCCGCTGAGCTGGAAGCCCAATACAGGGCTCAATCCCAGGATTCTAGGATCATGACCGGAGCCGAAGGCAGACCTTTAATTAACCGAGCCACCCAGGCGCCCCTCCACCCTTTCCTTAATGGGACCAGTTCTCACCAACTGTCTGCACATCAAGTCCAAGGGCTTTTATTTTCTAGCACCTCCTGTAATCAATCTGAGACAGACATTTTCTTTTCTTTTTTTTTTATTTTAATGATTTTTTATTATATTAT
>NW_024424226.1:0-1717 GCF_017311325.1 Ursus maritimus
ATGACCTGAGCTGAAGGTAGATGTTTAACCAACTGAGCCACACAGGCGCCCCACAAATTCATTTTCTGATTCTAGGAAAACAATAAAAGGAAAGCCAGAAGGCATAACACCCTATGAATACAGCTGATTCACATAAGTAGAATCCATGTTATACAGAAAGACATTCACCTTGATCCAGAGAGGAATGGGGCTGAGATGAGGTGACTGAAATCGCTGGATAATGTGAACACAGACCTTGGGGAAAGAAGAAAGGACGACGCACTGAGCCATGTGTCAGAGGACCTGAGCAGAGAGAGCATGTGAGATTCCAGAGCTGCTGCCCTGACATACTGTGGGAGAGGAACACAAAGTCATGGACATACTGGTATGAGATTCACTGATTTTCTAGCCCCTGGTGGACAGTGTACTGAGAGATGAAAACACAACTCAGAGAGAGCACTTTTCTGGTCTAGCAGCCCCATCCAAGGGCCACCAGGGGGGCGCTCCTCTATAGAGTTGGCTCAGGCCTCCCTCCAGAGGTCAGGGATCCTGGCTGATTAGTGTGATAACACAATTTATTCACAAAGAAATATATAATAAACGCCATAGCTCTCACACTGTCATGATTTTAGTTATTGTTTCTAAATGGGTTATTATTGGTCGTTTATTTCTATATTTTATACTGACTTAACAGAAGGTGATACTCTGTTACTCACATATTTCCATTCTTTTTGTAATTCTTCCTTTTTCTCTCAACTTCTAGATCCTCCTTATTTTCAAATTGGATGCACATAACACAACAAACTTTACTCCACCGTATCAAAGAATCCTTTGTTCGACAGGCATAAAATAATTGATGAGGAATCTTTGTGTGATATGAGTTGAGCTCTCAAACACAATGAGAAATGTAAACAGTAACCCCATGGATTACATGAAACACACAATATACCAAGAATTCTGAAATGAAAATAAAATCATATTTTATTTCCCACTTTGATGAACACTGACTTTGTGGCTGAACTTCAAAGATAACTGGAGAAATGTTATCTTCCTGCTCCTTCTCTCCCTCTTCCACCTCCTCAGTTCTAATACTCTGACCTACTCTTCCAGTTCCCTTTTTTCCATAGGACACTGTTCAGGAAAGGGGGTTAAATGATTCATAATATTCCCTCCAACTGATTCAGACACTGTATCATTTTTATTTCTTATTATGAGTCTCATGTTTTCCTAATTTATCATCTGATGTTGGAAGGAGTGTCCTCATTTATCAGTGAGGTTATTACTTTTATTCTGAAACACTGCAGGTACTTTGAAGTGACTCCAGACTATTGATGGCTTCTGAGAGTGGAAGACAGCTGGCATTCTGAGGCTGACAGTGCAGCTCTGCATGTGGACCCCAGCATTGGTCCTCCCACTGATGTTGCTGGAGACAGTTTCAAGGACTGTGTCAGTAGGAGACCCTGTCCCTTCACACACCCACATAGGACTCTGCGATTTACCATTGGATTTATGACTGGAGAGAAGAGGGCCACTAATCTCCTACAAAGGGCATAATCAGGAATTTTACCGAGAAGGGAAAATTTCCAGGCATGGCGACAAATTGGGATGAACTAGAAGGACTAGGAGGTGGAGAACACACACATCTCCTCATTCAGCTTTCAGGCTTTCCAGAAAAGAAACTTGATTCCGAGGTCACCAGAGTTCTGGGGGAGCTCATTTGGTGAAGGACCACACCCCA
>NW_024424227.1:0-1717 GCF_017311325.1 Ursus maritimus
AACAAACTGATGGTTACCAGAGGGGAGGTGGGTGGAGGGATAGGGGAAATAGGTGATGGGGATTAAAGAGTATATTTATGATGAGCACTGAGTAAGATATATAATCGTTGAATCACTACCTTGTACCCCTGAAACTAAGAGAACACTGTATGCTAACTATACTTGCATTAAAATTAAAACCTTAATAAAAAATACAAAAAATAAATTGCTCTATTCCCATCCTCCCTTCCCACCTCCATTTTGCCTTTGAAAAACCAATAGCCTCACAACCATGGTAGCTGTGAAAACTAGCAGCCTAATAGTCACTGGAAGGGAAACATGGATTTGAAGCTCCTTGAGAAGACTCATGCTCAGAGAAATGTCACGTTTGATCCATCTTGAGAATCCCTGGAAAAGCTCCATTCTTAGGTTTTGTCATTATTTGACCTGATTCTGTGTGAACAGCTCTATCTCATGGGCGTTCATCAAAAATCATCATCAGCAACTGTTTAATACCACAGCTGCCTGAGGGGACAGCACGAGCTGGGGCAAAGAGGAGCGGATTTAAAAATCTTAAAATGAAAAACTGGGAGATGAGATGTCCATAGGGGATTTTGAAAGGCTCCAACATATTCCTAGAAATCTGGAAGGCTATGAACATGCACAGTGCTGTGCACATGCTCAGGAAAAATCTGAGAAGGTCCTAATCTCTCATCTTTGGCTTATCCTGAAGCTCTATGCAAGCAGGAAATGAAGGCTAAGGTGGACTTATAAGATACCTGCCAGTGCACTGAAGGTATGCCTCAATACAAACAAAGGCCAGAAGACATATTGATTTGAGACGTTTAAGGAAATTTCTATCCAATCATTAGCTGACCACTAAGCTAACCAAGCAGAAAATTTAGAAGGCACACATGACAAAATTTAGACAATTAGTCCAGGAAAGTCATTGAACAACTACCAAAAACAATAAAGCAGCCCTAGGGAGGGGAAGGAAATCTCATTTCCAGAATTGACACATTATATTATTTGAACTGTTAATTTTTTAACACAAAATGATAAGACAAAGTGTGGTAGTTCAGAGTAGGGTGAGAAAGACTGCAAGAGGGCATCCTGAGTTGGGGTGTTGGATCCCAGATGTCGTGAGGAGAACACGCACAAAGTGGAGGGGGTGATGGTAGCAGCGAGACATTGGTTTTTGACAGGAAGACTGATCAAATAAGTAGATACATAAAGAGAATGGGAGTCAGGTTTGTCACTGTAGGAGAAGAGAGCTACAAATATGGAAAGCGAGGAATCTAGAACAAACACCGGTTAACGAACCCTAGGTAATACTGTCTGAGAAGCTTGTGTGACAATGACACCTCAAGACAAAGAGAATGCCTAGCACCTGGCTCTTCATTTGTAAATACTATTTCCCACTAAAAAGAACCAGAGTTCCTTCAAGAAATGGATTATTCCAGGGCTGAGGAAGGGAAAGATGAGCCTGGAACATCTTTTTGTGCTAAAAAATAAGGAAGTGCCCAAAGAATGATGGGGGCAGTCAAAAGGACACAGAAGTGAGATTGAAAGAGCTCCCTCTAGCTGAACCTGGGACAAACTGAGCATTAAAATGAATGCTCTACAACTTAAGCCAAGTTCCAGTATGGATGTGCTTAGCGGAATACCAGGAGCCACACATGAAACAAACAATTGTTGTTTACCTGCAGCCAGCATTTGAAAGAATCTTCCAACATCA
>NW_024424228.1:0-1716 GCF_017311325.1 Ursus maritimus
AACTCTGCTCCTTCAGGACAGGCTCTAGTCTCAGTCAGGCTGAATCCGAATTGGGATGAATCCGAATTCAGGCTCACTCAAGTGTTGGCAGAATCCATTCCTATGAGACTGTAGGACTGAAGATCCTGGGTTCTTGCTGGATGTTGGTTGGACACTGCTCTCAGCTCTTGCAGGTGGGCCTCCTGAAAGGGTCATTTGTTTCTTCAAGAGCAGCTAGGGAGAGAGATCTCTTGAGCGAGCAATGTGGATTTGTATATAACATAACACAGTCACGGAAATGGCATCCTGTCACCTTTGCCATATTCTACTGGTTAGAAACAGGTCAGGGGGATGGGATTGTACAAGGGCATGACCACCAGGGATTGGGGATCATGACTAGTCACCATAGACTCTATCCTCCACAATCCTCACATCTCCTTAATCTTCTCTAATCTGTAAGTTACTCAGTCTTCTTGTCCTTCATAACCTTGACATTTTTGAAGAATACTGATTAGTTTTTTTGTTGGTTTTGTACTTTTAACCATTGGATTTATAATAGTTATTAAAATATTTTTCTCAGGGGGACGCCTGGCTGGCTCAGTCAGTACAACATGCACCTCTTGATCTCAAGGTTGTGAGTTTGAGCCCCACATTGGGCGTAGAGCTTACTAAAAAAAAATTAAAAAATAAAAAGATGTTTTTTTCAGAGAATCATGAGCACGTGTGTATCATTTACCCCACCCCCCCAAGATTACACCATCAAATAGTAATGTGTCTCTGTTTTTGTTTCCTGGGAGATGTTGCAGAATAAATTATACCAAGAAGTAATGGATTATGGATAAAATGTTGTGAGTCTAGAAGAATGATTATATTTTTGATAGAAATCAGAAAATTAGGGGAAAAAATCTGGCTTGGGAAGCAGAGTGAACATTTGTTGTTTCCCCTCTGGGAAACCCCCCGACTCTCAGTCTGTGCAGTTCAGATGGAGAGAACTCCTCTCAGCTCCAGCAGTGGGCACATCTGTTACACCTGTCAGAGCCCTAGGCCCAGCGTGATTGGTTCAGTGATTGGCCCATGACCCAGTCAGAGCTGCAGAAGTGTTCAAATGAAACTCTTTCTAAGGCTATTGAGAGAGAGGCAGACATAGTATGCTGCAGGGCTTCACATCATAGGATATAAACCCCTGGAACTGTGGTAAGCATTCTGCTATGTGTACTAATTAATATTAGGTTTTGCTGTGAGACAGAAAACCCAAATTTATAATAATTTAAGCAAGATAGAAATGTATTTTCTCTCTCATAAAATGAAGTCTGCAGGTAAGCAATTCAGGGCTACATGGTGGCTCCAAGGTCATCAGAGAGTTGTTTTTCTCTTGCTCTAATCCTTGATAGCTCGGCTCTACCTGATGGTTCCAGATGGCTGCTTGAGCTTCCAGGCTGTGAAGAGGAGGAAGGGGTAAAGAGGGATCCTTCAAGGACACTTTCTAAAAATTGCTCATGACACTTCTACTTATATCCCATTGGTCAGAACTTAGTCACACTGCTATGTTTAACTGCATTCGAAGCATGGAAATGTAGTCTTTATCTCAGGAGGCTGTGTGCTCAGTCACAAATTAGAGGTTTAATTATAAAAGAGTAAGGGGAAAACAGCTATGGGAGGACAATGAGCTTTCTCTGCCCTATCTCTACAAAAGGAGAGCCTGACTGAGACTAGAGCCTGTCCTGAAGGAGCAGAGTT
>NW_024424229.1:0-1715 GCF_017311325.1 Ursus maritimus
TACTGCATCCCGAGTAACATTTTTATTGTGTCAAAATGCGCGTTACATACAATTTATCCTTTTAATCATTTTTAAATGTGCAGTTTGGTGAGATTAAGTCCCTTCCTGTTGTTGAACTATTATCACCACCATCCATCTCCAGAACTTTTTTATCTTCTTAAACTGAAACTCTACCCATTGAACAACAATTTCCATTCATTCTCCTTCCCCCAAGTCTCTAGTAAGCACAACTCGACTTTGCATCTCTGAGTTTGACTGTTCTAGGTACTCTATGTAAATGGAACCGTGCAATAGTTGCCCTTTTGTGGCTGCCCTTTTTCAGTAAGTTCCATGTTGTTACAAATGGCAAGAATTCATTTTCTATATGGCTGAATAATTTCCCATTGTGAATATATACTACATCTTCTTTATCCATTCATCTATCAGTGGACACTTAGGTTGTTTCCATAGCTTGCTTATTTTAAGTAATGGTGCAAAGAACATGGGGTGCATATATCTTTTCAAAGTAGTGTTTTGGTTTTCTTCAGATAGATGCTCAGAAGTGGAATTGTTGGATTGTGCAGTAGTTCTATTTTTAATTTTTTGAGGAAACTCCTTACTGTTTTTCATTGTGGCTGTACCAATTTACAGTCCCACCAACGGTGCACAAGGGGTCCAATTTCTCCCAACCTCAACAACACTTGTTTTCTGTGTTTTTGATAATAGCCATCCTAATGGGTGTGAAGTAGTATCTCATTATGGTTTTGGTTTGCATTTTCCTAATGATTAGTGGTGATGAGCATCATTTCATTTGCTTATTGGCCATTTGTATATCTTTTTGGACAAGTATCTAGTCAAGTCCTTTGCCCATATTTTAAATGGGGTTATTTTGTTGTTGTCCTGCAGGAGTTCTTTTTACATCCCGGTTAACCCTTTATAAGATACATGACTTGCAAATATTTTCTTCTATTCTGGAGGCTGTCTTTTCAGTCCGTTGATAGTGTCCGTTGATGCACAAGAGGTTTTATGAAATCCAATTTCTCTATTTTTTTCTGTTGCCTGTGTTTTACTGTCATATCGAAGAAGTCATTGCCAAATCCACCGTTATGAAGCTTTTCCCTATTTTTTCTTCTAAGTTCTGTAGTTTTAGCTCTTATGTTTAAGTCTTTGATACATCTGGGGTTAATTTTTTCAATCTTTCTTTTTTTAAAAAAAAAAGTTTATTTTTTTGAGAAAGAGAGAGAGATCATGGGGGGGGAAGGGCAGACAGAAAGAGAGAGAGTCTCAAGCAGACTCCCTGCTGATCTGGGAGCCTGACGCAGGGGGTTAATTTTTTGTATATGGTGTAACATAAGGATTCAACTTCATTCTTTTACACATGGTTATCGAGTTTTCTCAGCACCAGTTGTTGGAAAGATTGTTCTTTCCCTACTTAATGGTCTTGGCAGTCTTGTTGAAAATCATTGAAAATTATTTGAACATAGTATATGTGAAGTTTTATTTTGGGGCTCTCTAATTTATTCTTTTGTTCTGTATGTCTGTCTTTATGCCAGTATCACATTGTTTTGATTATTGTAACTTTGAAGTAAGTTTTGAAATCAGGAAGTGTGACCTCCAACTTTATCCTTCTTTTTAGTATTGTTTGGGTTAAGATTCTTTGAGATTCCATATGAATTTTAGGATGGATTTTTTTTCTATTTCTTTTTGGGATTTTGATAGGGAATGCATCTGTAAAT
>NW_024424230.1:0-75765 GCF_017311325.1 Ursus maritimus
CCCTAACCCGAACCCGAACCCGAACCCGAACCCGAACCAGATCCCTAACCCGAACCCGAACCCTAAACCTTAACCCGACCCCGAACCCAAACCCGAACCCTAAACCTAACCCGAACCCTTTCTCTTTCCCTCACCCATCCCCTGCCCCTACTCCTGCTCTTGCAGGGCTCCCAGAGCCCACAGCCCTGTGTGGAGAGCTCCTTGCACAATTCCCCTTAGTTCCTTCACCTCACCCTGACGTCCCCCCGCCAGAATGTTTCATTCCCCTCCTCCCATGTTTTTTCTCTCTGGTATATTTTAACTCTCATATTAGCTTTCCACTTACTGTATAATGATTATTATTTATTTTAAATAAAATTGTTTTCCGTTGAACACATCGTGCACATTAAGTACATTCCCAATGCTGTGCCACCCCACCAGAGAACATTGCTGCAGAATATCTCCTTCCCCAAAGGAGTCCCTGAACCAGAAGCCCTCCCTGTCCATTTCTCCCCCAGCCCAGACCCTCATGACCCCTAAGCTGCTTTCTCTCTGTGTTCCTTTACCTGTTCTGGATGTTTCTGTAAGTGGAATCACACCATTGGTGCCTTTGAGTCTGCCCACCTATTTTCAAAGGGGACTCTTTTTTTTTCTGTTTATTTGACGTAGTGTTTCCCTTATTCGATATTGCAATCCCTGATGGATTACAGATCAGATGTAATCATAGAGGCCCCTTTAGGAATTATGGGCACAATCTTGCAGCCGATGCCCCTGTTCCTGCTGGGACACCACAGCCTGACCCCAGACAGGACACAGCTGGTTCCACCTGTGACCCACACAGAATCAGGGAAATGCGGAAACCTGGAAGACACACCACAAAGGGTAAAACCATTGCTCACAACACAAGGCCAGAGAACTGTGCCATTTGTGACTCCAGAAAGAATTCAAGGCAGGAGAAATCTGAAGGCCCCCCTGAGCCCATCCCAGCAAATCCCCACTTTCAGTGGCCCCCTGGCCACATACCCTGAGCCTGACACTCACCCTAACCCATGCGCTCAACTCAACCTCCAGGTGGCTTGCAACACAGCTGGCAGAATGGACCCACCAGGCCCCTGGGCCCTAACCTAGGTTGGGTTCTGAGAGATGCATCCCCAGAGGCCTGGCTCCAAAGCCACAGGGACTGGGGACACCTGAGCAATACCAGAGGACTCAGCCTGCCCCACAGAAGGAAACCGTGCCATTTGGGGCTCTGGAAAGGATCCAGAGCAGGAGAAATAGGAGGGCCCCCCCAGAGCCCATCCTGGCAGACCCCTACTTTCCGTGGCCCCTGGCCACCATCCATGAGCCTGACGCTCCCCTTCCCCCCATGCCCTCAACTTAGCCCTCCGGGGAGCTCACCACACAGCCAGCAGATCAGAACTTCCAGGCCCCTGGGTCCTAACCCTAGCCCTAGGTGCAGTTCTGAGAGGTTCCTCCTGAGAGACCTGTTTCCAAACCCCAGGGATTGGGGACACCTGGGCAATGCCAGTGGACTCAGTTGACCTCACAGAAAGGAAATGTGCCTTTTGGTCTCCGGAAAATACCCAGGACAGCCTATCCCAACGAATCCGCCCTTTCATCAGCTCCCTGGACCCCAAACTGAGCCTGACACTCACCCGAACCCAAACCCTCAATTCACCTCTCTGTCATCTTCGACACAAGGCTTTTATATGGGTCTTTCCAGCACCTGGGGCTTAAACCTTACCTGAGGTTTCGTTCTGAGAGGAACACCTCCAGCAGCCTGCCTCCAATTCCCCATTGACTGGGGACACCTGAGCAATACCACAGTACTCAGCCTGAGAACAGGAGGAATCCAAGCCATTTGCAAATCTGGAAAATAATTAGAGCAGGAGAAATCTTAATGCCAACTCAAGCAATCTCAGTGAAAACACACTTTCAGGGAACCCCGGAACACAAATCCTAGTCACACTCACCCTAACCCACGACCTCAACTCAGACCTCTGGGAATCTTGCCACAATGCCTGCAGATCTGACCTACCATGTTCCTGGGCCTTAACTTTAACCCTAGGTTGGGTTCTGTAAGGACCACGCCCACAAGCCTGGCTCTAAATCCCCAATGATTTGGGACACCTGAGCAATACAGGAGGACTCAGCCTTCAACCAGAAGGAAACCTTGCCATTTGGGGCTCCATAAAGAATTCAGAGCAGGAGAAATGGGAGGGCCCTCCTGAGCCCATCCCTGCTAACCCCCACTTTCAGTGGCCTACTGGACATGAACTCTGAGCCTGACACTCACCCTAACCCACTCCCTCAACTCAGTCCTCCAGGGAGCTCTCTACACAGCCAATAGATCAGAACTTCCACGGTCCGAAGTCCTAAACCCTATCCCTAGCTTAGGTTCTGAGAGGACCACCCCCATAGGCCTGGCTCTGAAGCCCCAGGGATTTGAGACACCTGAGAAATACCAGAGGACTATTGGAACACAGAAGGAAACCATATCATTTGGAACTCCAGAAAGAATTTAGAGCAGGAGAAATATGAATGCAAGCCCGAGCCAATCCCAGCGATCCCATACTTTCAGCCACCCCCTGAACACATTTTTCTCAATGTATATGGACTAAATGCTCTAATCGTAAGACACATGTTATCACATTGGATGAAAAAAAAAACAGGACCCAGTTGTATGCTGTCTGCAAGAAACTCATTTTAGACTCAAAGACACTTCTAAATTGAACATGAGGGTATGGAAAAACCATTTATCATGCAGTAGACATCAAAAGAAAACTGGGTTAGCAATCCTTATATCTGACAAATTGGATTTTAAACATAAGACTGTAATAAGAGTTGAGGAGGGACATTATATCATAAAGTGTCTATCCAACAAGAAGATCTAACAATTGTAAATATTTATGTACCTAACTTGGGAGCAGCCAATTATATAAACCATTTAGTAACAAAACTGATAATAAAAAAAACAAATGAATAATAACAGCATTGATAATAAAACAATAATAATAGGGGGTCTTTAACACCCCATTCACAGCAATGGACAGATCATCTAAACAGAAGATCAATAAGGAAACAAGGGCTTTGAATGACACACTGGACCAAATGGACTTCACAGATAAATTCAGAGCATTCCATCCTAAAGCAGCAGAATACACAATCTTCTCAAGTACACATGGAACATTCTCCAGAATAGATCACATCCTGGGTCACAACTCAGATCTCAACTGGTACCAAAAGATTGAGATTATTCCATGCATGTTCTCAGACCACAATGCTTTAAATATTTTGTTTACTTATTTGAGAGAGATAGAGATAGTGAGAAAGAGCACAACCAGGAAGGAGGGGGAGAAGCAGACTCCCTGCTGAACAGGGAGCCCAATGAAGGGCTCGATCCCAGGACCCTGGGATCATGACCCGAGCTGAAGGCAGAAGCTTAATGGACGGAGCCACTCAGGCACCACTTCAGACCACAATGCTTCAAAATTGGAACTCAATCACAAGAGAAAATTTGAAAGGAAGTCAAATACATGGAGGTTAAAGAGCATCTTACTAAGGAATCAATGGGTCAACCAGGATATTAAAGACGAATTTTTAAAAACTCATGGAAGCAAATAACAATGAAAACACAACAGTTCAGAACCTTTAGGATACAGCAAAGGTGGTCCTAAGGGGGAAGTATATAGCAATAGAGCAAAGAGCAAGAAAGGTCTCAAATACACAACCTAACCTTACACCTAAAGGAGCTGGAGAAAGAACAGAAAATAAAGCCCAAATCCAGCAGGAGAAGAGAAATAATAAAGATTAGAACAGAAATCAATGAACTAGAAACTAAAAGAATGGTAGAACAGATCAAGGAGACTGGGAGCATTTTCTTTGAAAGAATTAATAAGACTGATAAACCCCTAGCCAAACTTATCAAAAAAGAAAGAGAAAGGACCCAAATAAATAAAACCATAAATGAAAGAGGAGCGATCACCACCCACACCAAAGAAACACAAACCATTATAAGAGCATATTATGAGCAACTACATGCCAACAAATTAGGCCATCTGGGGGACATGGAGGCATTCCTAGAGATACATAAACTACCAAAATTGAAACAGGAAGAAAGAGAAAAACTGAACAGACCCATGACCAGCAAAGAAATTGAAGCAGTAATCAGGAATCTCCCAATAAACAAGAGTCTAGGACCAGATGGCTTCCCAGAGGAATTCTACCAAACGTTTAAAGAATTAATACCAGACCAATATGCCTGATGTACATGGATGCAAAAATCCTCACCAAGATACCAGCCAATAGGATCCAACAGTACATTAAAAGGAATATCCACCATGCCCAGGTGGGATTTATTCCTGGGCTGCAAGAGTGGTTCAACAACTGCAAATCAATCAACGTGACAGATCACATTAATAAAAGAAAGGACAAGAACCATATGATCCTCTCAATTGATGCAAAAAAAGCATTGGACACAATACGGCATCCTTTCTTGATTAAAAATCTTCAGTGTAGGGATAGAGGGAACATACACCAATATCATAAAAGCTATATATGAAAAGCCCACAGCAAATATCATTCTCAATAGGGAGAAACTGAGAGCTTTTCCCCTAAGGTCAGGAACGCTATAGGGATGTCCACTATCACCACTGCTGTTCAACATAGTACTAGAAGTCCTAGCCTCAGCAATCAGACAACAGAAAGAAATAAAATGTATCCAAATTGGCAAAGAAGTCAAACTATCACTCTTCACAGATGACATGATACTCTATATAGAAAACCCAAAAGACTCTACCCAAAAATTGCTAGAACTCATACTGGAATTCAGCAATGTGGCAGGATATAAAATCAATACACAGAAATCAGTTGCATTTCTATACACTAACAGTGAGACAGAGGAAAGAGAAATTAAGGAGTAGATCCCATTCACAATTGCACCCAGAACCATAACATACCTAGGAATAAATCTAACCAAAGAGGCAAAGGATCTGAAAACTATAGAACACTTATGAAAGAAATTGAGGAAGGCACAAAGAAATGGAAAAAATGTTCCATGCTCATGGATTGGAAGAACAAATATTGTTAAAATGTCTATGCTACCCAGAGCAATCTACACATTCAATGCAATCCCTATCAAAATACCACCAACATTTTTTACAGAGTTGGAACAAATAACCCTAAAATTTGTATGTAACAGAAAAGACCCCAAATAGCCGGAGGAAAGCTGAGAAAGAATAGCAAAGCTGGTGGCATCACAATTCCGGACTTCAGGCTATATTACAAAGCTGTAATCATCAAGACAGTATGGTACTGGCACAAAAACAGACACATAGATCAATGGAACAGTATAGAGAACCCAGACATGGACCCTTAACTCTATGGGCAACTAATCTTCAACAAAGCAGGAAAGAATATCCAATGGAAAAAAGACCGTCTCTTCAAAAAATGGTGTTGGGAAAATTGGACAGCCGCATGTAGGAAAATGAAACTGGACCATTTTCTTACACCATACACAAAAATAAACTCAAAATGAATAGAAGACCTAAACGTGAGATGGGAATCCATCAAAATCCTAGAGAAGAACACAGACAACAGCTTCCTTGATATTGGCCATAACAATTTCTTGCTAAACACGTCTCCCAAGGCAAGGGAAACAAAAGCAAAAATGAATTTTTGGGACTTCATCAAGATAAGAAGCTTTTGCACAGCAAAGAAAACAGTAGACAAAACCAAAAGACAACCTACAGAATGGGAGAAGGTATTTGCAAATGTCTTATCAGATAAAGGGTTAGTATCCAAGATCTATAAAGAACTTATCAAACTCAACATCCAAAAAACAAATAATCCAGTCAAGAAACGGGGAGAAGACATGAACAGACATTTCTCCAAAGATATACAAATGGCCAACTGACACAAGAAAAAATGCTCAACATCACTCAGCATCAGGGAAATACAAATCAAAACCACCCTGAGATGCCACCTTACACGAGTTAGAATGGCTAAAATGAACAAGTCAGGAAACAACAGATGTTGGCGAGGATGCGGAGAGAGGGGAACCCTCTTACACTGCTGGTGGGAATGCAAATTGGTGCAGCCATTTTGGAAAGCAGTATGGAGTTTCCTCAGAAAGTTGAACATAGAGCTACCCTACAACCCAGCAACTGCACTACTGGGTATTTACCCCAAAGATACAAATGTAGTGATCTGAAGGGGCACCTGGACCCTAATGTTTATAGCAGCAATGTCCACAATAGCCAAACTACGAAAAGAGCCCAGATGCCCATCGACACATGAATGGATAGAGAAGATGTGGTATATATATATACAACAGAATACTGTTCAGCCATCAAAAAAAAAAAAAATGAAATCTTGCCATCTGCAACGATGTGGATGGAACTAGAGGGTATTGTGCTAAGGGAAGTAAGCCAATCAGAGAAAGACAATTATCATATGATTTCACTCATATGTGGAATTTAAGAAACAAAACAGGATCATACAGGAAGGGAGGGAAAAATATAACAAGATGAAATCAAAGAGGAGACAAACCATAAGAGACTCTTAACTCTAGGAAACAAGCTGAGGGGATGGGGGATGGAATAACTGGGGGATGGACATTAAGAAGAGCATGTAATGTAACAAGCACTGGGTGTTATATGCAACTGATGAATAGTAATTTATCTACCTCTGAAACTAAAAATTACATTACGTTAATTAATTGAATTTAGATAAAATGAAATTTAAAAATTAAAAAAAAACTAAGTCAACCCACATATTCCTCCCCCCACTCCCAAAACAAACCCTAAACCTGACTCACTCTCAAATCAGCCCTCTGGAGAGGTCTCCACATTGCTGGCAGATAGGACCTTCTAAGCTCCTGGGCCCTAACCTTACCCTAATCATGGCTCTGGCACTACCCAGGCCCAAAGCCTAGGTCAGAAAAACAGAGGATTGAGGATAACTGTCCAACACCAGAAGACTCAGACAGCAGCATATAAGGAAGTCCTGCCATTTGGAAGACTGGAATGGAGCTAGTACACAAGTATCCTGAATGAAAACGTAAACCAACCCACCCATCCACCCACAGCGCCTTCACACAACCCCTAACCCTACCCTAACCCCTCACCACTAGCCTTAACCCCTAACCCTAACCCTGACCGTGACCCTGGCCCTAACTCCTAGCCCTAACCCTGTTGCCCCAGCCTAAGACATTCAGCCTGCACCTCAGGCTTGGCCATGCCTGCTCCGGCCCTCTGTTCTCCCTGTACCCCATCTGCCATGTTAGGTCAGGGCAAACTGTGTCCTCATACCCCCCCACCCTCCCACCCACCCGTCTCACCCACCTTTGGTCTTGCTGGACCTAAAGCACCAGGGAAGCCCACCGTCCTTGCAATCAGGGGACCAAAGACTATAAGATGCCCCCAGCCATCCAGCCCTCTGGGGTCCCCCCAACACACCCTTGATGGTAGTGATGGAGGATCAGATGGGATCTAAGCTGTACTGTCTGCTCACCTCACCTTCACTGACAAGGAGAGAACTCTATCCATGGAACATACTTTGCATGTATGCTCTTAAGAAAAACAAACACTTTCTTGGGGACTTTTATCCCCAAGTGTCTTCCATAAGGCAAAAGTTCAGTAATGAAATTTCTTTCAGCACATTTTCCTTTTACATGAGTCCTTATATGAGTCCCTAAAGCAGGTTGTGTATAAAATGAGGTGGGCAGCTTGCCATTTCTCTGAAGTTTGAGACACCAGGAGCAGAGCATACCTGACATCTATTATTGTTGATTTTACACTGTGCTGAGTTTTCCCGCATTTATTTCCAGACCCAAAGACAGTGAACAAAGGCAAGATGAATCTATACACCTGGAAATGTCTACTGGAATCTGAAAACCCAGGTTCCCACAGAAGTGAGCTAAAGGTTAGGGACCTGGATGACAAAAATGGGGGAAAGATAGCAAGTAACCAAAAGAAGGGTGTCATGGTGTCTGCAACCTTCTCTACCTGTTGCAAGTGAGCCCCGTCTGACAGGAGGGAGCCACACCTGAACCTGGTCCCTCTGTTTGGGCTGCCCTCAGGCATAGCAGAAGCTGTGCTGAGCCAAGGTGGGAGGGAGCAACTGGCCATGGATTCCACCCGTCAAGTACCTATGGGACCAACTCCCAGTCCACAACTGAAATTAAACAATAATTACAAATATTTGCATATTTACTGTGACCTGTAATGCGCTCAGTGTTTTGACTATATTCTCTTCTATTTTATCTTTTTAAACCACTTTATGGAGGTATGACTGACATTTTTAAAGCTGTACATAATTACTGTATGCAACTTGATGGGTTTGGAGATGGGTTTCTACCTGTGAAACCATCACCAAAATCTAACCCATAAACATATCCATCACCTCCAAAAGCTTCCTCCTGCCCTATTTATTTACCTTCATCACCACTGCCATCATCCTCATCATTTGTGCATGTGGTGAGAACACTTTACACAAGATTCACCCTCTTAGAAAATTTAACTGTGCAGCACAGCATCATTACCTATAGACACCATGTGGTACAGATCTCTCAGGCCTTATTCATCGGACATACCTTACACCCTTGGCAACTCTGACTAGCACCTCTCCATTTCTGCCAGACTAGGGCAGGGGAGGGAATACTGCCTCAGGTCTTACAGCCGGGATGCAGCAGAGGGTTGCAGTCTTCCTGGTCTGTGCAGACGTACGTGCCGGTCGGTAGCTGCTCTGCTCCTGTCCATGTTCCCTCGATCACACACCCTACATCTCAGCCTATCTCCCAGGACCACCCATGGGTTGCAGAAACCTTTACCCCGTGGACCTCCCTCTGCCTCCTTTTTCTTAGCACTCTCTTCTCCCTTCTTCCAATGCCCCCCCTTGCTTTCCCACTGAAGAAAGAGCAGGTGGGGAAGAGGTGGAGTCAGACTATGGTAATGACAATGGACACATAGGTGCCTGCACCTGCAGGCTATTGAGAGTGCTGACTACTTCACATTCAATCTTCGTAGCACTCTTGGGTAGACAAGTACCAGCAGTACCTTCCTTTCACAGATGAGGACACTGACACAGAGTATCCAGCCTCACACATGATGAGTGATCAGAGCCAGAAACAACCCAGATGTTCTTAACCCATGCTTCACCTACCAGGAAGGTTCTGGTTCCAGGCCCCCGTGAAATGTAGCCACATCCCACCTCAGGTTCTAGGAGACCCTGATGGATCTTTATCATAAATCCACCGAAGGCTCTTAAATAATCTACCCTGTCAAGTTACTCGAACCTCAGGCAGCATGTCTGGGAAACACTGAAGACACAGTGGGAGAACCCACATAATAGAAGAGGAAGAGACCACTTCCTAGGGGAACAGTGGGAGAACTTGGGGAGGCATGAGATACATGTGGCTGGGAAGGAAGAGCGTGTGGACCCTCTCATGGCCCCTTCCTCTGCTCAAACACAAACTCTTACCAAGTCCAAAGCAGTGTCAGGACTTTCCTCAACAAATGTCTGCAAAAGAAAAGAAACAAAATGGATAGTTCTGTTTTGAGCCACGGAGACTGAGCTGTGAGAGGCAGACACCAGCATCACCTCTCTTTCTCTAGCACATACATGTCCAGGCCCAGAGGCAGATTCTCCAAGAGCTATTTTGGACATTTGTAGACATTACCTGCCCTTTTTCTCCACAGAGGAGGAAACTGAGAATCACAGAACTCAAGTCCCCTGACCAGGATCACGCCCAGTCTACAGACAGAAGTTGGGAAATATCCGTGTTCTGGGAGGTCACCATTGCTGATGGACCATAGCTGAATGTGCTGGCCAAGAGCCAGACAGGACCGTTTTGCAAAGCTGAGAACCTACACTGAGCTGCCATGTTATTAGGTTACTCATTACAGAAAGGCATTCTCAGGGCAAGCATTTCAAAATGCAAAAGACAATGGAGACAATAAACACCCCTTGGGACTCCGCCCCAAGAGGTACGTAGCCTACTGATGGGTCTCCATCAGCCTCAGGCCGAGCTGCTCCGACCTGGAGCTTCATCTGGAATGGACACCATGCCACACACTCTTCCTGGACCTCCTGGTACACAGCTGGGCAACATGCTGAGGGCCTAAGGGGAGGCATCTGTAGCCGGGAGAGCCTTCGAGGATGTGCACTGGGACAGGCCCTGGGCCTGGAGTAGGAGGATGAGGGTGCATCTTCGTCAGACCTCTGCTGCTCATCGGCCTCACCACTCGAGGTGGTGCAGAGAGCAGCCACTGCCTCATGCCAATTGCCCTAATTTGTCTCTTTCTAGCCCAAATACCACAGCCCGCATGACCAGTGAGACTGACACCAAACCTGCTAGCACTAAAGCCGGCAGCCACTTGACCGAGCCCTTCAGACCCTGCTCCACAGCAGAGGAGGGAGGGGTGGGGGTGCTGGGGACCCCACTCCACAGCAGGTGGGTGGTCACTCTGAGCCCATGGAAGTTAGGGAGCTAACAAAGCCCTCTCTTCTGGACTTCTAAGGGCGAGGCACTGGATCACCGATCATCAGTAGATAACAAAAGGTCCTTCAACTTGACCAATCTACAGGAGAGGACCACCGGGGGGGGGGATGGGCTGGGACCCTGAGCTTCTCCTGGAGGCCGGCATTAACATATTTCCATGTTTCTCATCCTCGGCACCACTGACACTCTGTGCAAGGTCACTCTTTGCAGTGGGGGCTGCCCTGCACACTGCAGGCTGCTTAGCAGCTTCCCGGCCCTACCTGCCACCAGCACACCCACAGATGTCACCACGTGCCCCTGCGGAGAGAGGATAGGAGTTCTGGTCAGGGACCGTGAACCTACCCTGCTGCACAGACTGAGGCTCTGGCCTGCCCTGAGGCTGGCCATGCATGCAGGACACCCGTCCTAGCCAGGCACTCCAGGAGGTGGGGCTGGGCGGGGGTGGGGGTGCTGGGTCTCTGCTCCTTCCCAGACTCTTCTCCATCAGACTTGGAATCAACGAGATGTGTTGACAGCTGATTCAGTGACTCACATGAGGTTAACGTTTCTCTTCTCTATTATCAGAGTCTTAAAAACAATTTATCTTTGTGTGTTTCATTATTAAATCCCTTTTCTTTCTGATGAAAATGCCTTTAGTCCTCATGTATTTAGTGGTTTGAGATTGTTTACTGCTCCTTCCACTGTGGATATTGATGACAGTAAGGTCACACCTAGGGCTTTTGGGGAACACATTTTTCTGGGTCTACAATGTTTCTCTTTTGACTCTGGGGGACTTGGCCACCAGTTTTGGATGGATTATTTGAGGAGGATTAGGCCTTTCTCTATTTTCTTTCTCAGCCTCTGACTGAAACCAGTTGCTCTTCCTGTAACAAACGGTAAGGGTGTATGTCTGTGACCCAGGCCTCTGGCTGGGCCATGTCCATTCCCCCAAGGGAGGTGCACCCACTCCTGGCACCATCCCTGCCCCAGGCCAGGCGGGAGAGCCCTCAGACCACTTGTACTGGTAGAGTGCTTTTAGATTCCCCAGTGGGTACACATCCACTGTGTCTTCTCATTACTGGGATTGGCAGGAAACGGGTTGGGGGGGAGCACCAAGCGCCCACCTCACAAATAACCCCGAGGCTCAGGTAAGTGACATGCTCAAGGTCACCCGATGCAGGTCCTTTGTGGGACGTCTGCAGAGCACACAGTTCAATTACCAAACTTTCCAACACCTTTGCTGATAGTCTCGTCATCTAACTTCATCTGAATCTCTGAACACTGTCCTGTGGCAGCTAGCTTAGCGATAACGAACAGAATGGCATTAGGATTGTGCGTCCTGCCTGTGTGTCCATTGGGAGCCCACCTGCCAGCCAGAGAGAGTCCAACAACAGGGCCTCCCAAGGCTCCTGTGTTCCTGTGCTTGTGTGTTAGGCCAGGACCTGTGGGGAGATTTTCAATCGTGCTGCTCGGCTATAAAGAGGCTTTTCCATCTGCAGGCTCTGCCTGGCCACTTGGTTTTGTCTACACCCAACCCACACACAAGCTTGAAGCCCAGAAGAATCACCTTCAGGTCTGAGATGGAGACTCAGGCTCTCTCCACATACATTTCCTCCTGCTGACCATGCCAGTCAAATTTGCAGAAAATGACAAAAAAAGGGGCACACAGACCACCAGGGGATCTTGCTCAGGTGCAGATCCCGCTTCATTGGGTTTGAGCGGGGTATTGATAACAGGCTGGGCCTGGACCACACTGGGCCACAGGCATGACAGAAATCACCTCACTTCCACCAAGGACAGAATTTTGAGCTTCCAGCCCTCCCTCCCCATCTCTAAGCTCTGAGCTGGCCAGTGCTGCCCTGCACCTGCCCCCATCACCTAGAATGCTGTCCATCTCCCGTCAGCCCCTTGTCCCTGCTTCTGAAGAAATCTAGGTGGGAGCTCCCTCCCCAGCATGACTGCTGCTCTCGGCCTTGGCAACACAGACCTGCATGCAGCTCAGGAGATTTCTCTTTGAAAGAAAGTCAGCATCTCTGTGCACAGAGTGTGAACCTCTTCGACATTTAAAAAAAATTCTACCTGGAATTTATTAAAATTTACATTGATAATAAACCATTATACCAGGTCTTTTGTAGCTTTCAGACCAGTAGACATCCTAAACCTTTTGTCTGGAATGGTTTTTTACTGACTTTCTGTGGGAATCTCTTGGCATTTTCGCCTTAATTTGGAATTCTGTCTACATGTCTGGGCCCCTGGCCAGACTGGTGTTTCTCTTACGGGCAGGACTGTGACTCTGTCTCTGCGGTTGTCATCCCTGGCATGTATGTAACAGGGTACGTAGTGAAATGAAGGAAGGATTAAATTCGGAGTGATACAGTTTGGCGATCTGCGTTAAAGGATATGTGTACTCCATGGCATAGTAATTCCATTTTTTGGAGTCAATTCTAATGAAATAATTAGAAATAAGTGAATTCAAGAAACACAGTATTTTATAAAAAGCTAAACATTGGAAACATCTTGATTATCCAATAATAGAATGATTAATTTAAAATTTATGCCTGTATTCATACATGCAGCTCTTAAAAACCGTATTTCTTAAGAACACTTAATGAATATGTTCCTTATATAACATGAGGTGAAAAAAGTGGGTTGCAATTCTGGTTAAACAGCATGATTACTAATTTTGTAAAATATATAAATATATATACAGAAAAAGGAGCAGAGATAATATATAACAAGAGGTTAACAGAATTGATTGCTGACTAGTATAATTATGGGTGACCGTAACTTTTGTCTTTCATTCTTTGTATTCACCAGATCTCTTTTACAATGAATTTATAGTAATTTTACAAATATGTAACTTACAAATTACAATTGCTTATAGTATATTTTATTATAATTTTTAAACTCCTATTGGTCCTGTCTTCTTAGCTTCATCACAAATTCCTGAAGAGTGAGGATTTTGGCTTCAGCAGCTGCTCTTCCAGAGCCCTCTAGAAAAGAAGTACTCAGAGCCCTCTAGAATTGATTCCATCTTTCTCCTAAAATATTCTTTTTTCCACCGGCCTTGCAGAAGAATTCCTCCTCCATCAGCTAGGCCTAGAGGCGCTTCCGACCCTCTCCTTCCTTCTACCTGTGCTCAAGCATGCCTTAGGAGTTTGCCTCCCTGCAGAATCCTCGTCTAGAACCATCTGCTACTCGGCAGCTAGTACGGACAGGTGTGGCTCGAAGCAGTCAAGCTTCCATTGGCTCCAGCACCGCCCTAGAAAATAGCAAAAATCAGCTCAAATCAGCCCCCTCCCCTGGCCGCCCAGTGGAGGTAAACAAAATCATGGCGGAGGCGAGCATGAGAGAGAAGTTGTGGGCGCCCAGGTGGGAATGAGACGCCCTTCTCTTTCCCTGCTCGGGATTGCGCTCACAGAAGCGCGCACCTCCCGGGGATGCAGCGGCTTCGGGGGCGGGGCGCGGGGGCGGGTCCTTGGGGCGCGGGGCGGGACCAGGGTCCTCGGGACTTACGGGGCGGGTCCTCGGGGAATGGGGCGGGGATGGGGGCGGGTTCTTGGGGCGCGGGGCGGGACGAGGGTCCTTGAGACTCGTGGGGCGGGTCCGCGGGGCGCGGGGCGGGTATTGGGGGGGCCGGGCCCTCGGGTCCTCGGGGTGCGTGGTGGGACGTGGGTCCTTAGGACTCGTGGAGCGGGTCCTCGGGGGCGGGTCTTTGGGGCAGGGACGGGGCCCTTTGGGGCGGGTCCTGGGAGGCGTGGGGTGGGGGTGGCGGCCGGTCCTCGGGACGCGGGGCGGGACGTGGGTCCTTGGGGCTCGTGGGGCGGGTCCTCTGGGGCGGCGGGCGAGATCGGGGGCGGGTCCTCGGGGCGGTGCGCGCGGCGTCCCCCGCTCCTCCCGCGCGCGGCCCCTGGAGTCCCGAGGCGCGCGGCCAGCCCAGCTCGGGCCGCCGCACTCGGAGCGGCGGGGCGGCCGAGCGAGCGCGGGCCGGGCTGGGCCGGGGCCGGGGCCGGGGCCGGGGCGGGGGGCGCCGCCCCCAGCGTCCTCCTGCAGCCCCTGGAGCGAGGAGCCAGGGCGAAGACGAGGCTGAGCGGGGCCGGAACCATGAACCGGAGTTTCCACAAGTCTCAGACCCTGCGCTTCTACGACTGCAGCGCGGTGGAAGTCAAGAGCAAGGTAAGCCGGGGCCGGCGGTCTGCGCCCCCCTGCGAATGAATGAGCGCCTCGCGGGGCTGGGGGACTGGGCGCTGCGGGAGGTAAGGGAGCTGGCGACAACTTTGGAGCGCGGGCGCTGCCGCGGGATGCGCGGGGGTCCCGCCGCCCTTCCCGCCCCTGCACGGACACAAAGCCCAGCAGCCCGATGGGTGCCGCTGGAGCCCGGCGCTAGGAGGGCCGCTCGGGCTCCGAACCCCCGCGGGAGCGGCTCTTTTGTTCCACGAGCGGGAGACGACCCCGCGCGCAGCACGGTGGAGGGGCGGTGTTTCCGGGGCGACCCGGGGGCTGCTCGGAGTGGGGCCGTTGGGGAGCCTGGGGGCCCGGCCCGGGGGGAGGGCCGGGCTGCGCCTCCTCCTTCGCGGCGGAGGCGCCTCGGAACCAGCGAGGGGAGAGCGGCAGCCGGCCGGGGACCCCAGCCCCGCCGGCGCTCCCCAGGCCCAGGCTCTCCGGGCGCGCCCGGCCGGTGGCCCCTCCCGCTGCCTGCGCCCCGGCCCGAGCGTGCCCCAACTTGCGGGTGGATGTGCGCGTTCGGCTAATTGGCTGATAGGATCTGGCGCTTCTGCCCTTTGCGGGGGCGGCTCCTCAGAGGCTGACGCTTTTGTCTGCGAGGGTCTTGGTTGCAGTTGTTCAGGGTCCCGGAGGAGGGGGCTCCTCGGGCCCTTCACTGCCGCTGCCTGCGAGTCGGCCCTCTCGCCCTTTCTCTATGCCTCCCGCCTCCTGTAAAGCGAGGCGGAGCAGCCTGAGTGCTTGGAGAGGGGCTGCGCGGGAGGGTGGGCTCAGACGCCTAACGCGGCGCGGGGCGATAGTGCCTAAGGAGCCGAGTCCAGCGGCCCCCCTGCCCAGGCCGCCCCTGCGGGTCAAGGGTAAAGGATTTACAGGGCATCTGCCGACGATGGGGGGGGGGGGCGGCTTCTCTGCAGTAAACCAGTGAGTTGCAGGATTTCATTCTCATCTTGGGGAGACGGTCTTTTTACAAACTCCTCACTTCTATTAAGATCGCAGCCTTCCCCCAATGCTAATTCTGTGACCCTCGCCCGGGACTCATCCCCTCTTTAGCCCAGGAGTGCCCCCACCCTCCCAAATCAAATGTGCCTGCTGTGAGTTATGTGACGGAAGAACCCACGAGCGTGAGTGGGAGCTCCACACAATGGTTGGTTTCTTTAACTGTGTTGGGAATGTGGCTAATCTATCATAGGCACTGAGCACATGTGGTGGGTCTTGTTTTAAACTGTTTGAGATCCTCACGGATTCACAGGCAGTTGTAGGAAAGAATATAGAGATTCCCATAAAGGTCTGTTCTTGTAGCACGGACTTGGTCACACACCTTTGTTGGGCGCACTTTCCAGCAAGCACGGTGGACTGCAGAACACTTCCCACAAGGTCCCTCCTGCTGCTGCTCCAGCGGCTGATTTTAAGTGAAGATTGACTAACATTAAACACTTCTCCTGAGCCACACAAGCCACATTCCTCGTACTCAGTAGCCACGGGCACTTGCTGCTGCCTGATGACACGCACAGCTCCAGAGGGTCTATCCAGAAGGATCCATCTGGAGGCAGGACCCTCACAGGCCTCACACACAGTTCTGGACTGGGAGATGCAGAGTAACAGCCTGCCTCTGCGGCTCTCCTCCAGGAGGGGAGTGGGGGGCTGTGGACGTCCTGGCTGCCTAGCAGGCTGCCTCAGACTGCCCCACCCTCTCTAGCTCCCCAGTGAAGAAGGATGCTTGGGTTCGGGTTCAGATGCAGTGAATGTTCCCCTGGAGGTGAGTGGCAGAGCAGAAGTTTTGGTTGAATTTGGGAAGGGCCACCCCAACCTGGGTGGGCCCTGCTGAGCTGGCTGGTTCAACACACGGACGCACACAGACACACCATTTTGGATGATGGGGCTTGCCTTACTGTGTGTCCAGAGGTCCACTGTTTGCTCTTCCCTCTGTACACACCCTCCCACTGGCCCCCTTAAAAATTAATATTTGCTACCATGGAACCCATCTCTGCAGGGAGCCTTTACTGCAGGTGCTGTCATCAAAATACAGGAAGCAAAACTTTATGACAATGATGTCTTTTTTTCACATTAAATGCAGCACCAGAACACTTGGGTTTGCATGTGGGGAAAATGGTGCTGGGGGCCGAGTCAAGCCAGGTCTGCCGCCTACTACTTTTCGGAACCTTCAGGAAAGTCATTTGACCCTTTAGAGCCTCTGTTATTTCACCTGCAAAATAGGCCTTGTTCCTGTTCTTCTTACCTCCCGGGACAAAATGAAGTGATGTCTATAAAAGCACTTTGAAAGCTGCAGAGTGCCTCCAGTTGTGACGGTCAGTCCCCGCAGTTCAGGATTCTGTGGCATCTCAGAATATTGGGTCCAAAATTCCCCTTTCATCCTCTCAGAATTTTTGGCCACGTGCCACAGCTAGTCAACTTCCAAAGCCCTGGGGACATCGTCTTTACCTGGTGGCTCTCCCCCATCACACGGGCCCTTACATTCCCCTAACATTTCTGCTTTAATACTGGTGATTTGGGGCGCCTGGGTGGCACAGCGGTTAAGCGTCTGCCTTCGGCTCAGGGCGTGATCCCGGCATTATGGGATCGAGCCCCACATCAGTCTCCTCCGATATGAGCCTGCTTCTTCCTCTCCCACTGCCCCTGCTTGTGTTCCCTCTCTCGCTGGCTGACCCTATCTCTGTCAAATAAAAAAAATCTTTAAAAAAAAAAATATTGGTGATTCATCTGTTCCTCCCCAGAACAGCAGAATGCACTTCTGACTCCTCAGTTCTGGTAACGAGGCTACCATTTTCCCATTTGCTTTTGACTTTTGCCTCTCCTCCCATAAGACCTGCAGTGTGGAGGGAGGGATGGTGCACAGGTCTGGGGAAGCGTGTTTCGGGCCCAGGGGAGCAAGTCTTGGGCCCTTGTAGGGGTAGCAGGAGGACCAATGCTAGGGGAGGCGTCTACTAGGGGCAGAGTAATCACGGAGGATTCCAGCTGTGTGAAGGAGCATGTGTTCCCCCTACGCCCCTGCCCTCTAGTTCGGCCTCACTCACGTTCTTTGAACCTCGTGGTGTCTTTGCCCTGGTTATGTGGTTTTCCCCCGACCTGAAGTGCTCTCTGAGAATCTGCCCTATGCGCCAACCCTCTCCTACCAAGCCCATCCTATGTCTCCGCCAGGCCGAGCTCCCTCCGTCCTCTGACCCCTGCTCTTCTTCTGGCCCTTGTCACAGCACTGGCACAGGGTGATTGTTCAGAGCAGAGACCGAGGACCATGTTTTACACCCCCAAGCATGTCATGTCCATTGTGTTTGGGAAGAGTCACTACTGAGGGTTTTAGTCCAGTGTTTGCTGCTTTGTTTAAATCATGTTGGAGGCTTTTCTGGAATCTAAAGAAATATGTTGCCATTGCTGAAAGTTTAGAAACTGTATCAGGCACAAAATGGGGTAATTCTCCCATCCAAAACTGAGCCACTCTTGAGTGTGGCTCCATGCCCTCCTGACCCTCTATGTGGACCTACCCCACATGCATCTGGATTGACAGAATGACAGTCATATTTTCTAGGCATGTTGCTCTGTAGCCTGCTGTCCCCCTTCAACTCAACCCTGCAAGGGTTTTGTCATGTCAGTATTTTTAAAAAACATATTTTTAAAATTATTACCTAGCATTCTATCTTATGTGTAAACCGTAATTAATTTAACCAGTATCCTATTTGGGTCATTTCCAGTGTTTTCTATAATAAGCAATGCTGTGAAAAACATCTCTGTACTTAGACATCTACAGAAACATTATATACAGAATATGTAGATACGTGATGTAAAGGGTATAAAGACCTCTCTCTTCAGGATGAATCCCTACAAGTGCACTTACCATGTTAAAAGTATGCACGTTTTGAAGACTTTGAATATATATTGTTAAATTTTCTTGCAGAAATGCTGTTGTGCAGATTTATGCACTGTTTCCTGTCTGTCCATCCCTCCCTCTCTCCCCTCCCTCCCTCCAGCATTGGGTATTTTCTTATTCTTTGCCGATTAGATAAGTGGAACCCCATCCCATTGTTTTACTTTGATCCTTAAATTATTAGTGGATTTGAACATTTTTATATTTGTGGGCTATTCATCTATTTTTAGCTGCCTCTTTCTTTCCTGCACTTTTAGTGTTCTTATTTTTTGAGTTATGGGACCTGCTTGACAACAAATTTTCCAGTCAGTGCTGAGGTAACAGTGATTTAAGCCTGCATGTTTCCCCTGGTCCTCAGACCCTCTCTCTGGCTGAGGCTGTTGGCTGGCTGGTGCTGCAGGGACACGTCTCACCATCTGGTGGGCTGGGGGCTGGGCCAGGCCCTCCCCATGGGGTGGCTGAGTACTTGCCTCCCGTGGGCCAGTTGAGAACCGCCTGACACGGTTTGACTCACCTGTGTGTGTCAGCTACACCCTTTTAAGATTCTGGTTTTGTATGTGTGCATGTCTGTGTTCAGACAGGTTGGGTGACTGGATGTGGGAAGCTGCCTCTGGAGGGGACTCTCACCAGGGACCCAAGTAGCGAGTGTCAGTCTGGTGGGTGCCAATGGTGCTGATGTGGGTCTCTGGCCTGGGAGCAGCAGAAAGCCCTATGAACTCTCCTCATCGGGGGGGCACCCCAACTAGCAGCCAGGGTTCAAGCCCTTCCCTAGGACCCATGGCATTTCACATGGAGTGTTCTCCCAACTTGAGGGAAGGCGTGTCAAGGATTGGAAAGTGCAGCCATTCAAGGTATCGGAAGCTCTATCGTTTGTGAATCATGTCTAGAATCATCCTGACCCTTTCCTGTGAAGGGGCCTCCCGGACTTTTAGACACAAGCAAGCAGGGAGCTTGGAATGGTGGCAGCAGAAGCGTCCATGACCGCCATGGTTAAAGGGAGCGTCAAGGTTAGTGTCAGACTTGTTCAGCTGTGTACATGTTTACTGGCTCACCACTTCCTCTTGGCAAATTTCTACTCTTCTGTGACCCTGGGGAGCAGTGGCAGGTACTGTGACCCTTTTTAGCCCCAACACATACCCTGCAGCCTTCCCCTGAGGCTGCCCCTGGTCACGCTGGGGGTACAGATGGTCCAGGCTAGACACTGCCCTCTGTGTACAGGTTGCACTCAGAAGTGTTTAGGGTTATTTAACCATCTGCCCCAATATAGAAATGTGTATACAGGCCAGACACTATTCTAAATACCTTGCAATTGCAAATAATATTTCATTAACCTCCATCACAACCCTGCAGGATGGGTTCTGTTATCACCACCATTACACAAGGGGAACGCTGAGGTCCAGGGAGTTTTGTGAAGCCGCCCAAGGCCAGAGAGCCGGAGCAGTCGGGCTCCAGAGTGCATACTCTTTGCCACGAACTTTCAGTGGCCACTGGGGAAGGAGGGCTCCTGATTCCTCTTCTTCTGACAGACCCTGAAGTCCAGGTCCAGGTATGGATGCACAGCTTGCTCTGTGTTCACTGAGGCAGAACCCCCTGCTCCATCTGGATCTAGAGCTTAAAAGGGCAGCTCTGTGCTTTGTGGGGAAAAAGTTCTCTTCTTCTTACATCATCACAGCAGGTTCTGTGCCTTGGTCTCAAGGGAAGTCCTCTATTCAGTAATTGTTCTTAAAAGTCGGATTCTGCCATGTGTTGATCCATTCATTTATTCATTTACGGAGCCACCACTATGTGTCAGGTATAGGGCTTGTGTTGGCGGACAAAGATAGTCAAGATAGACAGTATCTTCTCTGTAGAGACTTAGGGTCCAATGAAGGTTTGGTCTGGCAAGTGAGAAGATTGGGGAGGGGTAGTGTCACCATATCACTACGTCACATCTCCTTGAGCCCAGAGGTTTCCACTGCCTCCCAGCCTGCCTGCCTGCCCAGCAAGGCCAGTCATGAGGCTCAGCCTCCAGGAACCACTCCCATCTGTTTTCCAGCACGAGCAATGTCAAAGTCTGCTGTGGTTGCTTTGAGATAAATCAGAGCGCCTTCTCCCCTCATTGCTTCCAGAAGCAGCTGGGCTCTGGCCTCCAGTTTTCCTCATCTGAGGGCTCTCCACTGTACTAGACTGGGAGGCCAGCTCCGAAAACTAGCTGCATTTCTCAGTAGTATGCTCCAAGGAAGCCCCTGGCATCTAAAGTGTGAAGAGCAGTGTTTTGCATACAGGAGGTACCCAATAAATGTGGCTGCGTTGAAGCCAGGTAAGGAACAACTCAATTTTTCCAATAGCTATTCCTTCAGAAGTTGTTAGGGTACTTTAGAAAAGAACTACTTTTTGAGGAAGGTGCGCAAAGCTTGACTCACCGATGGGATTATTCCCAGGGCACCTCTAAGAGGGGTCAGCAGCCTTGTCCCCTCCCTGCTAGTGCCATAGGGAAGAGAGCAGACAGAAGGGGGGAAAAGATGAGCTGAACAAAGGGACAGAAACTTTGAAAGTCAAAAGGAAATTGATTTAAAAGTCCATGTTGATATTTCTGTCATGTTGGTGTCTGCTGAGCCCCTCAGTGTGTGAGTACAGGCTGAGGGCTCCAGGGGCACAGCCCGCGGGGCGTGGTGTCCGCTGAGCCCCTCAGTGCTTGAATACAGGCTGAGCGTGCCAGGGGCACAGCCCACGGGGCATGGTGTCCACTGAGCCCCTCAGTACTTGAGTACAGGCTGAGGGCGCCAGGGGCACAGCTCACGGGGCATGGTGTCTGCTGAGCCCCTCAGTGCTTGAGTACAGGCTGAGGTAGCCAGGGGCACAGCCCGCGGGGTGTGGTGTCCGCTGAGCCCCTCAGTGTGTGAGTACAGGCTGAGGGCGCCAGGGGCACAGCCCATGGGGCATGGTGTCTGCTGAGCCCCTCAGTGCTTGAGTACAGGCTGAGGGTGCCAGGGGCACAGCCCGCGGGCCCCATCTTCAGAGCCAGCTCTGTGTGTATCTCCAGGAGCAGTGGTCATACCCCTTCCTTGTGCTTCCTCCTGCAGAGCCCCCCAGGCAGCCCCATGTTACCTACAGATAGGGCAGCAGGCCCAGGACACTCACTGTCACAGCTGGGACATCAGCTAACTTCCCTGCCTCTTTTTGCCTGCCCCCTAATTTCAGTCTGTCCCAGATTCCTGGGTCCAGGGGTGTGTCTCCCACACCCCACCATCCATCCCTCTCTCTCCCGAGGCTGTGTTCCTCACTGGTGCTCTGAACAAATGCTTGCTGGCAGGCTCCGCTCCTCATCCCCAACCAGAGTATCTGCTCTGTGTTTTCGGGTATGTGTGATGCATTTCACTTGGAGTTTGAGAGTTTGAAAAACACCCAGGGGGGCACCTGGGTGACACAGCGGTTGGGCATCTGCCTTCGGCTCAGGGCGTGATCCTAGCGTTGTGGGATCGAGCCCCACATCGGGCTCCCTGCTCCGCTATGAGCCTGCTTCTTCCTCTCCCACTCCCCCTGCTTGTGTTCCCTCTCTCGCTGGCTGTCTCTCTCTCTGTCGAATAAATAAATAAAATCGTAAAAAAAAAAAAAAAATCTATGAAAACCACCCAGGGCCTCGTGCGTGGCCCAGCCCTGTTAAATCTTGGTTTGTCTCCTCCTCGTGCTCCGTAGGCTGACCTTCTGACAACCTGCCCCCGTCCTACCCTTGCCCTGCCTCAGGGCTGAAATAGATGTTTTCCAGGAGGCTGCTCCAGACCTGCTGAATGTGGGGGCTCTCTCCTGTGTGACAGTAACAGACACTGACCTCAGGCATGCAGCCTGATGAAATGTTGCCTGTTTGCTTACCTAGGCGAACACCATACAGATCAAAGTATGGAACATTCCGGTATCCAGGAAGGTTCCCTCATGTCCTGTCTAGTCAGCATCCGCCCCCAGTGTAACCACCATCAGGGTCTCTGTCACTAAAGATGAGTGGGCTGGTTCTCGGACATGATGTAATGAGATACTCTTGTGTCCACAGGGGACGTCTGCCTGTGTAGATGGCGCCCCAGGCTGCGTGCGTGTCCTTTGGTGGCTGTGTACGTGAGTGCCTCTTCCGTGTGCTCATGCTTTTCACCAGCCTTTGGTGATGCGGCTGTCTTCCCGTGCCAGCAGACACAGAGCTGGCCTGGGTGGTCTTGGTCAGTCTAACCCACCACTCAGTGCCGCTGTTCTCGGCTCCAGCCCTGGACTAGACTGGATTTCGGTGGAGTGGCTGTTCTAGGAGGTCTGACCGTTTGGGAGTCCCGAAGGCCTTGAACCACAACTCATTAAGTGTTTGTTGATTAATAAAATAGATCAGGAAGCGATTCTTCATCTTGCAGAATTTAAGGTTCTCGCCGCTGATGTGTGAAGGGGCTCTTAGACTCCTTTGTGTGGTTCCGTGGCTCCGGTTGCTGCTGTCATGCCTTTCTTGGCTTTCCTTTAGTCCACACCAGCTTCCGTGGGCCCCCTTGCTAGGCCTGGCATTGTGGGAGAAGCTGAGACTCCAGATGAAAAGGGATGGGCCTGGGGGCCGCTTGATGGGTCACGGGGCAGCTCAGGCACAGGCTCTTCAGTGAGGACGGGAAATGTCCCTTTTACAAAGTGTCTGAGCTTCACGTATAGAATGAAGACCTCATGAGCCGCCTCCGGCTTGGTGGGCTGTGGACACCTGTGGAGGCAAGCGCTTTAGCCTGCCTTTACCCTGGGAGGTTTGCCGTGTCACCCCCGGCGCACCACACTCACACACGGGCAGATGTTGACACATCGCGTTGCAGCCACCTTGGGCTTTGTCTGCACCTCCTAGAGAGCAGGTGTATTTATTCTCCATTCTGTCACATCAGCATGCTTGCCGAAACGTGGGTTAGGCATCGGTCAGTCTACAGGGCAGACCTCTCTTGCCTTTGCTTCTGAGACAGGGCAGGGACAGACAAGAGGCTTCTTTCTGGAGACACATGCTTCGCAGAAGGGCCCTGAGGTCCCTGGGTAGGGGCTGTGGAAGAGAGAATTGTAAGGGCCATAAGGCTGCCATGCTGGAGGGCTTTGGAGACTAAAATAATGTCAGTATCCTGTTTTCCATGGCATGGGGGCCTGAGCCACCAGCTCCCCACCCACAAGTCCTGACCTCACTTCCCTCACTGGTCTGGGATAATAACGGGGTGTTGCTATGGGACAAAACAAAGTTCTGTGTCTGTAGGATGGTCCCTCATGTGGGGGAGGAGCTGGCGCCCAGCCTCTGGACTCTGGTCACCTCGGGCCCGACCGCCGCTGTATTGGTGCAGGTGTAAGGGGCACAGGGGAGGTAGGGGCTCCGCATGTCTGGGAGACCTCCTGTGGGAAATGGTGTATTGAGGACCCCCTCCACTCCTCAGGGGATAAACAGTCCTGGGATCCCTTCTCCCCATGAGCTTGGAGTCTCCTGCCCTGTCCCCTCGCCACACAAGCTGGAAGCAGCCTCCCAGGGGTGTGGCCCCGTGGCTTGTCTGTGAGTGGCACCTCTTCTCAGCCCCGGTGGCCGAGGACTGGTCACGGCCAAGTGTTGTGCCGTTGGGGATGCCCCACGCCTCCCCTTGATTGTCTGTATGGGAGGTACATGGTCTCTGGGCTCCCTCCCCTCCCTGGGAGCCTGGGCTAGCCTGGTGGAAGCAGCTGCCACGGGGTCACATCACCTGGAGGAGAGTCTCGGCAGGTGTGGCCTTCTGGGTTCAGTTCCGGTGGTTCCAGTTCCTTTCCTGGGGCATCAGCTGTGCGCTGGGCTTTCTGACAGCGCTCCCACCGGCTCTTCAGCACAGATGTGTTCCTTGAAGCTCATGACACCATGTGCATGGGCTGTGGAGAGCAGGACCCCAGGGGCTTGACCAGCCTGTCAGGTCACCTAACCAAGGTCCCACCTGCAAGTGGCAAAATTGGGTCTTAAACCCTCAATTGCTTCCCATCTACTTCACATTATTCCTTGATTCCACCTCCTGGAAAACAGACAACACCTACCCGCCTGGACACACTCTGAGGTCCGATCCTCTATCCCTCCACCCCCTCCCCGTACCTACTGGACACTGGCTCAGGGCTGTGCTACTTCCTCAGCATCCCTCGTGCATCCTGTGAAACCCCTCTCCCAGGCGGCCCCGTGAGTTCTGACCTATGTGCACAGTCTGTTTGCTGGGAGATGGTGGGTACAGGGAGAACCTGACCACCTCTCCCACTTCCTCCTCTTTGCAGCTGTGGGCAGAGTAGTATTGGCGACGACCCTGGTCCCTGGCACACCTGGACATGTCATTTAGCAGATGCCCCTTGAATTGCATGGCTAGGGGTGTGTCATGAAAGGACTGCCTTCATTGTGTTTGCAAGTTTCGGTCTTCGAGAACGGCTCAGACCACAGCCCTGCGAACGCCTGTGCGCGACCTTCTCTAGGCACTCTGGTGAACAGTGGGCCTTTTCTGGGACCACACTCTCTCAGGATGGCGCATGTGTTTGAGTGTCACAAAAACACTATGAAAAATGTTTTTGTCGCTTTTTTACAAAGGGGGAAATATGCTCAGAGAAGTTTAAATGATCGAGAGTCACGCAGCCAGTAAAGGTGAGTCAGGAATTTGCACCTGCAGACCCTTGTGTGTGATGACTCTGCCCTCCCATCTGTACTGATAAGACTGGTCCAGACCCCATGACACCTCAGCGCATCTCCATCCCTGGAAACTGCCCCCCTTTTTGTGAATCATGAGTTCATACTTGGATGTAACCTTGCTGGGGGGGGGGGGCAGGGTTTCAGGCTTCTGCTGGAGTGGGTTTCTGCTTCCGAGAAGTCCCATGAAGGCAGGGACAGATGAGAAACCTGGACTTCACCTCCTACATGCTCTGGCCTCGGCAGTCTCCCCAGTCTGCCAGCCCTACCTTTCATAGCAACCAGGTCTCCTGCACTTTGACCCTCAGCTCCTAGAGCAGCCTGGCTCTCCATCACACTGCTCCAACTGCTGCCAGCCCTTCATCCTCCATGCTATCAGCAGTGCAGGCGCCCCTCCCTACCTGGGAAGTCTGTTCCCAGTGGGGTGTCCTGGTGCTTGACTTCCACGTGGAGTGTTCACCCCACCACTGGTGCTCTTTAGCTCTTTTCTGCATTATCTCTGGTATTCACTTCAGTTCTTCTGTTTACTACCTTCATGACTGTGGTCAGGGATCGAATCCTTCCAGGTCTCCGTCTCCTGGCCTTTGAAATGGGAACAGCGACACTTCTGGGTGGCTGTTAGGATTAAAGAGAGCTTGTACATAAAGCGTGGCACTGACCACACCTGCTGTACCGTACTGGAAATCCCTGCCAGACAGAAACCATAGACCCTGTTCGTAAATCTCTGTGTCCTCCACTTTCAGCCCAACCCCACAACTCCATTAACCAGTGCTGGGTCCACAGATGCAGATCGCACATGTGAGCTGGAGAGCGTGCATGTGAGCAGAGGAGTCACACATGTGACCTGTAGCCCACACACATGCTCCTTGAGGTGACCCAGGTGCGTTGGGTTCTGGGTCCCCAGCAGCCTCACAAAGGATGTTCATCTGAGCAGCTCTGTGGCTGCTGGTGGCTGGGCTATCATCACTCTGGATCAGGGTGGGTGCATGGGGCACAGGAAGGGGCCAGGCTCTGCTGTCAGCTCCACCCCATCTGACTCACAGGTCTGTGGCCTGATTTTAAACTGTCCCAACATGTCAGCCCAGGAAGTCATCCCATGGCAGAGTCCCACGCTCTGACAGATGCCACATGAGGATAACAGCCAGTGCTTCCTGGTCATTCCCTAAATGGGAATCTTCCCACATTTTTCTCTGTGGCATGCACATACACTCCTGCTCCTTGGCCCTGTCCCCAACGGCCTGAGGTGCATTACAGAATGGCACCTGAGATCTTTCACATCTGGGGCTGTCTGGGTTCCTTCCATCTGTGCTGTGGCTCCTGTCTTCTCTTCACCCGAATATTTCTTTTCCTCATACACACAGTTTGAATCAGGGCCTGTGTCCTACATTTTCTTTGTGTGCATTTCTCAGTTTGTAATTACACATTTGCATGTGTGATTACTGTCCCACATTGGGCTCTCAGACAACCATCGGTCCCATGAAGACAGTCAACACTGGCACTGGGTACCACCCATACCTGGCATTCAGTAAGATGTTGTTCAAGGAACCAATATGAAATGACAGCCCCTAGCGGTGATGGCAGGGTGCTCGCTGCGTTGCGTACAACCCTGCCTTTCAGACTGATGTGTCCGTGAGTCACTGGGAATCTAGTTAGAGTAGAATTCTGACTCCCTCCCCAAGCCTGGGGCCTGAGGTCACGCATCTCCAGCAGGTCCCAGGTGACAGTGATAAGCCGGCTCAAGGAGCACACGCTGGGGAGGTCCAGCCCCAGAGAGCCTGGCTTCCCTGGCCGCAGGTGCGCCAGGGCTGCATGGCTCCCTGGGCTCTTGGCTTAGGCAGTAATCACAGCCCTGGGCTGGGCCCTCAGGATCACACTAGATTCAGCTTTGCCTTGTGTTCCCTCACTTCCCAACTCTTTCTAATACAGCACTTTCTAAGATTTTATTTATTTATTTATTTGTTTGTTTATTTGGGGGAGGGGCGTAAGCAGGGGGAGGGGCAGAGGGAGAGAGAGAAACGGGTTTGTGAGCAGGGAGACCAATATGGGGCTGGAACCCAGGAGCCTGGGATCGTGACCTGAGCGGGAGGCAGACGCTTTACCGACTGAGCCACCCAGGTGCCCTTCTAATGCAGCATTTCTGTTGGCTTAATTGTATTTCATCCTGGGAATATGCTTCCTCGGTTTGGTTAAATTTTACAGTTAACATTTTTGACAACTAAATATTTTGGTGAATGTTTGCCTTGAAAATCTGTTTCTGATGACTTCCCGGATTGCTCTCACCTGAGGGGCCTGGAGGCGGGACCTCACAGGTGGGGGTGGTGATGCCCAGGGGCTGCGGCCTTGGTGAGGGCCGGGCCTGAGCTGGAGGCGGGGCCTCAGGGGGAGTGTTTGCTGAGGGGTGTGGCCTCGGTGGGCGGGGCCTCAGGGGCAGCGCTTCGGTGACGTCTCGGGGCGGGGCGGGGCGGGTCCCGGGTTGCTGGGTCCCTAACGCTGGGCGGGCTCGGAAAGCTGCGGGCATAACCGGGGTGGATAACCGGGGTAAGCTGAGTGCATCATTTTAAGTCCGCGTTTGTCATGCACGAAAGGACAAAGTGGCCCCTGGAGTATCTTCTATCCAAGATCAAGAACATATTACACTAGAAAATGACCCTAGGAATCCTGGGTGCTTCAGACTCGGGCCCTGGTCAGGGGGTGTCAGAATGAGGCTTCGTGTCTAGGACCCTCGTTGACCCCTCCAGATTACAGCGGATTCGGGATAACTGAGGAGTCTGGCCCTGAAGGGTTGTTCTCGGTCACACACCGTTCTGGTCGTAGGCGCTGTGCTGGTGCGGCGATCGGTGATCGGGAGGAGAGCAGCCGCGGCTGTAACCTGCCCTGTGCGGGAACCTCCACACCCTCTGCTTCCTGAAGCCTCCCGCCCTGCAGACAGGCTGAGGGGTTCGCCCCAAGTCCTCTAAGCCCAGGCAGCAGGGAGGCAGACCCCTCCCACACTGCGGGAAGAGCCCCGGGGGCCCTCCCGCTGTGCGGGTCTGCACTCCGGCATAGCTCCGGCAGGTTAGGGAGCACACGTGCCTGCCGGGTGTATTCTGTCCTTCCTCCCGTGCACGTACCAGCTTCTAACATACCGTATGGTTTACCCGCCTGCATCTTTTTTACTGTTTGCTACCCGTCTTCCCCGCTAGGATATCAGTTTCATGAGAACAGCCTTTTTTCTGTTTTGTTCACTCACTTACCCAGTGTGTAGGAGAGAACCAGTTGCTTAGAGCCACTCCATGCATATATGTATTGGGTGATGAAAGCAGGAGCCATGCATTACACTAGTTAGTCGGTAAATGAATTTTGTGGGCATACTGTACTCCAGGATCTGGGGGAGGGGGCGGGGCTGCAGTGGAGACCATATTTTTCTTTCACAACTGTAAAGTCCCATGCAGGAAAATATTTGTTTGGTGAGTAAGTTCCTACTTGGTAGTTTGGAAGAGTGAGTTCAAGTACAGAGACATGTGTCACTTCATAGGACACTTTTGGAAGTGTCCTGGTGGTGTGGTGGTTCTGGGGGTCACGCTCTGGTGAAAGGGAGGAGCAGAAGTGAGTGGTGGTTCTCAGACATTCTTCTCTTTAGAGTCAGTTCTACCCGAGGAAGGGATCTGAGCTGGGAAGCAGGTGGGACTTGGCCTCAGAGCCTCTCGGGAGAGCCCATCTGCCTGCAGCAAGCCTGTGGTGCCTACCGCGCGGTCACTAGTGGACGGCACAGCCTAGGGTCACCAGCCCAAGGGCTCCCACCCGGTTTATCCCCAGCAGAAGACAGGGGGTCAGAGCGGCTGACTGCCCTTCCTTCCTGGGAAAGTAATTTAGAAATAAGGCCTTTCTTCAAGAAACCCCTTCAGGCAGACCCTGGGTGTGGTTTAGACCCCATGAGACTTTGTGTCTTTTTTCTATGTTCAGTTAGCCACTGTATCATTAGCTTTTGATGTAGTGTTCAATGATTCGTTAGTTGCATGTAACACCCAGTGCTCGTCACAACACGTGCCCTCCTCAATACCCATCACCCAGGTACCCCATCCCCCACCCCCTCCCCTCTGAAACCCCCAGTCTGTTTCCTGGGGCCCACAGTCTCTCATGGTTCGTCTCCCTCTCTGATTTCTTCCCCCTTCAGATTTCCCTCCCTTCCCCTCTGATGCTCCTGCTATTGCTTATGTCTTTCTCTGCTTGACTTATTTCACTCCGCATAATCGCCTCCAGTTCCACCCATGTGCATGCAAATGGCGGGTATTCATCCTCTCTGATGGCTGAGTAATATTCCACTGTGTATATGAACCACATCTTCTTTGTCCATTCATCTGTTGAAGGGCATCTCGGCTTCTACCACAGTTTGGCTATTGTGGACATTGCTGCTATGAACACTGGGGTGCAGGTGCCCCTTCTTTTCACTACATCTGTGTCATCAGGGCAAATACCTAGTAGTGCAATCGCTGAGTTGTAGGGTCACTCTATTTTTAACATCTTGAGGAACCTTCATACTGTGGCCTGAGGGGGGCAAGATGGCGGAGGAGAACGGGCCTCCGTTCCAACCGGTCCTCTGAATTTAGCTGGATATCTACTAGGCCATTCTGAAATCAGCCTGAGATTTAAGAATATATATCCGGATCTCTACAAGCAGAAAAACAGCACCTGTCCCGAGGTAGGAAGGGAGAAGTCATGAATCTGTGGGCAGATATCGGGAGATAAGCAGAGGGGGAGGGAGCCTCCACAAGCTGGCCCCTGGAAAGTGATGTGACACCGGAGCAGAAAAGTGTCCTGCGCTGGGGGACCGGGTTCCTTTGTGCCTTTAAAACGGGCACTTACCGCTGAGCTACAAACTGATTACCACAGAGACTGTTTTACATCGTTAAAGACCCTTCCAGTTCACCCGTTTACTCACCTGTTTACAAATAGTCATTGGAACATTGCCTCCTTGGTTTTGATGGTGAAAACATCACCTTTGTACTGATACCTGGGGGCGGGGGTGGTGCGGGTGCTGATGTTTGGCTTCAAATCTAACATACACGGGACTGGGCTGGTGTGTGGCATGGGACCTGGTCTGTGACTTCATGCTCATATCGCCTCCTGTGTTCCTGTTTTGACTTAATTAAAATTCTAGCATTTTATTTTAAAACCAGTTAACAGAGGTTTAATTCTTAATTCGATGAAAATTTGTGCACAGGAACTTTACTAGTCTAGAACTGCTAGTCTAGACCTAGTCTAGAACCAGCAGACCCTGCTCTCATGGGCTGGAACTCCAGTGAAGAGCTGTGGTAGTCTGCTGCTGTCACTCACATAGGAATTACAAATTTGTGGCTGCATGGGGTTTGGGAGGTGTCTTAGCAATGACTCAGTTACTGAGCAAATTTTAGCTGAAAAATACTCGACCTTAATGCCTGGCTCCTATGGCCTTGCCTGGTGAGTCTGACGATACCCTGTCATGTCCCTGTGGGCCCAGTGACTTAACTTCCTCACTTCAGGGGCAGCTGAGAGCTGGAGATACCTCTTCCACAAGACCACAAGCACCCAGAAAACGAGTATTTTCAAAATAGAGCAGATAAGTGAAAAAAAGCACAGAGTTGACCAGTGTGGATAGTATGCTATTGTTTGTTTGGAAAAGAAGGAATATAGATACAGTTTGCATAGAACGCCTTCATAGGCCTTTTGAAGGGCACGTACAACGTTCTTGTAGGGAGGGAGCTGGGGTGCTGCAAGACCTTTTACTGAATACCTTTCGAATTTTGAGCTCTGTGGTTCTATCCCTATTCAAACTGTAAAGAAAAACATACCAAACAGTGTGTTTCCAATTCTTTTTTAAAAGCATGTGTGTTAGAGGTCTGCAAGAACATGCCCTCACACAGCGCACAGCTCTCTCAGTCAGATGTCCCTAAGTGGGACCCTCATGAGCCAGCCCAGGTACTGGACCAACCCCAGAACAGGTGAGCTCTTGGCTCCAGGTGGCACCTCAAGCATCATACCAGATACTAGACCTTGATTTTCCTCTTTTTTTTTTTTTTTTTTTCTGTCTTGCATGAATCTTGCTGGTTTCCCCCATGGTGGCTATGTTCGCAGGCATGTGTGGCCAGCTTTTCTGACTGCTTCAGAACAAAGACTACCTTGATTTATATGCATAAGAGGAAAGAATGCTTTTTAAAAAACAGGTTTTTTTAAGGAAATGATGAAGGAAGGTAGAAATTCAGAATTAGAAACCTAATCAGAGACCTAAAATCCCCTTCAATTCCCCTTTTTGTGAAAACCAACCCGAAAGGGAAGGTGAGCTGGGGGTGGGGGCAGTTGAGTCAGACACTGTGGCAAAGAGAGACCGTGAGCCAGTTATTTTGCCCCCTGGGTTTGAGCTGCCTTCCTCTGTGAAGGGGATGAAGGGGATAATACATCTCTCCCAAGTGGCTTGAGATTAAAAATGGTGTATGTGCAACTCCTGCCCCCACAAAACTGTTAGAAACACAAATATGTGTGAGCCTTTAATCCTCAAGTGCTAGAAACAGTGGTTAATTGGTCCTCTCTACGGTCTTTGGGGCATGCAGGGACATCACACGGGGTTCTAGCCTTGGATGCCCTCCCTAGCTGGAAGGACAGCCAGTGGAAAGGGCCTCAGTGAGAAGAAAGTGCTCAGCTTGATTTTCCTCCTCTTCCCTTTGACTTTAGCCCTAACAGGAGGGATGACACTGAGCCAGAGCTGCCGCTTCGTCATCAAAAAATGTGCCATTTTGGAGTTTTAAAGAAAATGGTACCTGAGCGAGTTTAAGAGGAAAGCTGGGGACCATGTTTTCCATTGTAGGAAGAATGACTTTTTGGTTAGCTTGGAGTGGTAGCAGGAAATGGGGGGGTCTTATTTCCAGCCTGGAATCAAGGAGTTCTGTGGCCTTGGGCCGATGTCTCAACCTCTCTGAGACCCTCAGTATGGATGCTTGGAGGAGTACTTCCAATGGGGAAGCTTAACGTTTAATTGTGGACATGGAAACAGCTAACCCAGACAAGCCTTTAGTGCTGTGCAGTGTTCTACACAAAACAGATTTTTTTTTTAACATACAGGAAAGTGTAGAGAGATCTCATTAGGTATCAAGAAAAAGAAAATTCTACATTTTTAATATTTTTAACCAGGAAAATAAGAAATAATCATGGTAATGCTAATGGATCACCCTTGGAGTCACATGACATTGAATGATGAAAACGGATTTGTATTGTCTGAGTCTTGTGACTCCAGAAATATCATTCATATAGGGTTTTAGTTTCTGAATTGGAGAAGAGGGACTGAGGGCCTTTTGCAGTTTGGAGCCAGGGTGGGGATGGGTGTGAGGAAAGGCAAGTTCTACCCTGCTCAGAATGCCTGCCCTCTGTCCTTACCAGTTCAACACTGTGGGACCAATTCAAACTGGAAAAGCTTGCCCTACCAGCTTGGACTAAGTCTCATATCCTGTTTCTGCTCTTCAAGACCCAGCAGTAATGGGGGGGAGGGGCTTCCTTGAGTTCTCAAGTCTTTATCTTCTAAATTGATGTGTGCTGACAACAGATGCTTGGACACTTGGTCCCTTAGGGTTTCCTGTATGCCTAGAGCAAGAGTAGAGCCTGCATTGAACCTGTCCAATGTCACTCTCCGGGGTTTCCGTGTTTCCGAATACAGCTTCCAATCAGCCTTCAATAGGCTATTTAAAAAAATTATTCTTTGAGGTGAAACTTAAAAATTCACATGAAATAAAATTCACAGCTTTGGAGCATAAATTCATAGTTTTTAGTATATTCACAGAATTGTGCAATCATTACCACTATCTAATTTTGGAACATTTTGTTCACCCCAAAAATAAACCTACCCATTAGCAGCCATTCTCAATTCCTTCTATTCCCAGCCTCTGGCAACCACTAGCCTGTTTTCTCTATGTATCTGCCTGTCCTGTACATTGCATGTAAACAGACTCACGCATCAGTCCATGGCCTTTCGTGGCTGGCACCTCTCACTTAGCATAATGTTTTCAAGGTTCATCTTTATTGTAGGATATATCAGTACCGCATTTTGGGGGGCAACATACGGCCAGGATCCACTCATGAGAGCCTGGCACTATCCACACCCAGTGTTAACTGCTTCAGACCTAGTCTTGCTGTGGGGTCAGCGTGCCTGGGGTAGACCAAGTTGAGGCTCCCAGCAGGTAGGAAAACAGGCTGCCTCGGTAGTTGTCTTTTAATCAGAAGAAACAAGTTATGAGTAAGCAAAAATACACTTGGACTATCATTTACATATACCGCTGTGGTGACATTTAATTGTGCTCTTTATTTGTACCGTGGATTCAAGTTAAGGTATAGCGTCCTTTTATTTCAGCCTGAATGATAGCTTTAATATTTCTCATAAAGCAGGTCTGCTGGTGGCAAAATCTCCCAGTTTTTGTGTGCTTTGGACTATCTCGTTTCTCCTTCATTTTTGAAGGATAGTGTTGCCGGATGTAGAATTCTCAGGTGACATTCTCTCCCCCCACAACATGTCATTCTACAACATCTTAGCCTCCATGATCTCAGACAGGAAGTCATTCATGTCATTGCAGATCCTTTATATGTAATGAATTGTTTTCCTGCTTTTAAGATTCTCTCTTTGGCTTTGGGTTTGACAGTTTGACTATGATACATCTAGGTGTGATTGCATTGAGTTTATCGTAATTGTAGCTTGGACGTTTGGATATGTAGACTACAGATTGCATTGAGTTTATCGTAATTGTAGCTTGGACGTTTGGATATGTAGACTACAGATTGCATTGAGTCTATCGTAATTGTAGCTTGGACGTTTGGATATGTAGACTACAGTAGTCAGATATGGGAAGTTGTGGCCATTGTTTCTTCAAATGTTCTTTCTGCCTTTTTCTCTCTAGTTAACCATCCAAAGTAAACATTTCAAAACTCTTTCACTGAATGAAAACCATTTAATGTGACACGAGGCAAGTATAGCATCGGCCCTATTGCTGCTTCTTGCCGTGAATGTCAGCGAGTAGATGGGACTGAGGGCTCTGAAGGCATGCCAGACCCCAGCTCTCTGACCCTCAACAGGTAATGTATTCCTTGGGATGTGTGGCAGATTGCCACAGATCTCTGAGATATTCTTTTTTTCTTTCTGCCCCTTACACTGTACAATTTCAAATGACCCATCCTCATGTTTGCAGGTTCTTTCTTCAGCCACCTCTAATTGTCTGTCAAGTCCCTCTAGGGAACGTCTTCACTTCAGTTATTATATTCTTCAATTCTAAAATTTCTATCTAATTCTTTTTTTAAAAAATTATTTTCATCTCTTTGTGATAATTTCTGTTGATTGCTTTCATGGTTTCCTTTAGCTCTTTAGACATGGCTTCCTTCAGTTATTGGAACATAATTATAAGAGCTGATCTCAGATCTTTGTCCTGTAAGTGCAGCACCTGGGCCCCTCAGTGACTGCTTTGGCTGCATAGTTTCCTCTGCATGGAGACCATTTTTTTCTGTCTCTTTATATATCTCACAGTTTTGTTGAAAACTAAACATTTTAAAATAATATGATGTGATAACTCTGGTAATCAAACCCTCCCTCTTAAGGGTTTGTGGTTGTTGCTGCTTTTGGTTTGGGTAGTGACTTTCCTAGACTAATTCTGTAAAGTTTATTATTTGTCGCATGAGACCACTATTAGCTTCATGGTCATCTGGTGATTGAACAAAGATTTCTTTAAATGATTTGAACGAGTAAGCCTCCAGCCTTTGCTTGGGGCTGTATGTGTGTGTTGGGGCATATCTTCAACACTTCAGCTGCTTAAACTCCACTTCAGCCTTCAGTTCCTGACTCACAGAATCCCAAGATCAGCCAGGTAGGAGAGATTTTAGCCTTCTCAGGTCTTCCCTGATCACATACACAGCCCTGCATGTGTGGGTGGCCATCTGTATCTGTAGGAATGAATCAGAGCTTTTCACAGCCTCCTGTGGACATCTTATTCTGCTCCATTTCTTTTATTGTAGTAAGATACACATCACATAAAATTGGCCACTTAACCATTTTACGTGTGCAGTTCAGTGTCCCTAAGTACATTTGCAGTATTGTGCAGCTGTCCCCACCATCTCCAGAACTCTTTTGTCCTGTGAAACCCCAAGTCTGTCAGTTAAGCAGTGACTTCCTGGTTCCTTGCAACCACTGTCTGCTTTCTGTCTCCATGATCTGATGACTCCAGGGACCACATGCAGTAGGAGGCACATGGCGCTGGCTCACTTCACTTGGCACAGTGTCCTCCAGGCTCACCTGTGAGGTAGCAGGTGCTAGAATAGCCCTCCTTTTTAAAGGCCGAGTAACACTCCATTGTACAGATAGATGCCACATTATACTTAGAAGTTCTGTGCATATTCTGAATATTATCCCTTTTTACAGGCTTTTATACTCTGTGGATAGTGTCTTTTCTTAAGAATTTATTTATGAGGGAGTGAGTGGTGGGGGGAGGAGCAGAGGGAGAGGGACAAGGAGACTCCACGCTGAGTGCAGAGCCCAATGCAGAGCTCAGTCTCCGGACCCTGAGATCATGACCTGAGCCGAAACCAAGAGTCGGGTGCTTAACTGCCTGAGCCACCCCTCTGTGGATAATGTCTTTTGATGCACAAAAGGTGGATCTCACTAAGTCCAATGTCTGTTTCTTCTTTTGTTACCTGTGCCTTTGGTGTCATATCCAAGAAATCATTGCCAAACCCAGTGTCCTAAAGCTCTTGCCCTAAGTTTTCATCTAAGAATTTTGTAGTTTTAGGTCCTACATTTAGGTCATTTATCCATTTCGAATGACTTTTGGTAATGGTGTTACATAAGAATCCAACTTCATTGTGATAAAAGTATCTTGTTTAAGAAACTAATGGCATGGGGTACTAATCGTATATTTTTACTACCCCTTATGTCAGATTACACAAGTTTCCTCTAGATGCAGTAATTAGCAGGCACAGTTCGTTGCCGTGTAATTCTTCTGTACTTACCAGAAATTGAAACCGTGAATTGTTACGAGGATCGTGGAGGAAATCTTACAAGTCCAGTGGTTTCCAGTACTTTGCTTTCAACAGCATTGATTATAATAGATTATTGAAAATAATCTTAATGATAGACCACTCTGTGATTATTTATTTTTGGCACATTACCCATTGAGAGTCAGAGAGATGGGGTCTGGCATGCCTTCAGAGCCCTGAGTCCCATTGACCTGCTGACGAGAGGATATGTCTCAGTGCTGACATTCACGGCAAGAAGTAGCAAAAGGCCCGATGCTACACTTGCCTCCTGTCACATTAAACATTTTTCATTCAGTGAAAGCGTTTTTTTTTTTTTAAGATTTTATTTATTTATTTGACAGAGAGAGATAGCCAGCGAGAGAGGGAACACAAGCAGGGGGAGTGGGAGAGGAAGAAGCAGGCTCCCAGCGGAGGAGCCTGATGTGGGGCTCAATCCCAGAACACTGGGATCACGCCCTGAGCCAAAGGCAGATGCCCAACGACTGCGCCACCCAGACGCCCCAGTGAAAGTGTTTTTAAATGTTTATTTTGAATGGTGAATAATTATTTGTGAAATTTTGTAACTATGTTCTGATTGTGATTTAATAATTGTAATGACTCAGGCTAGAACCTTCTTAACTGTAAAAAATCTATTTTATGATACTTTATAGTTTTGGTAAAATACACATACATTAAATTTACCATCTTTGCCAGTTTTTGAGCAGTTTAGCAGTGTTAGTTACATTCACATTGTTGTGCATACAATCCACGGCTCTTTCCATCTTGCAGAATTAAAACTGCATACCCACTGACAACAATGTAGAAATATTATACACAAATAGAGACTATGGCAATGTGAAAAAGAATGTTTAATTCAATTTATCTGTTTTTCTTGCATAGAAGAGTGATAGGGTACTCAAGCATAAATTATTATGATAAAATGTTAGGATTAAATCCTCTTGGGGCAGTATAATAGAAACAATAGACCAAACAGAAGAAGGAACCCTGTAGAATTTCTGATCATTATAAAAGAGTTTGTTTATTCTATTTTAAAATGCATGATGGTAGCATCAAATTACTATGGCATTTAGATTTCATTGACTATTTTTAAAAGATCCTCCAATAAAATATTTATTTTTAAAAGAAGTACTTACAGTATGCTAGAAATTATGTCCTTTGCAACTATTTATTTTTATTATAAAAAGGTTAGCGGCACCTGGGTGGCTCAGTCGGTGAAGCATCTGCCTTCGTTTCAGCTCAGGTCATGATCCCAGAGTCCTGGGATTGAGCCCCACATCGGGCTCCCTGCTCAGCAGAGAGCCTGCTTCTCCCTCACCTCCGTACTTGTGCTCTCTCTCGGTATCTCTGTCTCTCTGTCTCTCTCGAATAAATAAATAAAATATTTTTTAAAAAAGTAAAGTTAGATGCTAACTTTAAAATATATTATCCTTTTTATAGGGGTAGTTTTCAAAATTCTTTAGGGGGTATGTGACATTTGAAGACCACTGCATTAGTGTATAGGGAACCCTATGAAAATGCCCAAACCAACTTCAGGGTTTACTGGAGACCACCTCGAAATGCCCAGAGTCTCCACTGTGGGTGTTTGGTCTTATGGCAAGGCTCACGACCACGTAGTGACTGTTGAGGGTCAGACACTCACCTGCTGTCCTACATTCAAAAGGGCAGAACCCCACAAAGGGGGCTGCCTGTCCTCTCTCCAAACCAGTTACAACTTCAAAGCTCAGTACTTACTAAGGAAAGTTCTAAGAAAAACTCTTATTATGGCTCCTGCCCTAGGTTAGCAGGCAAGTTAGCTGCCTCGGACGGTCCACCGTTTCTTCTTTGTGCCCTGACCACAGCCGTGACATTTCCCCCTGGAAGGACCAAGATCCACAGAGCAAAGCAACCCACAGAATGGGAGACATCACGGATCTGCTCAAGGAAACGAGCCAATCACAAAAAGACAAAACTGTGTGATTCCACGCGCATGAAGTGCATAGAGGAGTCACAGTCCTCGAGTCCTGGAGTAGATGGTGGCGCCGGGGGTGGGGGAGGGGCCGGGGCGTCATGTTTAATGGGGACAGACTCAGTTCACAGGATGAAAAGGCACATGGATGGTGGGGACTTTGCACAGATGGTAAATTTTATGTGATGTGTATTTTGCCACAATAAAAAATAGGGAAAATGCTAATATCCCCTTTCATACCTCTTTTTGCTGAAGTTTGAGGTTCATTCAACAGGTGAAGCGTGTTCACCATCCTGCTAGATTGACAAAGTCAGCCTCATTATCAGACTGGTTGGACCCGCTTTCTATCAGGAAGAAGTCGAGATTCATTTTCATTTCAAATCAACACGTTAGGAAGAAAACTACTAGAAGTGAGAAACAACTTAGATGTGTCTTAGACCAAACACAGTTAAGACAGAAACATTGCGGAACGGGCTTGGCTAACGTGCTGTCACTGCTCTCATTGGGATGTGGCCTGAGTCCAGCAGAGTGAGAGAAGGAGAGGCAGCTGGAGTCCCTTAGAGCAAGTGCATGGTGTCCAGTTTGAGGGAATAATCGTGGAAGTCAGAGACGCTCACTAGTTTCGTTAGACACGGTCCACCTCTCTTTAGGTATCTGATGAAAAGAGGGTGTATTCGGATGAAGACTAACCGCTCTGGAGGTTAACGTGTATTAGACACGAGATGACAGAGATGATGGCTATTGTTCGAATAAACATTGTGATGTGAAGTCATAACCAAATCTGAAAAAAAATCACATGAAATTTATGTTATAGGCTTGGACTCTTGTGTCTTGACAGGTTTTGTGTCCACAGGAGCCAACCCCGCGTACAAGAGATGCTGCACCAGTCACCCTGGGCCAGCTAGTGCCGCCTGCTTGGAATAAATACTGAGAGTATTTAATGCTTACCTTTGAATAATGCGGGGAGGGGTTTGTGGGTTTGCTGTGCTGTGTTCACAGGCCCACGCCTCAAGGGCATGCCCCAGTGGCAGCAGGGATGGGGGAGAGCCTTGGCCCCTTGCGCTGAGTGCAGGCCCGCCCTTCCTTTACCCGGTATGTGGGAGGCAGGCCTTAGGAGTTTTGCTTACTCACTGAAGGTGGCTTTTCCCAAACCAGTATTTTGGAATGTCCCACTGTTGTGCGCCTTGAAGTATTTTGTTCCTGGGGCAATGCAGGATGGGCGAGGAGTTTGTTTTCTTTTGCTTTTTAAAAAGGGGGAATGGAACAGGAGACTGGTTCTCAGAGATCTGTGGACGTGGAGGTTTGGAGACGGATTCCTTTAAAATCAGTGGTTTTATGTGTGCGGTCCCCAACCCAACAGCATCAGCTTCTCCTGGGAACTTGTTAAAAATGCAAATTCGTGGGCTGGTCTCCAGGTCAGCCCTGTCCAGACCTCTGGGAGCCTCCAGGTGATGCTGGTGCCCAGTTTGAGAACCACACAGACCCACATGGTCTGAGTTGATCTGCCCTTGACTAGTTGACATAATGTCTAGATGATGTAATGACTCGTTTAGTATAAACATTAGACGTTTCATTTTTGTGTATTTTGGAACCACTATAATTAGTTTTCAGTTATATTGACGAGCACCGAATCTGTCCTGCCTGATGAATAAAGGTCTCTGTTGCCAAGTGAGGAACAGCAGTACGTCCCAATCTAGAAAACCTTAGGCCAAACAGGCGGGGTCCTCAGATCCCAGGATGGCTGAGCCCGTGGGAGGTGACCTAGGGTCCTCTCCCAGCAGAGAACTGCGTGGGCATCTGAGCCAAGGCCAGGGACTGTCAGGAAAGATGGGCCCTGGGCACTCCCCGGAGCAGCCAGAGTGAGTACCATCTTCTCCGGAGAGAGACCTGCTCTGTCTTTTTGGCCAGTACCAGGGCCTGTCTCCTGAGATTTCCGAAGCTTCCTTTCTACCACCTTCCTCCCTTCCTTGCCTTTTCCTTCTGCTTCTGACCCTTTTGAAGTATAGCCATTTGGTCTTTTAAAAATGCAAATCATATCAAATCACTTCCTTGTTTAAAATTGTTATGGGACTACCATTACGTTAGGAAAAAGTCCAGAGGTTTCAGCGAGCCCTCGCATCCCTCCTGCCTCTGAGTGTCTGACCTGCCTCGGGGCTGTTCCGACGCTAGCCTGGGCCTGCACGGCCACCCCAGGGGAAGGCCCTCACCGAGGCTTCTGTGTCATTTCATCCACCGTCCTCTAATTTTGACATTGCTTTTCCTCTCTAGCCTGAGCTCCGGCGCCCGTCCTGCCCTCAGCGTTGACGGAACTGATCCCCGCAGCTCCGTCTTTGCACGAGCTCCGTGAGGACAGGGGCAGTGTCCACCGCTGGGACCTGGCCTCGTGGATGGCACACACTTGTCATTCAGTGAACAAGCTCTATTTCAGGGACCTTTCCCCACCGCTCATGTACTCCCTGTCTTGCACTGCAGTTTGGGGCTGAGTTCCGAAGGTTCTCCTTGGACCGTCACAAGCCGGGGAAGTTTGAAGACTTCTACAAGCTGGTCGTGCACACGCACCACATCTCCAACACCGACGTGACCATCGGCTACGCGGACGTGCACGGGGACCTGCTGCCCATCAACAACGATGACAACTTCTGCAAGGCGGTCTCGAGTGCAAACCCTCTGCTCCGGGTCTTCATCCAGAAACGAGGTACTGGGCGGTGGGGGTGCTGCTTGTGCTCGGTGCCGGTCACACACACACACGCCTTCTGCTGTCGGCTGTTAGGACAGAGCTGTGTGGTTCTTGTTTCTAGCCTGGGGGGCAGATGAAAGAAAGTGATGTTTGTTTGGTCAACATTAATTTATTAGAAAGGCTTAAAAATTTAAAATGCATTTTCCATCTTCAATAGTGTTGACTTCTGATTTTTAAATACTGAGGAAAAAATAATATTGATGCTTTCATATTTTAACTGGAGGCGAGGGAGTTCACTAACAAAAAGGCATTAGCCAGTAACCCAAGAATGAAGCTTGTGGTTGCTCGTGTGTGTTTTCCACGGTCTTTTTAGGGTTGGAAAATGATGCTAGCTTTAAATTATAACTTCGGTTGACTTTTCGCTCTGAGGGCCTAGCTTTGCTGTACCAGTATCATTTTATGGGAAAATAAGCTGCTAATGTAGGTTAATGGTTGAAAGGGAGGGCGCCTTGCTGTGGAGTCAAAGCGGGTCCTTGTGCTGCTCACTTCTCAGAGCTGCATTTTAGGTGTGTTTTTTCATCTCTAAACCTGGGAGAATCTTCACATTTCAAAATAAACTACTGAAGGGACGGATCACATGCAGGTGAGGCTTGACATTTGGAAAGCGGCATTTCCTTGTCGACTTGGTCATGACTGGACCTTCTGCGCCCGTGGTGAGCGTGTTGGCCGCCTGCACGGGGCAGAGTCGCCTCAGGGACACTAGCAGAGTGACAGCTGCAGCTCACGGTGGGGACGGAGGGCTGAGCACACAGTGGGAGTCGCGGCTGCAGTGTTTGGGGCAGGAGGAGGCCAGGACACTGGAGGCCGAGGCCTGGGGCCAGGTGCCTGGTTCTAAAGGCGGGCAGGGTGCCGCAGTCCCTGCTGTGCATGAGGGCCATCAGAGCACACGTGCCCCTCAGGTCGTCTGAGATAAATAGGCAACACGTGCAGGTGCTCTGAGCGTGCTGGCTGTGCTCTGTGAGCGTTCGCTGTTGTCCTTTTGTTTGTGCTAAAGGAAGGGAACACGTAGAGAGGGAACCGCGGGAGATCCACTGACCTCCCTTTCTGACTGGTCTTCTGGCACGAGATCAGACGGCTTTGCTGTCTGCTGAGCAGCCTTGCTGAGCTGGGTGTCCTGCTGACGGTGCCGAGAAGCCCGCACAGCTGCCGCTTCCTCACGGTGACGTCTGCTTCGTCCCCAGCTCCAGAGTGCTGCTGGGGTACCAGGATGCCCTGCGGCCTCGGCGTGGCCCCTGGCTCTGCCGCAGCCTCCAGCGTCCTCCTGCTCTTGGCCCCCTTCCCTGTGCTGTGGCCGCCCCTGCAGCCCGCTACCCTGCCTGGAACTCTTGCTGCCACGTGGCTCCGGTGTTGGCCACCAGCACCCTCTCAGAGCGGCCTGGCCCCAAGCTGCTCTGCCTCGCCACCTCCCGTCCCTCTGCCTGTCCTCTGTCCTCTTCCTCTGCTTCCCTGTGTTGTGTTTATCAGTTGTCCTTGGGCTGGCTCGTCCATCTGCGCCATACCCCGCGTTCCACGGCTCTGTCCTGGCCGACCCAGGTCATGGGGATTGCTCACATGGCGCGGAAGGCTGAGTGGTGGGTGCGGAGCTGCGTGTGAGCTACAGATCTGCACTTGGTCATCCGCCGCGCAGGCTGGACTCATGCGTGTGGGGCTGGGGACGGAGGCCCTACCGCGGGCTCTCTTCTCCCTTGACTGCGGGTGGTACTTGGCACCCATGCGGCTGATTCACTGAAGCCACGGAGTGAGGCAGGAAGCTCCAGGGTTGGTGTTTGCACGTGGGAATGCGTGAACTTCCCACGGGAAGCTCGGATGCCTTTGGCTCTTTGCAGCCTCCTCGCATCCTGTCTTAATTATTTACTGTTCCTTCTCCACTGTCCTCAGAGAAATAGCCCAAAGTTTAACTGGCTGGCTTAGGGTTTCTGACCGCTGTGTGTCCAGTGTGAGCCTGTTACCTACAACCCCTGCCTTTCCCTGTCGTGTGGCCGCAAGGAGTTTGGGGGTCCTCAGTTCTGACTCTACCTCCAGCCCCTTGTCACTGGCTCTGTGACCAACTGACCCTTAATGTTCTGGTCTGTAAAATGGGACAGCAGTGCCCACCTCAGGTGGTTGTCAGACTTAAACAGGAGAGTGGCCCTAACATTCACAAAGCCCAGGCTCCTGACCCCTCACTGGGGAAGCTGGGGCTCTGTTCTTGCCGTCCTCAGTGGACAGTCACTGTAGACGCTGCATCCGGGTGTGAGAAGCAGTTGTGTTGGACGGTAGGGAGCTGGAGCCATCCTGACACCCTCCATGTTCAGGACGGACTTAAGAACTGTGTGGAAGGCAGTGTCCATCTGCGGCCAGGACATTGCTAAGGCCACCCTGGGAGGTGACACTCAAGTCCCACGTCCTTTTCCTACAGCAGGGATTCTGAGATGTCCGTCACATAATGCCGTTTTCATGGCTTGACTGTGGCCACCCCACTCTGTCCTTCACTTCCTGACTTTATGAACCTTGATGTGCCCTTTAGGAGAAGCCTGTATTACTATTCCAAGCAAAGAGTCATCAGTCTTCTAACAGACGTTGAAGTAAACCCACAGTTATGTTTAGGAAAAATACTTTGTTTGCCCCTTACTAATCTCTTCCCGCAAACGTACAAAGATATCACAGTAAAACTCCAAACCAGTGTCCCTTCACCAAAGCACCAGAATGTGGAACTCATCTTCCCACACTGGAACTTGTGCAGGGCTGCTCACGGTAGCGCTGTCCCCGATGGCCACAGACCAGCAAGTGGACAGACTAGATGTGCCGAGGGACAGGACTGAGCGCAGACAGGACTGAGGGGCCACAGGGTCACAGACGCAGCACGCAGACACCTTGGAGAGAATGGGAGGTGAGAGCAGCCGGGCGTACAGGCCGCTGTCATGGGTCTCCCTTCACAGTCTGTCCTCCGAGGCGAAGTCACGCAAATGTGTTTGTTGCCCAGAATCGATACTCAGGATGCTTGGATGGCCATTTGCAGACGTGCAGAGCGGGGCAGACTCAGCTGCCAATGCAGCTGACATCAGAAAGGGCACTGCTCCACCTTCCTGCTTCTGCTCTCAGGCTGAAACATGTGTCCTGTTCACAGTCCATACAGTGTCCTATTTGCCACTTTTTTCTGCGTATTCTTTTTTTTAATTGTGGTAAAATACATATGACATAAACTTTGCCATTGTACAGTTCAGGGGCATTCATACATTCACAGTGATGTACAACCATCACCGCCCTCTGTCGCCATAATGCTTTTCATCTTGTAAAACTGAGTCATTCTGTCTTCTAAACACTAACTCCCCATGCTGCCCTCCCTCCAGCCCCTGGCACCCACCACCCTACTTTGTGTCTATATGGTTGTGACTCCTCTAACAACCTCATAAAAGTGGAATTCCACAGTATTTTTCTCTGCGATGGGCTCGTTTCACTGAACACAGTGTTCTCGACGTTCGCCCATGTTGTATCATATTGCACAATTTCCTTCCTTTGTAAGGTTGATAATAATCTTTTGTGTGGACAGAGCACATTTTGTTCATCATTCATTCATCAGTGAATGTGGGGGTTTCTTCCACACTTTAGCTGTTGTGAATATTGCGGCTATGAACGTGAGGCGAATCTCTCTCTGAGACTCTCCTTTCAATTCTTTTGGGTATATTCCCTGCAGTATACATATCGCTGCTTCATATGGTAGTTCTGTTTTTAATTTTTTGAGGACTGTCATACTGTCTTCCACAGTGGCCGTACCATTTTGCATTCCCACCAACAGTGCACAGGGGTCCAGTTTCTCCACATCCTCACCAACACCTGTTGTTTTCTGGATTCTCTTTTTATGTTTTTTCTTCCCCCCACCCCCAGTGTGGGGCTTGAACTCACAACCCTGAGATCAAGACCTGAGCTGAGATCAAGAGTCGGACACCTAACCGACTGAGCCACCCGGGTGCACCTCTGATTTTTCAGTAGTAGCCATCACAGTGGTTATGAGGTGGGATCGCACACTTTTGATTTCTAAGTCCCTAATAGTGGTGTTGAGCATATTTTCAGTGCCTAATGGCCGGCCACCTGGACATCTTCTTTGGAGAGACATCTGTTCAAGTCCTTTGCCCATTTTTGCACCAGGTTCTGTTTGGTGACCTTTGGGAGTTCTTTATATTCCTGATGTTAATCCCTTATCAGATACATGACTCACAAGTATTTTCTCTCATTCTGTGGGTTGCCTTTTTCCTCTGTGGATTATATCTCTTGATGTACAACATTTGTAATTTTGTACAAAGTCAAATTTGTCAATTTTTTCTTTTGTTAACTGTGCCTTTGTTGTCGAATCCAAGAAATCACTGCCCAATCCAATGTCCTGAGCCATTTGTCCTTAGTATTCTTACAAGGGTTTTATAGTTTTAGGTCTTACATTTGGGTTTTTAGCTTTTATTTTTATTTTTTTTAAAGATTTTATTTATTTATTCGACAGAGATAGAAACAGCCAGTGAGAGAGGGAACACAAGCAGGGGGAGTGGGAGAGGAAGAAGCAGGCTCATAGCAGAGGAGCCTGATGTGGGGCTCGATCCCATAATGCCGGGATCACGCCCTGAGCCGAAGGCAGACGCTTAACCGCTGTGCCACCCAGGTGCCCCGGGTTTTTAGCTTTTATAATTGGTCACGTGTTAGCCCTGCCTGAAACCTTACTTTGCGCACGGCTTCCCTGTGCCTGTCCGACTCCTGGGAGCGGTTCTTGCAGGAAAGGTCCAGTGGTCACTGACTCCTGCAGCTTTTGCTTGTCTGGCAATGTCTTGGTTTCTCTCTCACTTTGCAGCAGTTTTGCTGGATATAGGATTCTTGGTTGACAGGTTTTTCTTCTTAGAGCATTTTGACCATATTGGTGCACTTTCTCTGAAATCCAAAGTTTCTGATGAAAAATCTGCAGATAATCTCACTGAAGATCCCTTGGATGTGATGAGTCTCTTCTCTCTTGCTGCTTTCACGGTTCTCTTTTGTCTTTTGAAAGTCTGGTTATAATGTACCTCCGAGTGGTCTCTCTAACTTCATCTGACTTGGAATTTACTGAACGTCTTGAATTTTATATTCATGTCTTTCTTACAGTTATTAAGGTTTTCAGCCATTATTTCTTCAAATATTCTCTCTGCCCCTTTCTCCTCCTTGGACTCCCACAGTGTGTATGCTGGTCCTCTTGATGGTGTCCCACGGGTCCCTTAGGCTCTGTTTGTGTAGTTTTTTTTTTTTTTAATGTTCTTTCTATTCCACAGTGTTAATCATTTCCACTGTCCTGTCTTCAAGTTCACTGATATTTCTTCTGTTTGTTCAAATCTGTTTTGAATCCCTCTAGTCAATTTTTCCTCTCAGTTACTGTACTTCCAGCTCCAGAACTTCTTTTTTTTTTTTAAATGTTCATTTAGCCAGCATATAGTACATCAATAGTTTTTGATATAGCATTCAGCGATTCATTAGTTGCATATAACACCCAGAACTTCTTTTGGGGTTCTTTTCTAGTTTTCTACTTCTTTATTGATATTTCCATTTTGTTCATTTTTTTTCATGATTTTATCCACATCTTCCTCTAGTTCCTTCAGCATCTTTAAGACAGTTTCTCTAAAGTCTGTCTAGTCAGATCTGACATCAGGTCTTTTTTTTAGGGACAAATTCTGTTGAATTCTCTTTTTCCATTCAGTGGACAGACTCTCCTATTTCTGTGTGTGCCTCGTGATTTTCTGGCTGACCACCAGACATTAGAATCTCATGATGGAGTAACTCTGGAAATCAGATTCTCCCCCTTCCCCAGGGTTTGCTGTTTTGTTGTCGTCATACTTGTGATTGCTGCGGGCTGTCTCTGTGCCGAGGATCAGCCTGAGGTATAAACTGAGTTTCTTCTCAGGTCTTTTCTGAGCCTTTCCTTGGGCACGCACAGTCCCTTCCTAATTTCCCACGTATGCAGCTGTTTTTGAGTGTCCTAATGTGTGGCTCCCAAAAGGGGAAAAGTGGAAAACAAAAGGGGGGGTAAGGGGGTGCTCGCCCTCTCGATGCCCTTGAAGTCACTCGAGCTGGAGCTGGAGGGGCGACAGCACGGGCCGCCAGCCTCTGTGTCTGCACCTGTGTGATCAGAAGCAGCCGTCAGTGATGAGAGCATAGACTCCTGCTCTTTGGAGGACGGGGCCCTTTCTGCCCACCTGGCGTCTGCGGGCTGCTCCAGAAGCAGGTGCACAGCTGCCTGCCGCATGGCTGGGTAGCTGCGACTGCATTAAGAGCTAGAAGAGACCAAACTGACTACTTCCCCTGGACAGTTGCAAGCCTGCAGCAGACTCTGCGGTCCCCAGATATTCCCATCGGACAGATTCTGCCCGTGCAGTCGTGGCCCACGTGGGGAGAGATTCCTGGAGCTCCCTGCTCTGCCCTCTTCCCAGGATCCTCCTGTGCTTTTCTTATGATGTCGCTGTTGAAAATGACCCCAAGAATAGTGCGGGAGTGCTGTTGAGTTTTCCTCAGTGCAAGAGGGATGTGTTGTGCTTTATGTAGAAAGTGCTCTTGGCTGTGTGTTCAACATTATGAATTGATAATATGTACTAAATACGTGTCTTTAAATAGAAACACATATAGCACAAGGGTTTGTATTGCTTGGTGGATAAAAACATGATTAAGAGGCTCACAGGAACCTAACCCTGTATTTTGCCAGGAGCCATGGTTCAGTGTTGAAGGAGACTGCATAGAACATAACTACCATGAATAATGAGAATCAACTCTGTGTGACAAGTCCAGAAGGGGGAAATCCACAGAGACAAAAACAGATCCATGGTTGCTAGGGGGAGGGGGTATTGGGAGGTTTGGGTTTCTTTACTGGACAGTGGAAATATTCTGGAATTCAATAGTGGTGTTGATTTCAGGGCTTTGTAAATATACTCATAACCATTGAATTATACTCTTTAAGTGGGTAGATGTTATGGTATGTAAATTATGTTTCAATAAATAAATTATATCTCAGTGTCTCTGTTTAAAAAGTATGAGATTTAAACCAGACTCTCCTGGGTCTGAACTTCGACCCGGGGTGATGTCATTTGGGTTTGTCTCTAGCCTTTATCTCCAAAATTCAACCGTTTTCAACAGGTTGGAATACTTGCACTTTTTAATTAATTTCTTTGGCACCAAAACTGAAGACAGTGCTCAGGACCCTCCAGTTAGCTCCTGGGGGGCTTCTGTTTGGGTTCATTGATAAACTTACTAGGAATGCACAGCAGGATTGGCAGGACCTGCCGTTTGTTGCCAGTAGAAATCACAGAGATTTTCATGTGGTGCTGGACGTCTTGAATATCATTTGCAGTAATCATTATTTTAAAACAGTGGTACAGACTGTTATTTACTGCATTAGTAAGAAAGTCCATATAGTATTGTATCACTTATTTGCTGTAGAATTTTGATCATCTTCAAAATAATTAATTTCCTTTGTAAATACATGTATTTTACTTAATGCCTTGAAGAACGTTTTCTGAGAAGCGGTTTCCCAGCATCGTCGGACTGCTAGGGCCCTCGGAGCACTCGGTTAGGAACCCGGTTATGGATGGTCTTGGTTGGGGAGGTCAGATGACAGGCTGGGGATGACTCAGATTTTGTCCCCCTGGGACCCAGTCGGGGACATCTTCCTTAGGGTGTTAGATGGCCTTTCTGTCCTGGCTGTGGACCGTGCCTTTGGCCTTCACGTATACAGGCTTCTGTCTTCCAGGACTTACTAGATTTCTGCAGTCCTCTGTCCGGAGCTGGACTCCTGCTAAAAACTGTGGCGTCTCCCCATGTGTATATAACAGATGTCATTATGCCTTTCACTTTAATGCTTTGCCCATTAAATAAGTTACAGAATCAAGTAGTCGCAGTGGGAGAATCCAGACTCAAATTTGGATAGCACACTCAGCTGCTCTTGAGGAACCACTTTCTCTGTCCCCTGCATGCTCCTCTGGTCCTCCCTAAGGATGCAGGAACATTCTGGAAAGCTGGCCCAAACCAGAGAATGAGGACAAGACCAGCAGAGATACTCAGAGTATGTCTATTTTTAGCAGAATAAACAGGAAGTGCAAACACTAACTTTTCACCACTTATCCATCAAATAAACCCCTCCAATACCAACATCCCTAGCACTCTTGTTATTTAAGACGTGGGCCTTTTTGCCTCCCGGGCCCCAGCCCAGAACTAGAGGTGGGACCCTAGTTGAATTGGGGTTGCTGTTTTGTCCTTCCGGTGATTGGCATCTCTGAACGTCACGGGAGGCTTGTGAGGACTTAATTGTACCACAAGATTTTCAGCACAATTAGAGCGTTCTGAAATGCGTACTTTTAAAGTAAACATAGTACTGCACATTTCCCTGTGTCTGGTAACTCTCTTGGGCAGAATGAGGAAGACACGTATGTCTGATTTACCAGAAGTTGCATGATTGGGGACGGTGGGGAGGTATTTGCTATGATCTCACTGAAGTGAGTTGCCAGAAAAAGTAATTGCAGGATGTTCTTCAGAGTGAAACGTGTATAATCATTGAGAATTTGGTTATGCACACTGGCAGAATCTTCAAGTGTCAGGCGTATAAGTCCTGCTCGTGACTGCTTTTCTCGGTCTTCATCAAGTACCCGGTTGGGGTTCACTGCTCAGCAGGAGCCACTCAGTGTCTCTGACTTCTTAAGCCGCTATCATTCTCTTTCTTCAGACACTGCCCAGGGTTTGAGGCTGTATGTGTTGAGTCAGGGGAAAGTATAGTTTTGCCGAATTAACCTTATCTATGCCCCTGTGCTTGCAGGAGCAGATGTAACACCCCTCTGCTGTGGGAGCTTTTTCATGAGACACATTTGCTTCTTTAATTGCCACGGATTTCTGAGGGTTTGCGTGTTTGGAGAATTTATTTTTTTTTTTTTAATTGAAAGAAAGGGCAAACACTCTCCCACTGCTGCACCGTGGGAACATGAAGAAAACAAAATGCCTGGAGCCCGCATTCGCCCCTGGAGTGGGAGTGGATGGGGGGAGAGAATGTGCTGATGTAGCTCATTAAAAAGAAAACAAAGCCAGAGCCACCCACCATCCAGAAGAATCCAGGGGCTGTCCTGGAAAGGCTAGCCATCTGTGCAGGCAGTCGGAAACCACGAGGTCATCGGCATCCCCTGGACGTGGCGCACCTGTGCCCTGGGTCTGCCTCTCCCCCCGGCTGAGCCTGTGGGAGGGAGGGAGAATGCCCCGTCCCAGAGAACACCTTGTACGTGAATGGTGAGATGGAATCGGATTCTACTCTTTTTTTAATTTTCTAGTCCTATTTACTTTTACATATTCAAGCCTATGGTATGTTTATGATTTGGACCCATGCTTTTTAAAACTCTAATATATCATAAGCATATCCTGTCATTAAACTCTTTGTAAGCCTTTTTGTTTTTAAAAAGTCTTTTCTGCTTGTAACATATTTGTAAAAGAAAATTCAAACAATGTGGAAATAACTCCACCACCCCAAGTTAACCACATTAGCATTTTGGTGAGCCCTTTCCAGACTGCCTCATCTAGATAAATCAGCTGGACATAATTTTACATAAATAGGGTTATAATACACATGCACTTTTAAATAAATCTTGATTTTTAGACATTATTTTAAGCTAGCATTGTATTTTTTACTATTTATAGATGTGTGTAGCTATACGCTGGCCTTTTAATAGGAGATACCAGTTACATAAATGTAATGAAATATAACCAGTCCCTTACTTTATATTTAAACTGTTCCAACTTTTTATTCTTATAAACTGTGTTGTGCATTTTTACATACATGTCAGGTTATGTCTTTGGGGTAAAGTAGCAGAAATGTCTTGCTAGGTTAAAAAGTGTGGATACTTTGAACTAAGATGCATACTACCAGTGGTCTTCTTTTTAGCAGGGCATTCGAATGACATTTGAATGGAATCTTTTAAAACACTAAAAACTGTCCTTGTGTGGCATGAAAACTCATGAGCTTTGAATCTACCCTCTTTTTTTTTTTTTTAAGATTTTATTTATTTATTTGACAGAGAGAGAGATGGCCAGCGAGAGAGGGAACAGAAGCAGGGGGAGTGGGAGAGGGAGAAGCAGGCTTCCAGCAGAGAAGCCTGATGTGGGGCTCGATCCCAGGACTCTGGGATCACGCCCTGAGCCGAAGGCAGACGCTTAACGACTGAGGCACCCAGGCGCCCCTGAATCTACCCTCTTGAATGCCGCAGTGAAGGCCAGTGAGGGTCTGGCCAGCAGTGTGGGCTGCCCTCCTGTTAAGACAGCACCCAGCTTGGGACCCTACAAGTCTGGGACCTCAGCCGGGACCCCACGGCATTATTATCCTAATCCAAACACCTGGTACCTATGTTCTGAGTTTAGGGAGCTCCTCTCAGCCTGGCCTTGCTGGGTGGGAGCTGCAGACCGTGGTTGGTGCACGGGCCCCACTGTACCCACTGAAGCGTCCATGGAGGCCAGAGTGTCGTTTGGCCGGAGGTGACCATCTCACTGTTTCTTTTCCATCATGTCACGGTGGCTGGTCATAGGGTGATTAACATGTTTATATTTAAGCCCGTTCTCAAAGAGGATGAGCTCAAAGATGTCCCGTTTGAGGGGGGAAGGGCCAAGCACGGAGGCACAGCATGGGGCTTTCTTTTCACGGTTAAGCTGACAACCCTGACCCGAGTGATTGGTCCTCAGGCTGCCTGTGTTAGCAGGATTTCTCTTCGAAACAGGATTTCTCTTTTTAAACAAAAAGCAACATACTCCTCAGATAGTGTAACAGGGCTGTGTTTCTGTTTCCAGGGTGGGTTGGGTTATGTGCCTTCACCTATTTTTAGAAGAAAGGGATTCTTCAGCCCTCTGTTTGGCCTGCCTGGTAAGCCGCACACCCTACACGCCAAGCCTCCTCTGTGTGCCTGACTCTTTGGAAGCTGTCAGAGCTGGGCACTCAGGCACTTCCCATGGGAGGCGCCCACCTGACCACGCAAGGCCACACACTGGCCATTCCTTCCTGGATTCACTAGATCTCATGCTTTCCTCAAGCACTGTGGCAAGCACATTGGAGATTCTTCCCACCACCTGAGTGCAGGTGTCTACTGGGGGCCGTGGGTGTGTGTAACAGAGCCCTAGAAACGGGCCTGGTCCCACAGGGGCGTGCAGGCTGTGTTGGGTGATTTAGCAGAGCCTCTGTAAGACCTGGCAAAGGTGTTGCTGCAGGTGGTGATTTATGGGACACCTGCCGAGCTGCCTTCTCTGAACCCTACTGATAACCACACACTCCTGCGTGTCCTGGACCACACGCTCTGTGAGGCAGAAGTGTCTTTGGAAGTGTGTCCCACAGCCAGACCCTGGGTTCACTTGGGACCCAGTTGTCTGGAATGGATGGAATTGAAATCTGATGTACTGTTTTATTAAACATTGCAAAATGCTGAAAGAATGAGAAATGCCATCCCCCCTTGGGCCTTTGTAAGCAAGGGGTTAAATTTGAGCTTTCTTGTTGGTTTTTGGGGATTGGTGGCCACAGGTGTCAGCACAAAAAATTTGGAGGGATTATCTGGCCTCTAGTACGTTCTGAAAGGTCCATGCTGCTCCCCTTTGACCTCGATGATGGTACCTACGGAGGTCAGCCAGCCCTAACTTTGCACCACCAATTAGAGAGCATTTTGCTGAGGATTCAGCTTCTAGGGTATCATTCATAACAGTTGCAGAATTACCAGCTCTTCACTAACCTCCTCGTTTAGCTAACCCAGTGTATGGAGAGGCTCACCCCAGTTTGTATGGTTGTGCTTCTGCCCCTCCGGTAGCACCCTGTCACTAAGCACCTGCAGATTGGACAGTTACAGACCCACCTCACCTATGGGCTTCTGCAGCCCCACATCCTGCCCAGGAAAACAGTGACCCCCTAGGTGAGTGTGATGTGCAGCCCGAACGGAAGGTCCAGGGGGCTTTGTGAGGGGTGGTGCCAGGCCAAGCATCAACGGGCAGACTGGAAAGTGTGTGTGAAGTCACGGGAGAAGCACAAGGTTGGGGGCTCAGTCTAGAAGCGCCAAGCTCAAGTAAGCAATGGGAAGAAATGATGGGAGGGCCCCAGGGGGCTGGTGAGCCCCAAAGAGCCTGGGGATTGTTTCCTTGCCTGCAAACAGTAGGTGCACACTAATGAGCTGGGGACTACCTTAGGAAGCCCCTGACAGAGGACACTGTCGGCCAAGAGACTCTGCACAGGATGGGCAGACAGGTGGAGAGGACACCCAAAGTTACGTACGAGCCCTGTGACCCGTCGCACGTCTCACGGATTACCTTGAGCTGAGACGTGTTCTAGCGTGTTTATGCAGTGGCCAGCTAAAACGTCTTGTGTAAGTGAGGAGTACTTGATGGGTATTCGTGTGAAATCGTGTTCTCTTAAGCATTTTGCATTCAAAGCATCTTCACTAGAAAAAGGCACCAGGATACTGAACACAGTGGAACTCTTCCTCTTAGCCAAAGCCTAGCCCACCGAGTCTACCCCTAAGTTGTGGTCTTCAAGTAACCAAGCTGGCTACGCTACTTACAGTCCTATTACTAGTCATTTTGAACCCAATCAAATGCCATTCCATTTGGATGAAAATCTTTTTAGGAAGGAATGAAGTTGCTGAAGAGAGCTGTAGTTACTGTTGGCTCAGGAGGACCCCACAAGGGAGGGACCGGACCTTGGGTGCAGCCCACCCAGAAATGCATGTGGGGCAGGCTCCATCCACCCTGTGTAGCCATGTCTTTTTCAAAGGTTTTCTCATTCCAGAGGGCAGGTGTGGGAGGCCAGGAGCCAGTGGAAATCCAGGTGGGCTTGTTGAAAGCCCCATGCTCCAGCTGAGATCTGGCCTCGGCAGGATTCTCAGGGAAGAGAAGGAATCGTCTCCCATGGGCAACTGGACAGGAAAGGGGATGCTGTGTTTTAGAAATGGTTTCCAAGCCCTGAATGAAATTACTATGGTGCCCTCTCCATCAGGCCCTTGGACTCACAGCTCGGGAGAGGGTCGCCTGCTCGTTCGTTGCTTTCTTACTTTTCTTTCTTCATTACTTCCCCAATGCTAGCCTGTGTCCCTACTTCCAGCGCCATTATGCCAGACTTACCCCCTCCTGGGTGTGTCTGCGGCTCCGCGGGACGGGCCGTGCTGGACAGAGCACACCGACGAATGATTTACCTGCATTAGTTTGGAGTCCGGAGAGACAAAAATTTCCACTGTGAACTTTTCTCTCCCAGAAGCATAAGCAAGACTTGGATTTCCTCCTGCACAGTGGTTTGTCTTCCTGTTTTTGCCCGGTATCTCTATTTTCCACCCTGTCCTGTGGGAAAATGATTCAGCACGGAGGCCACCAGCCACGGCACATCCCCCGGCACCCCAGGTCTTCTCCCAAGCCCCGAGCCGTTTTGTGGCTTTCTGCACATGCACGCAGAGTTGGGATGAGGCGACAGTAGGATTTGGGAGTGCAGGTGCGGGACGCACCCCCTTGGCCTGCCCAGCCCCCTCCCGCTGGCTTGGGAGTGTTGTGCGCAGTTTGACTGTGAAGGGGGTGTTACCACAGTATGTACTGACCAATGATAAAGGCTAATTTTTTTATCGATGAAGAACATCCATAACATGAAATTTACCATTTTTACCACTTTTACATGTACAGCTCAGTAGAGCCAAGTACATTCGCATTGTTGTACGGTCACCACCGGTCCCCTGAACTTTCCAGCCTCCCAGCTGAAGCCGTACCCGTTAAGACCTTACGTGCTGGGTGAGTTCAAGTCACGTCTGCTTGGATACATTCCTTTAGCACATCCATGTGTGTCTGATGTCCATCTATCATCTTGTTAGATGGGTGAGAAAGTATACTTTTTCCGAAAGTACCTTGTCACTTGCTGATGGAGTCACCATGTCCCTGCAGAGGCCCGGGCCTTCCCGAGAGACAGTGTCTGTGGCCCTCCTCCATCTGGTCACTCACACCTGGTCTCACACACAGACTGTGCCAAGACCTAAGGCTGGTGGTAATGGCCGTGTCTCTTGGATTGCGTGTTGTGAGTCTCAGGTCACCCCAGGAAGAGGCACCCTCCCTAACCCCCCGGACATTTCAGGGCATCAGCGGTGACTCAGAAGACTTGGTCACCCGACCCTTGTGTGCCACCGGCTCAGGACCCTCTGCACTGGGAGGAGTCCAGGTTGGGAAGTATGTTGTCTTGCGATGGCAGCCTCTGTGCTGCCTTTATGTGTTGGGGCGGGAGACCCCTGACGGCTGCAGGGCTTCTCTGCCAGTCCGCCAACAAAGCACTGCAGATGTGCTTCCCTCCAGACATGTCTCCTTTCACCTCTGGACGCAGGTGAGGAGACTTCGTGGCAGCCCAGCTCCACAGCTCCCTCCCTGTGCCTAGTAAGCCCGGAGGCTGTGATGACAGACCCAAGTGCAGGAAAATGGCGAGGTTTGGGGCTGGTGACCATCCTTGCCTCCATCCTGTCTCCCCTGGCATTGCTGGACCGTGTGTGTCAGAGAAGCTGGGGTCTGCTCTCCCCTCGGCCTTGGCCCACGCTGGCTTCGGTTGGGGGGGACGTTTGGTTGAGGCCTCTCCGTGAGCCCCTGCCCATCCCTGTGTGACCTCAGTGGAGAGGTCGGCTTCAGAGACCACCAAGAAAGCGTGTGTCGATGCTGCTTGCCTGCGGGAGCACCTGCCCTGGGACAGGGCGCTCTGCTGGGGTCTGTCCATCTGTCCTTAGAGCGCCCTCTCACCTTTTCCCTGAGCATCTCCCAGGACCCTCCGTGATTGCACAGAGGGGCTTTGTCCCGAAGCGCGCACTTGTAATGTTCAGAGTCACCAGCAGGGTGGGGTCAGAGACCTTTGACCAACTTTAGGATTCGGGGTTTGGGGGACTGGTTTGTCAGCATGAGGAAGTGAACCCCCACCAGGAGCAAGGTTTCCTAATCTAAACTATGTCTCTAGCGAGTTACTCTCCCAGATGCCCCCACACACACCGTCGCCAAGTGCGCGGACACACTGACTTGGCGAGCGTGCCCCCCCCATCACCAAGTGCGTGGACACACTGACTTGGCGAGCATGTCCCCCCCACCGTCGCCAAGTGTGCGGACACACTGACTTGGCGAGCGCTCACAGGAAGTTGACATTGCTGTAGGCCCAGGGGTTATGTGGTCCAGCCCCTGACTTACAGGTGAGGAAACAGACCCTCATGTGATGCTGCAGGTTTAAGGAGCCGTCTGCAGGGAGAGTGCCAGGTGCTTCTGAAGTTGAAATCCGCCCTCTTTACCCTTTGTTGCTTTTACATCTTCCTCCACCTGTTGCTGCAGACCCAGTTAGCGCTCAGATGTCCCTGTGCTGCGTGGCCTGCGTGGTGACTGCTAGGCGTTCCTAGGACAGTGGGTGAGGGCCTGCGGAAGTGCTGTGTGTTTCGTGGGAATCGGGCAGCTTCTGGGTCTGTGTTACAGGAGGCATGCACGGGCCCTATTTCCTGCGTGCGGACAGTGGTTTTGTTGGGTGGGCTGCAGGGGCCGATGAGGTCCCAGGCCTGTGCAGCCGTCACAGACAAGGTGGCGTGTCATGGCCCACAGACCCCACAGCACCCCTTCCCCCTACCCACCACTCCCCAAGTCCACGGAGGTGGGGGTGCACTGTCCCTTTCACAAAGGACAAACCTGAGCCCCAGGGAGCCGCCAGGGTCAGGGTCCAGTCTGAGGCCAGGTCTGCCTCCAATGTCGTTGGTCTGGTGTTTCCTCCCATGGCTGGAGTTGTGGATGAGGGAGAGCCCTCAGTGTGGAGACCGAACGGCACACAGGTTAGCATTTCCTTTCGCCTGAGGCGGAAACGTCAGGCGGTGGCCTAGGACAGCAAATCCCTTTGGACAGAGACATCTGGATGGTAGGCGGATGCGTGTTGTGGTTCTCGGCCCGCGCGCTCTGCCCACCGTGGATGACCCCACTGAACACTTTCCTGCCCTAGATGGTTGTTGCTGTGCTGGGCAGCTTCTTAGAAATGCTGAGAGGATGACATGTTGGTTCTTAAAAGCCAGGGTCTTCAAGACATAGTAAGTGGAAAACACTGGATAAGAACAGTGTGTGCGCTCCATTGCCCTCTGTGGCAGAATGAGAGGATGAGAATCTGTGTTCCCATTTGCTGGTATTTGCATAAATAGGCTCTAGGTACATAAACTAAATGAAATCACAAAAATCACAACCTTGAGTGGAGGTGGAGAGTGGCTTTGGGTTTGGGGTTTCTTTCTGGGTGAAGAAATGTTCTGGAATTCGGCAGTAGTGGTGGTGGAATGCACCAGAAACTGTTGGTTTGCACACATTCAGCTGCTCACTGGGCTAGATAAATCACATACCGAGTGATGTCTCCGTCCAGCTGTTTAAAACGTCTTCTTGAAGCAGCATTGCGTTTGGCTTGGAGCCTCCGTCCAGTCATTTAACACGAGTTGAATTCTTGGCACTTTGCCCCCTCCCTCCAGAAGGAGACGGAGGTGAGAAGGGAACCCTGGGATGGAGGGGAACCCTGGGAAGCTGTGTCTCTCCAGGAAAGAGGGCAGGGGCACCTAACCCTACCCCTGAGCACGGTGTAGGAAAGGGTGCCCTGGGGGGGTGGGGCTCTCGCCGGTATTCGTGCGCAGAGATGGAAGACAACAGGAATTGGGGTCTTCTGGGTGGGCTCAGAGGAACAGAGGCATTAGCCCAGTGACCCTCTACTTAGGAAGGGCTGCTCCTGCAGGGCTGGGGCCCTTGGTGGAGTCAGGAAGGGGCTTCAGCCACAGGCCTCTCTGGAGCTCCTGCCATCCTCTTTGAAAGGAAGGAGGGTGGTTGGTCCGGCGCGCCAGCCAAGCCCAGACTGTTGAACACCAGCCATGAGAAGCACGGAAGGAGGTCTGCTCTAAGTATGGGCTTCCCTGCCAGCAGCTATTCTCGGCTGTTTCGATTACAGTCGTCCTCTCTGGTAACTGCCATGATGTCCGGTAAGTACAGGCAGAAGCACAGCCAGGGCCAGGAGGGCAGACACGTGGATGGTCCGGCTCCTCCTTGGAGGTGCCGGTGACCTTGTGAGGCTTTAAGTAACGTCTCAGAGAAGGCAGAGCTGGTGAGCGCCTCCTGTGGTCTCTGACTTGGTGCAGCCTCAGCTGAACGCCTGAAACCGCTCCGTGTTCAGGAGACCCCCGTGAACTGGGGATACGTAGCTGCAGCGATTGCACACAGCCCTGACTCCCGGAGTAGCCCCACCAGGCTTGGACGCGTGTCAGACAAGCTGGCTGTCTGCCCTGGCAATCCCAGCACAGAGCGACCGGCATGGACGCCAGCCTTCTCCTGAGACAGGCTCCTGAGAGGCCGTGGGAAATCGGTCCTGCCATTTCATTGGAAATTGGGGTTTCTCGTTTCCTCTCTGTTTTCCCAGCTCCTTTCTCCTACACCACAAACAACATTTGGAAAACAGAGGGTGCTCCTTCTTGGAGAGGGGATTGGGGGCAGGACCTGAGCCGCTTCAGCCCCCAGCACAGTTGGGTGGGCCTGCTGAGGCAAGACTGTGCTCTTGGTTATAGCTCACCATGGGGCATGCGGTGCGCGGACGGTAGGCTAAGGCAGAGCCAGTGGCTCCTTACCTGCCCTGCTTGGAACAAAGCTTGAGAGGGTGGCAGAGCAGGTGCGTAGACCATCAGTTCTGAGTGTCAGAAGGTGTCCCAGCCAGGCTGGGGGACACCAGCTCCATGTGCCGGTCATAGCTGGGCCCCTGGCGGCCGTGGGAGCACGTACACCCACTTCTCCGTGGTTCCTGAGTCTGGGTCAGGGACGGAAGATGAAACAGCTGTGCGGACTCGGGAGGGGCAGGAGCCCTCTAAGCGGGGAGGGCCTGACTGGCTCTGAGACACCCACTTCTGCTTCTGAGTACTTTTTGTGAAGTCTGTCGTCTGAGATCAGCTCCCAGAACTTGAGTTTTTCTGAGTCTCGATCTGTGGGAGCCACCCCTGTCCTCCCTCTCCTGCGTCAGCCATGGAGGGGACCACGAGGAGGGCGAGCCCCAGCTTCTCAGCTCAGCAGCCATGCAGCCCTGGGCAGCTCTGTTCATCTCTCTTGTACATCAAGGTCTTCACCCATCAGACCTCTCAGAACGGCACCTGGCACATCGGGGCGCGTCATGTCAGCGGCTGCCACTCCTTCCCCTTCCTGTGGCCCCCTCGGGTAGTTGGGATGGGGCTGTGGGTGCAGGAGGTGGGGTGCACGCACCCCAGGACCCCCCTGAGGGCAAACCACACCCCTGCCACAGCTAGTCGGGCCCCTCATGTGCACAGTCCTCACACAGCCCATCACGTGTGTCCTATCTATGGGACAAAGTTCCTTCCACTCTGGAGCAAAACTCAAGAACAGTGAAGCCCACTTCCACACTGAGCTCTCACTTGGAGGCACCTGGTGTGTAGAGACTTGGGGGCTGTCATCCTGCATCCACAGAAGAAGCCCTAAGAACAACTCTTAATTCGATTCCTCCTCCATTTTTTACGTTGGTGTGGAAGACCAGAAAAGAAGAGAAGACATTGACCATGAAGCCAATTTTAAGGATGGAGGTGAAATTTTATGTTACTTTTTTTTTAAGATTTATTTATTTATTTATTTATTTATTTATTTGGGAGAGAGAGAGTGTGCATGAGTTGGGGGAGGGCAGAGAGAGAGGGAGAGAGACAAGCCCAAGCAGACTCTGTGCTGAGCAAGGAGCCCAACATGGGGCTCAATCCCATGACCCTGAGATCACGACCTGAGCTGAAACCAAGGGTCAGATACTTAAGCGGCTGAGCCGCCTAGGTGTCCCACTTTATGTTATGTTTAGAACAGTGAAGGAACAGCAGCTGCAGTGAAATACTTGTTAGCTCTCTGTTACAGATGTGACTGAGCCGTTGCCCGGGGTTGGAGGGTGTGTGTACGTGCGTGTGCTCATGTGTGTGCATGCTTGTTATGTGTGTATGCGTCGACGTGCAGTGTGCATGCATGTGTGTATCTCCGTGCATGTGTGCGTGCACGCACGTGTATGTGCATGTGTGTGCATCTGTGTGCACATGTGTGCGTGTGTACATGTATGTGCGCGTGTGCATCTGTGTGTGCATGTGTATGCATCTGTGCTCACGCATGTGTGCATATGTACGTGTGTGTACGCATGTGTGTGCATGTGTGTATCTCCGTGCATGTGTGCGTGCACGCACGTGTATGTGCATGTGTGTGCATCTGTGCGCACATGTGTGTGCGTGTGTACATGTATGTGTGTATGTGTGCATCTGTGTGTGCATGTGTATGCATCTGCTCACGCATGTGTGCATATGTACGTGTGTGTACGCATGTGTGTGCATGTGTGTGCATCTGTGCGCGCATGTGTGTGCATCTGTGCGCACGTGTGTGTAATGTATGTGTGCATGTGTGCATCTCTGCATCTGTGTGTGCGTGTGTACATGTGTGCATCTCTGCATCTGTGTGTGCGTGTGTATGCATCTGCTCACGCATGTGTGCATATGTACGTGTGTGTACGCATGTGTGTGCATGTGTGTATGCGTCTCTGTGTGTGCGTGCATGTGTGTGCGTGTGCGTCCTGTTGGGACCCAGGGTCTTTGGTATGTGTCTGGAGTGATTTTGCTTCAGGATGACCTGACAGGTAACTGGCTCCCAAGTTTAGCAAGATAGGAAAGACAACGTTCGTTTACTTTCATCAATACTTGCTTTTAAATCACTTCTTCCTAACGTGTTAGAAGTTAAAACACTTTCTGAGGATATAATCCATTCGAAATGGATCTGTAAGTAGAAACTCTGTGGCTTTGCACCAGTGGGCTCAAGGGAATTAATTACACCAGCAAAGCAAACCAGCACTCACTAGACTTTTACTAGTGCAGTAAGTTCCTGGAAGCCGTCCAGGCTGCCTGGGACCCTCCAGTTCATCACAGACCATCTGAGTGTCCAGTAAAAGATCAGAAAGAATCGTTCCCTTGAGTCCAGAGCAGAACCTGGGAGGGTAAGAAGACGGCCTGATGTAGACTCACAGCCAGCCTCGTGTCAGACTCTGAGTGTCCGCGGTGCCGGCAGCCCCAGAACCCAGCGCAGACAGCGACAGCAGGTCCCTGGGAGCAAGCCCGGCCGTCTCGTCCGGTTTACCTTCTTGGCATAGCCTCTGTCTTCGCTGTACCGGCAGACGGCTCGTCTGCTGAGATCTTGGCTGTGCCTTTGCTCACGCAGAGAACCTGACCATGGTTGCGACCCAGGGGCGTGAGGTCCCCAGCCACCAGCTACCGGGAGGGAGAGTCTCGCCAGCTGAGTGGACGCTGCTCCCCGTGGGTGTGAGGAGGGCGCCAGCTGTCAGGGCTGCCCAAGGCGGCAGGCGGCAGGCATCACTCGAGTGGAGGCTGCAGAGTCAACGGCGCAGCTGGTCTCCTGTTTTCTGACCCTCGTTCTGGACGTGGGTCAACTCCTACGGCGGCACCGCGATTTCTGCCTCGTACAGAATGGAGACCATCTTGCTTCTCACTTGCTTATCCGATAAATGTGCTGCTAGAGGTAATGAGCTATTGTTGGCAAATTACTGAGAAGCAAGGTTCAGTGTCTGTGACGCATCACCGGAGTTACGCTAACGAGGGGTCCGTCTTGCCGCGCGCCTGTCCTCCTGGGGGCTGAAACTGACGGACGTTTGTGATCACCCTGCAAATACTGCTGTCTCCTCCACAAACTCCGTTGTCCTCACTGTGGCCCCTGAGACCTGCACAGAAGCTGGGATGGAACGGTCTGGAATGACTGAGAGCTCCAGGTTTGTTCGGACAAAGGAGGAGGAAGAGCTTTCAACACAGGGGTTGGCCTCTGTGTTTGGAGACGCGCTAGAGACCTGCGCAGTTGTGATTTATGGCACCTCACCGGGGGTCTGCCGTCAGCCAGGGCTTCCTGCGCTGCCGTCTCGGGGTGGCAGCCCTGTCCCTGCTCCCACAAGACCCTCATCCCAGGGACGGGAAGCATGTGTGGAAATGGAGACGCGAATGCACCCGGATAGCCTGCCGTGTGCACTGGGTAGTGTGGTTTAATTCAGTAGCAGTGTTTGTTGTCCACTTGGGAAGGACAAAAGATGAAAAGTCGGGGAACCCAAGGGTCACTGGCAAATCTCCGACCACTAAGAGGCGTTCTGCTGAGGCTGCAGCTCTGTCAGGCCAGTGGGACCTATTGTTCCCCCAGACCTGGAAGGGACCATGTTATCTTTCAGTACAGTTTTTTGAATAAAGACTTTATTGAGATATAATTTATGTATCACATAATTCGCCCATTTCATATGTGCAATTCAGTGGTTTTTAGGATGTTCACAGAATTGTGCAACCAGTCAGCTTTAGAATTTTTCATCACCCCAAAAAGAAACTCGGTGCCCATTCTGTCATCCCTCCCCAGCAACCACTCGTCTGCTCTCTGTCTGTGGATTTGCCTGTTCTGGGCGTTACACGTAGCTGGAGTCGTGCGATATGTGGCCTTTTGTGATGGCGTCTTTCACTCTGCCCTGTGTTCCTCAAGGGTAGCTGCGTGGCCGTGCTGCGTTCCTTTCTGTGGCAGATACTGTTCCGTGCGTGGAGGGGCCACAGTCTGTTCACCCATTCCTTAGCTGGTGGACACTTGGGTGGTTCCACCTTTTGGCTGCCGTGAACATGTGTGAACATGCTTCTCTGTGGACATGTGGGTTCCATTCATTTGGGCGGTTGCTCAAAAGGGTGCATGTGGAGTTGCCACGTGGCCCAGAGGTCCCACTTGAGGGTTGCTTTAACTCTTCCCTTTCCCAGCTGAGTGCTGCTTCTGTCCTCTTCTTCGCTGACTGCCCTGCTAGAAACCCCAATACGACGTCCTTGTCCTGTTCGGGCCTGGAGGGGGACTCGCTGTGGGTTCGTCGGGTTGAAGACCTAGTGTTTCTTTCTTATTCGGGGGTTAAATGCCCCTGGGGACCAGTTCTTAATTTCACCTTGTTTGAGAAATAAAAAGGACCAAGGAAGACAGAGCTACAAGCACTAACGTTTACCCAAAAAAGTCCATAAAAGCAGGAGTTCAAGCTCTTTCTGCAGTGCTGACATCCCTGGAGTTAGAGTTTTAGTCTGTACGAGGACGTATGAGGTGACTTCCTGACTCGGAGAACTTTAACTTTATACCTCAGCTTTATTTAGAGGATTCTTTTTTACTTAAAAGTTGTGTAAGAAGTCATCGAGGCTGGTTCTGATATAGAAAGCCCACTGTGACTGGTTTACTAAATTCAACTTTTGTGGCCTGGGGACCGGCCGGGAGCTAAAGCCAAAAGAATGTCTGCAGAGGAATGCGGGTTCCTGCATGTTACTCGTAGCACAGGGATGGAGACACAGGATCTCGGGGTGTGTGAGTGAGTGGGCTTCTCTGGGGCACTGCTCCGTGCAGACACCCAGCCTGCAGCCTGTGCCTCCAGGGCCGGCAAGAATTGTCTGAAGGATGCTGGCCCTTGTTTGTCTTTAGTTTTTACAGGAACCTTTGGAAGACAGCGGCTTTGCCCCATGCTCATTCATGGCTACTTTCACGGAACTCCTCGGCTCTGCCCCCCTGCAGCTCTCATTTCCTCCTTGACTTCCCTGCAGATGGCTCCTTCCACTGGTGAACTTGCAGGAGGGTGTGGGGGTGCAGGCCCATCTCCAGGGAGGACTCCCACGCCTGCTCTGCACAGACCCCACCCCGCTGGCCCACAGGCTGCGGAGAGGTTTCTGCTGGCTGCCAGGTGTCTTCAGCTTTTTGGCACAGGGCACCTCCAGCTTCTGCAGAATGGACTAAGGCTGCTTATCACCTCCCAGGTGATTTCTAGGTGATGGAGAAAAGGGTTGGGTTAGTGCCTATCTTTCCCTGTGAAAGCTAGACGTCTTTATGTGGTTTGTGTTTGTTCTCAGAACACGTTGGCCAAAAACATTACCTTAAAGTGGGAATTAATTTTTAGTGCATCTTTTCAGATGTTATTAGAAATAAGTTTAAAGTTGAGGCATCAAAATGTGTCAAGACTGATTCCTGAGCTATTAGCAGACAAATCGATGTGTTTGTTATCAGTGGCAGCTAGTAGTTTCTAAGTGCAGTTCCAGAGCCTAGAGCAGGACCTCTTCCTCGGGCGTCACTCCTGACTCAAGTGCAAATGGGAGTGGAAAGCAGGCCTGCCATTTCTCTGAGCCCCTTAGCAGAGGCTTCCGAGGTGGCCCAGGCGTTTGGGGAGAGGGACACAGCAGTGCAGGGTCAAAGGCAGCATCACACAGTGGATGCAGAAGGACCTTGAGTGCTTTGGTGACAAGCCCAGCAGCAGGCAGGACTCCCTGCCTGTTTCCCTCCTAGCACAGGTGAGGATGGGGGCGGCAGATACTGGTGTGTGAGAGCCCTGGGCTCCACACAGGCTTCCCACCTGCGACATGCACATGGCCTTGTTAAGAGTGCAAGTCCTGTCAGGCTAGGCCAGCTCTGGTTTCGCATGTCCAGCTCACTGGACAACTTCACAGACTGGCCTGCACAGCAAGACTGTGATGGCTCAGCCAGGGCCTGCTTCCCGCATTTGTTCCATGGCGGGGGGCAAGGCCAGACTGTCGGGAGGACCTAGAGCAGAAGGCAGCTCCCAGTAGAGGCCACACCAGAATGAGGAGAACGGCCCAGCCTTCCGTCCCATCCTGCCGTGGGCCCGGGCCCTAGTCAGACCCCTGGTGAGGACACAGGGGTGGAAGAAGGGGAACCTCTCCAGGAGGCTCAGTGGGAGCTCCAGGTCCCCTGTCAGAACCCAGGATGGCTGGGGGTACACCCTCATAGAGGGCCCAGGCTCAGGGGCGTCCTGAAGGCTGCTTCCTCCCTGGGCCCCGTGTGTTCCGCTGTGTGCACTGGGGTTCCCAGAGACCCAGCTAGGGCAGAGGACAGCCACACACCTGCCGGAGCCAGCTCTTCCTCTGCAGACAGCGTCCAGGTTTGCCCGTCTCTGGCCATGCTCGCAGGTCTGCTTGTCCCAGGTCTGCCTTGCGGTGGCCCCTCTGTCATAGGGACATCCTGCCTGGGATGAGGGCTGTGAAGCAGAACTGGCTGCCAGCCGGCCCCAGGCGGTCTGCTTGCCCGGCTCCCACCCCACGACCTGGTATTTCTAGTGCCCACAGGAACCTGGCCAGTCTTCTGGCCCGTGCCGTTTGTGGCCCGTAGTCCCTTCCAAGCCGAAGAAGGGCCCCCGAGCACCAGTGTCCTGAGACGCTGCAGGAGTGCAGGGAGGAGGAGGGTTCTCCAGATGCGGTTCAGGTCAGACACTGTGGAATTTGGGGAAAGGGGGTGTGCCTGCCTGCACATTCGGAGCAGAGAGAAGAGGTAGTGGAGACCTTCCGGTGGCCTACGGGCTCGCTGGTGCTCATGGCAACATTTCACCCACTTTCCTGGTGCCCCGGCCTGCCATCCTTCTCGGGCATGTGCAGGACACAGCCGGTGTGAGGCATCGAGACCATGGCACCCCAGAACCAAGACCCACATAGGGTCCCAGCGGGGCCGCCCGGTCAGGACCCGGAAGGCCCCGCCTGCACTGCACCCTCGCAGCGGCCCGACCTCACGCAGACACCATAGGCCCACGCTGTCCTCTCGTGTGACCCAGAGGCTACTCCTCCAGTTTCAGGCAGGCCCCTGGGCAGCGGCATCTGTGCTGGAAACGTGTGCATCAGGCGTTGCCCCCTGGGCACTGCTGACACCATAGGAGGCACAACTCTGCACTGTGGGCACCCCGGCCCCCACCCACGGGATGCCAGCAGCACCCTTGCTATGACAGCCACAGGGGTCTCCATCGCCACCACGTGTCCCCTGGGGTTGGGAACCTCTAGGGTGAGTTGTGGCTGTTCTCCGCGTGTTGTTTCCTGTGCTGTGATGAGGAAGGGGCTGGGCTTGCAGGCCAAGGGTCTTGCTTCCCCAGGAAAGGCCGGCCCCCTGGTCTCAGGCATGCGCAACATATGCTGAGGGGACAGGCCAGAGCTAGACCAGTCTTGCTTCGTACAGGGTTCAGGAGTCCCCATCATGCTGAGCACGCCGTCACTGTGGTGTGATGGGGACACGTTGGTTTACAATGAGGTGGTCCTTCGCAGGCCCCAGCCACTGGAGTGGTTCCCAGCTCTGCTGCGTGTTCACTTCACAGGGAAGCTTGAGGAGAATAGGACGCTAAGTCCTGGGCCCGCCCAGAGCCTGGCTAGATCAGTGTCCATAGGGCCCGGCGTCCGTGTTTCCAGAGAGCGCCCAGCCATGCCAGGGTGGCCAGGGAGCACACTGTGGTGCAGGGGTCCCTCCCCCTCTCTGGACTCCTGGGGAGCCCACGTGGGGTGAGAGCCCCGCTGCCTCAGGTAGAGAGCGGAGCGCTGCACTGTCCGCTTGCTGCCTGTGCCTCCCTGTTGTTCCTCCCCACACTCTGCCAGGAACTCCCTGCACAGGAGTGGGAGGCCAGCAGGTCAGCCAGGACTGTACCTTCCAGAGCAGAGCAGGCTCGGAGCCCTGACTGTGGGGCCGCGAGGCTGGGCCTTCGTGTCCTTCATGCACAGTCACTGGGCTCTCACTTCTCTCGAGCACGACTTTTATCCCTGCCAGAGTCACAGTGGGCACTGTGGCCCGACATCTGCCTGCGTCCACGGGGAGAGGCCCAGCCAGACCCCCCCCCCTTGTTTGTCTCTCCCAGAGTCGTTAGCCGGGGGCCAGGAACCCTGCCTCCATGTCCGGCGGTGGGAGCATCTGTGTTAGAGCTGCGTTCCTAACTAAAACGTAACCATCTGTAGGATCATTTTGGAATTTGTGCTGTCCCAACCATTTGCTCAACAGGACAGTATCTGGGCTTGGCAGGTGCCTTACCGCAGACGCCTCATGGTAACAAGACCATCAGGGTTCAAGGGCAGCCATTAAACACGCAAGGGAACCACGCAGGTGTTTGTCCCTGAGCTCTCTTATCCAGTGAGAAGGCGCTGCCTTGGGGGGGAAGCAGTGTGCAGAGGCAGCCCTACGGGGCTGGGGCAGCGGTGAACCCCAGGCCATTGGGGTGCCCTGCGCTCATCCCTGGCCACCCCACAACCCCACAGCTCCACTCCCAGCTGCTGGCTGGCTTTTCCCCCTTTGATCCAAGTCCTGCCGAGAACCACGGCTGGCACAGCAGCTGAGCATTCGCAGAGGCCCAGAGGCGGGAGGAAGAGACTCCAGAGCCAGACCTGTCTCTGTGGACAGGGGAGGGGAAGTGTGGCATCTCTGGGGACTCGGCTCCTGCCCGCCCTCTGCAGGGGTGTTGGGGGGTACGACCTGCCGACCGCAGGTCACAGCCCTGGCAAGAACAGGAATTTTCCCCGCGCCAGGCCAAGTGGGTGGGGGCGTGTTGGTGCAGTTTGAGGCTTGTGCATGGATGATATCATCCTGCCCCAGCCTCGCTGTGTGTCTACGGCTGCTTCCCTGAGACACACCTGAGTGATTTCAGCTCCCAGGGATTACCAAGTAAAAATGTTCCCCTCTAGTTAAAAAAACATGCCTATAGTCATCTTTCCAGGCCCTCCCTTCTAGAGGATTGTGGGCTGGATGCCTCAAGGCTTGGAGATACGTTCGCCCACATGGGCTCGAGGCAGGAATGGCCAGTTCCAGCTGGGGCTTTGTAATCAGCTCCCCTTTGTGGCTTCTGCAAAAATGTAGGAAATTGGGTGGTTGACTCTTTCCCTTGACTCTGCACGTTCTTAATGAATGGTCCACCCAGATTGGATTCTTCCTTCTTGCTTCTGGCTCATCCACTGCTTCCCAGCAGGAGGGGCAAGTGGTGTAAACCCTTAAGGCTGTTCGGAAATTAGGAAGGGATGGGGCCGAGGACAAGGAGAGGAGAGGCTGCCTGGTTCTCAGGGTTGACAGAATGGCTCAGGGAAAGACGCTGAAGGGAATCACGTTGGATGCCCGAGAGGCTCTGCAAACAGTGCCCCTCACCCCTTTTGTCTGAGATCCACGTCCCTTTTGGGCAGCACAGAAAAGCCAGCCCACTGCTTCTTCCCAAGACTGACTTTTGTTTTCTGCCACGTGCCCCCTGTAGATAAAGACCCTTTGGTTTTCCAGAAGGGCATGACCAGAGGTTGTGCCCGGCTCCTGCCGACTGAGAGCCCCACCCTCCCAGAGCAGAGATGACCCAGGAGCCTGTGTGTGCCTGTTGTGGGAGGGGCGGCCCAAAGGCCAGCCTGTAGGGCAAGTGAGGAGTCAGCATGTGGGCTTACCGGTTTCCCCGAGAACGGAAGGCTCTGGAGAAGTCCTGCCGGCGTGCAGCCCAAGGGACCGGTGGGACCCTGAGAGGCCACGGAGCTCACGGAGGTGGCTTCACCACCCCGATCCCTGGGCAGGCCCGGGTGCTCCGCTGGGTGGGTGGGGGGTTACTGAGATGATTGCAGTTGTCAGAAATAACGAAGAGATCCCTGGGTACTTGGCCCAGTTTGATGTGACACGTTGATGCTGCCTGCTCACCTCTTTCAGATCTCCGCACCTCACTCCCGCTCAGCTGTGTGTGCTCCTGTGGCTTCTTGGGCTGATCTCAGCACTACCTGGTGATCAAACAGAAAAGTCACTGTTTACGTCTGAGGCAAAACACGCTGTTTCACTGGACTGGGATGTAGCCTGTGCTTATTTCCTGCACTTTTGGGGCCCAGTGAAGGGCTGCTCACTCAGATAACGGTTCCCCCACGGCCGGTGTGTGACACCTGTCGACACTCGCTCCCGCCCGTGGAGCTGCTTTGGGGCCTGGCTCCCCCTGTGTGTGGGATCTGCCTTCCAAGGGGCAGTGTCAGCAGGAGAAGCCTGTGAGGCTGGCCTGTGCTTTTATGAATTCCCGTATCTCCTGCCAGTCTCCACTCCCGCGTCCTCCCACCCTAGGCCACTCTAACGTGCCCTCTTCTCTGGGCCGGGGCCTGCGTGCCACTGGGAGCCCAGAGCAGCTGCTGTTTCTATGGTTTGGGGCATTTTTGTTCTCGGTTTTGCTGGGAGTAGGAAGTACACTTAATAAGTAGGATGACTGGTTCTGAAAAATTCTCACATTTTCTATGTTCAGACTTAATGTATCGGTGTGTCCATGCGTGTTTTCTCAGTGTGTTGAATTTTTCCAGGTGAAGACAGTAGGAAAAATGTGATGCATTTATGCACACACTTTATTTATTTTTTTATTGATTAAATCACCAGCCATTTGGTAATTATACTCCATCTCCAGGCCTGGTGCCTTCGCTGGGCAGGGGTTGGGAAGAGTCCCAAACTTCTAATCACATGGTTGGCTTCACTGGCAACCAGCACCACTCTTAAGGTTACCTAAAGACCTTTTTTTTTTTTTTTTGCATTTTTAAATTTAAGTTCAATTAATTAACATATAATGTATTATTAGTTTCAGAGGTAGAGGTCTGTGATCCATCAGTCTTAGATAACACCCAGTGCTCATTCTGTCACGTGCCCTCCTTAATGCCCATCACCCAGTTACCCCATCCCTCCACCCCCCTCCCCTCCAGCAACCCTCAGTTTGTTTCCTATGATTAAGAGTCTCTTACGGTTTGTCTCCCTCTGATTTCATCTTATTTTTCCTTCCCTTCCCCTGTGATCCTCTGTTTTGTTTCTTAAATGCGACGATGAGTGAGATCATATGATAATTGTCTCTCTCCGACTTATTTCACTTAGCACAGTACCCTGTGGTTCCATCCACATCGTTGCAGATGGAAGATCTCATTTTTTTTGATGACTGCGGCACACACTTTAAGTCTGGGCAGGTACCTTGCTCTGACATCCTGCTTCTCCGGTCCCTTCAGCCATCATTCCCTCCTGTTTCCCATACTTTTCTCTGTTACAGATTCTTTCCAGGTAAAACGTGAGTTCCGTCAGTTATAAGAAGTGTCCCTTAGGCCCCCACATCCCTTCTGACCCCCCCTGACCTCCTATCTTTGTCATGACATGTGGCTCCTGTCATCTCCTCCATGTTCTAGGCCCTTCCTCCCCACAGACCCTCAGCCTAAACAACAAACCAGTCCTTCCAGAGCATCTCCTCCAGGAAGCCTGTTGGGATTTACTGTCCTCTCACCAAAACACATCACAGCTGGTTGCTGGTGCTGGTGGGCAGTGGGGTCACTGGAGTCAGATACACGGCCTGTGGAGCCTTCACAGAAACAGGCTTGAGAGCAGCTCACAGCTCAGCATCCCGACTTCTAGGTACACATGGATGTTCATTGGAGAGTAGTTTTAGGGGTCAAATGGACAAACAGAGGCACATCCTTTCTGAGTGCCCTTGAAACCATTACAGAGTTAAGAGGGGTCTGTCCTGGGCAGACAGCAGATTAAAGGAGCAAGCTGTGAGCTGCCAGCATGCGCTGTGGATGGCACTGCACCCCAGATCCGCACGATGAAGCCCTAACCCCAGCGTCAGGGTCTTTAGGAGGTAATTGAGGTGAAAGGAGGTCAGGGGCGGTCCCAGTCCTCACAGGGGGAGGAGGAGTGCCATCCCCCTGACCAGAGCCCCTCTCGGCAGGGCGTATCTGTGAGGGCATCTCCAGAACAAGCCAGCATGTAGATCAGTGGACCCAGTGGAGAGCTGTCCTCCCTGTGGGTGGACATCCGATTTTTCTGTCTCTCCTTGAGCTGGACCAACCATCTTCTCCTCCCTTCAGACTTGAGCTCCTGGTCCTCAGGCCTTCAGACTTGGACTGAATCTCACCAGCATCTGCACTGGTTCCCAGCTCACCCCCGCTGACTCTGAGCCAGTTCCCAAAATGAAGCTGCGCTTCCCATGTGCTATATCCATGCCCTTGGTCCTGTTTCTCTGAAACCTGACTATAGACACATGCTTTCTTACATGAAACAGTCTGGGGAAACGGGCACCGACTATGATGGGGGCCGGATTCCAAACTGTGACGTGATGGGGGCCGGATTACAGACTGTGAGGTGATGGGGGCCGGATTCCAGACTGTGACGTGATGGGGGCCGGATTCCAGACTGTGACGTGATGGGGGCCGGATTCCAGACTGTGACGTGATGGGGGCCGGATTCCAGACTGTGACGTGATGGGGGCCGGATTCCAGACTGTGACGTGATGGGGGCCGGATTCCAGACTGTGACGTGATGGGGGCCGGATTCCAGACTGTGACGTGATGGGGGCCGGATTCCAGACTGTGACGTGATGGGGGCCGGATTCCAGACTGTGACGTGATGGGGGCCGGATTCCAGACTGTGACGTGATGGGGGCCGGATTCCAGACTGTGACGTGATGGGGGCCGGATTCCAGACTGTGACGTGATGGGGGCCGGATTCCAGACTGTGACGTGATGGGGGCCGGATTCCAGACTGTGACGTGATGGGGGCCGGATTCCAGACTGTGACGTGATGGGGGCCGGATTCCAGACTGTGACGTGATGGGGGCCGGATTCCAGACTGTGACGTGATGGGGGCCGGATTCCAGACTGTGAGGTGATGGGGGCCGGATTCCAGACTGTGACGTGATGGGGGCCGGATTCCAGGCTGTGACGTGATGGGGGCCGGATTACAGACTGTGACGTGATGGGGGCCGGATTCCAGACTGTGAGGTGATGGGGCCCGGATTCCAGACTGTGAGGTGATGGGGCCCGGATTCCAGACTGTGACGTGATGGGGGCCGGATTCCAGGCTGTGACGTGATGGGGGCAGGATTACAGAGTCTGACGTGATGGGGACAGGATTACAGACTGTGACGTGATGGGGGCCGGATTACAGACTGTGACGTGATGGGGGCCGGATTACAGGGGCATTTTCTTTCTCTCTAGTTTATTTAATCTACTTGATCCATTCTGCCCCCAACACGTGGCATTGAGCACTCCACCTGATATTGTTTAAATGAGTGAGAGCATGAGTAAACAAATGAGTGGAAGATCTGGGGTTTTTGCAGTGACGTCTTCACTTTAGCAGAGGAGCAGGTCTTCCTCGTGTCCTGTGCCCAGGTGCTTGTGGCCTCTAGCATCAGCGTCCCCTCTGTCAATGGAGGCTGTCCCTGGCTCCAAGGGCCCGGAGGAGCCAGGAGGAAAAGGGTGGGAAGCTCTTGTCTGGGACCAGCTTTCAGGAGGGGGTGTTCTCAGCAATGTGGCCCATGGAGGCCTCAGGAAAGGCACCCAGGAGTGGCTGGCTGGCCCACTGAATCTGCCCCTTGTCTGTGGACCTTGTGGTTGCACGGCTTGAGGGGTGCACCCTGGCACAAGGCCAAGCAGACACAGCAGGTCTGAGGACGGCTGAGGCAGTGAACTTCCTCCAGGCCTAGTGTGTGCAGGCCTCTTTGTGTTTCCGGCTAGGATCGTACCCAGTTGTAGGCAGGGCTCAGGAAGGGCCGATAACACGCCCTCGGCCAACAGGGCTGGACCGTGGGCTGGGCTTTTCCCTGTATCCTGACCGTGAAACAGAATCGGTCTCGGTGATGCACTTGTCACCCACCTCCGTGGTCGCATCAGTAACTGGGGCCCTGAAATCAGCAGAGGGTGTCAGGAGCTGCCCAGGACTGAGGGCACAGGAGCCCTAGCAACCCTCACCAGGGGCTTTGAAAGTCCAAAAGCCCCCCCAAAACGGAGACATGGCAAGGTATTTCAGAGCTGACTTTATTTTTACTTTGAGATGCTTTCCAGAAAGATCTGTTGTTTGAGGAAACTTTTAGCAGGGAAAGCAAACAAGCAAACATTCATTTGTGCTTCCCCCCCACACTTTTTTTTTTAAGGTTTTATTTATTTGAGAGAGAGCATGAGCAAGGGGGGAGGGTCAGAGGGAGAAGCAGGCTCCCGACTGACCAGGGAGCCCCATGCGGGACTTGATCCCAGGAACCTGGGATCCTGACCTGAACCGAAGGCAGTCACTTCGCCGACTGAGCCACCCAGGTGCCCCACTTTCTCCCCCTTTTGCTGGTGGTGTCTACCAGGGCCAGGCCACCTTTCCAGGAAGGTCCAGTTCTTGCTGGTCTGGTCTGCATTTCCCCCTCTCTTCCATGATAGACTTTCCCAGCATGCCAGAGCAACGTATTTCCTGGCACACATCACATTCATGTGAATTTGGGGGAACTGGTAGCTGAGCTCAGTGGGACTTAATTCCTTAAATAAGGATTTCGCACACTGCATAGCTGATTGGTTCATCTTTACATCATGCTGGTTCTGGACAACTTCTATAAACGCCTGTTATCTGGGGTTGGACCTCCTCTCTGGGGCAGACAGAAAGAGCCCGTAAGACCAGAGCCCAAGCACACGGTGTTATTTCCGTTCCTGTTGGTTTGAACCAGGGCCTTAGCCGCTTTGCTTAGAAATGACCTGGGGAACAAACAGGGCCATGACCTTGGATTAGGTGATGATTTCCTAAATATGACACCAGAAATGACAAAAAATAGATAAAATGGATTTCATCAGAATTTGAAACGTTCGTGTCAAAAGATATACTGTCAAGAAAATGAAAACCAGCAGAATAAAGGAAGGTATTTTCAAGTCATATGTAAGAGACTTATATTTAGAAAACATAAAGAACACTCACATCAGTATAAAAAGGCAGCCCAGATGGAAATGGGCAAAGGATCTGGATAGACATTTCTCCAAAGAAGACATACAAATGGCCCAAAAGCACAAGAAAAGTGAAAGACAGCTGATGTGGAGAAATCCTCAGACGGTGCTGGTCGGTGGGAGATGAGACGGCGTAGCCAGTGTGGAGGACAGTTCGGGGTTTCTTCAGACGTTAGACATGGAGCTCCCGTCTGGCCCAGTGACTCCACTCCTGAGACACACCCGAGAGACATGATCCCACATGCACACAGAAGCTTGTATGCCAATGTCCAGGCAGCATTATCCACAGTCGCCAGAAGTGGGAACAACCCAGTCCACCAGGGACGCGTGGATAAACAGTGTGGCCTGTCCACCCAGCAAGATCTCTCACTCAGCCCAGGAGGCTGTCACCCACTACAATGTCACGGAACCCTGGGGACATCACGCTGAGTGAGAAGTCAGACGCAAAAGGCTTCCACTTATGTGGAATAATCGGAAATGGCAAAGCTATAGAGACACAAAGTAGATGGGTATTTGCTCGAGGGTGAAGGGAAGGGGGCATCGTAACATGTGGGTTTCTTCTGGGGTTGATAGAAATGATTTGGGATTAGATCATTGTGATGGTCCCACAACATTGTTCATATACGAAACACCCCTGGGGCGCCCCTGGGCGACTCAGCTGGTTGGACATCTGACTCTTGATTTTGGCTCAGGTCATGACCTTGGAGTCCTGGGATCAGGTGCTGTGTTGAGCTCTGCGTGCAGGGGAGTGTGCTTGAGAGTCTCTCTCTCCCTCTGCCCCTCCCCACCCCACGCACGCATCCTCTCTCTCTCCCCCTCTCTAAAAATGAATTTTTATACACACACACACACAGATATATACACTAAAAACCATTGACTCGTACAGTTTAAAATAGTGTCAATGGTGAGTTTCATGTTAATGAACTTTATCTCGATGGAGTAAAGCTTTAAGGGCAGGTGCGCAGGAACTCACAGGGGCTAGTGATGTAAGGGGCTGGGCAGGTGCCTGTGTCCCAGACCACTCTGGTTCTGTGCTGACCTCCCACGCAGGCCAGGGCGGGGAGGGGCCTGCATGTCCTCTGCCACTGAGGTTTCCTTGGGGAGGGTGGAACTGCGTGCTGACCGGCAGGGGACTGGGAGGAGGGTGCTGGGGAGCACGGCATGATCTTCCCGCGAGGATCCCAGCAGTGAGGAGACGGAGGGAAAGGCTGACAGTGGGAACCTCAGAGGGTTGCAGCTTTTTAGATTTTTTAATTAATTTTCGCTTCCGTTTTCTTCCATAGTAAATGTGGATCATTTGAGTTAATTTTTTTAATAGAGGGAAATAATAGAGAATCAGAACCAAAACAAGATGCTTTTTAAATGCTCTCAGTGAAAGTTAAACTCTATTTTGCCCCTTCCTTTCCTGTGTCTCCTTGTTCTGGGCTTGGGGGGTGGGGGGAACATTCCAGAAACAGGACCCTGAAGCCAAGAATTTCATGCCCTAGCCTTCCTTTCTTCCTGTTGTAGTAGAAATAAAGTGTTCTTAAAAGTTACAGAAAATGCTGCCTAGGTGAAAACTAGTATTTTGTGGGGTTTGTTTTTTTGTCAGAAGGAAAGCTTCTTGTCAACTCCCAGGCTCCCTGAAATCTCCCATGAGGAGAGTTTATTTTGAAAGAATATGTTTTAAAGTGAGTGGGAAGGAGGGCTCCAGGACTGGCGACCTCAGTGGTGGGTTTGGACTTTGTGACAACGGGGTCAGAGCTGCCTCCCCTTCCCGCAGCACACCTGGGTCCCAGCCTGTTGTCAGGTACCCTTCGGCTCCGCGGCAGACAGGTGTGTCCCAGCCCACCTGCCAGGGCGTTCCCTACTGAGCACCACTTGGCATCCTTCTCCCCAGCCACCCGCTAGGCACGTAGAGGACCCAGGGCTCCCGTCCACCGTGAGACGGGCACCAGTACATTAGAACTGCTAATAATAACTAAAGATTTAATGATACAGTTTACACAGATGGGTAGATCCATAGATACCAGCACCCACTTGCTCTCAGACGGCTTCTGAAGAGAACATCACAGCTGCCCTGAGGGTGCTCGTCCTCTCACTGCCGGGGCTGGGGGCAGAGATGCTCGTGAGCTGGGCAGAGTCAGCAGCCCTGTCTGTCCAACGCCACCCCTTCCAGGGCTGAGGAGTGGGTCCTGCTGCAGGAAAAGGGGATTGCTCAGGCCCACGCCCTGCTGACCACCCTGTGCACCTTTGTCAACCCAGAACCAGCTTCTGGGTGAGAGGAGCTGACAGGACCAGGAGAGCCTATCTGGAAGGTGCCCAGGAGGCAAGACAGGCAGGTCAGCGGGGGCTGGGGGAAAAGGCCGAAGAAGGGGGGGGGG
>NW_024424230.1:75775-127856 GCF_017311325.1 Ursus maritimus
GGTCAGCGGGGGCTGGGGGAAAAGGCCGAAGAAGGGGGGGGGGCGGTAGGCGGGGGAAGGGAGGGAGGAAGGAGAAAAAAGAGTGACTGCAAACAGAAAACAAGTTTAGAAGATCCTCTGTGCTGGTTAAAATCAGATCTTGTAATTTGAGAAGTAAAAGCCCCAAAAGGCAAGTTCAGGGACCACTGTCCAGGGACCCAGGCACCCTCCCCACCATGGGACACGGTAGCTCACCGAGAAGGGGCCCCACCTCCAGCGAGCTCTGTGGGTGACCTCAGGCCCCTGCCTCTGGGCACTGTCCTTCCAGGCCTCCTGATGCCCACGCGGTCCGCCCTGTCCTCGCGTGGATCCATCTCCCTTCATCCCACAGGTGGTCCTTGGTGACCCAGAACTACCAGCGCTTTCCCTGATGGGCTGAGTAGCAGACAGACTGACACATGCTGAGTGTCCATGCAGAATCCGGTGGCTGTGCAGACAAGGGCAGCAGGTGCCATGGGACGGGAACCTTCTGTGTCTGTCATGTGATGTCACGCCCCAAAGCTGTGCACACTGGGCCCCTTCCTGTAAAGGACTGAAACGCATATTTACCTTCGGTGATGACCTCGGTTGCTCTGGAAGGGGGTCCTGGGACCACCCACGACTAGAAGAGGGACCCTAGTCGGCCTGAGTCACATGACTCCAGCCCCTCCCAGTGCCCTTGAATGAGGAGTGGGCTGAGAGGTGTTCAGGGAGCTCCCAGCAAGGAGGAGGCAGGGGGCTCAGGAGAAGATAGGCTGACCTGTGACCAACCAGCCCCGCAGTTCTCAGCGGCCAAAGCCACAAGTCTTCATCCTCTGAACTGCTTGAGACCAGAGTCCAGGATGGACCTGCTGCCCTTCACCGTACTCCACATTTACTTTGAGGCATTTTGTAAAAATGCTCATTAAACTGACTTTGAATGTGGGACCGGCCCTGGTAAAGGCATCCACAGGCCGGCACGGATGCTGGAGCACATTAGCCTCTTGGTGGGATGCGTGGACGCAGCACCTCTGGCAGCCCGGGGTGGGGGGCTGCGGGAGAGGAGACTGCTGGTGGGCAGGGCCGAGCCTCTGGCAGTGGGCCCTGCGCCCGGGGCAGAGGGACCGACCCCAGGAGCCCCCCAGCTTCCTTCCACAGGACAGTTCCCTGGAGTGCAGTGTGAGTTGGGGGTAATTGAGTCTCAGGCCCCACAGCCTGGAGACAACGTCTGGGGAGAGAACATCGCTGGGGACCCTGGATTCCTTTGTAATGTGCCACTTAGGTGCCAGCCGTTAAAATGTTGACATTTCCGGTATCTTTAAGAATAAAATCTTGTTCTGACTTGTTTTTTGATCCAGTGGTGCAGTTCTTCCAGAGTATTTTTTGTATGTGTCTGCATGTTTGTTTAATTATGGAAAGGGGAGCTATTTGGTCTTAGCTACCCTTGGACAAGCTGAGACTAGAAGAGGCATTTTCACACGCCGCTGATGGCTGCTTACAGTCTTCCCTGTGTGGTGTGGGTCCTGTCACAGCCAGACTGAAAAATCTGTTGTCCTCTCCCCTCCTGTCTCCTCCCTCCCCTCTCTGTCCTTCCCATGCCCCTCCTGTCCCTCCCAACCCCCATCGCCATCCTTCCCCTCCCCCATCCCTCCTCCCCTATTCCCTCCTCTCCCTCCTCCTCCTGTCCTCTCACCCCTTCCTCCTTTCATTTTTATTTCTAGAATGTTTTTACCCTGAAGCCAGCAGCCCTTTGCTTGCACACTTCTGTAGGGCTTTGCCCCCAGATGACTCTCTGGGATGACTGAAGTGGGGCAGCCTCACGGTGGCTCATCTTGTGATCCTGGGACCACGCTGGGCTGATGAGTGAGCTCTTCTCCAGCCCAGGGAGGGAAAGAGAGCTGTAGGGTGAGAGCTGGAGCCGGTGGCGGCAGGAGGTTCTGGTTCGGTCGGAAAAGCCTTGGTTTCTGAGTCCGTCTGAGCATGTGGGTGGAGCAGCCCATGGATCCGACCCCAGCCCCCACCCTGGCCAGCCCGTGCCTGCCCACAGTGTCTGTCCTTCTTCTGCATCTGGGCAGGAGCCCAGCTGCTGCTTTGCAGACAGCGGCCACCACCATAATTGTGGGTGTTTTCCCAGGTTTCTGCGTCTGTGTTGTCACTGTGAGACCCTGGGTGATGGGGGGCGGCCACCACCATAATTGTGGGTGTTTTCCCAGGTTTCTGCGTCTGTGTTGTCACTGTGAGACCCTGGGTGATGGGGGGCAGGCACGCTTTCAGGCCCCCGACACCGCACGCCTTGTGACGTGCTCGCCCTCTGACCTGGCCGGTCCAGTGCTGGGAACCTGCCTTAAGGAACTGAGATGTGCACAGCCCCCCACCTCCCTGTTGTTTTTAACATCAAATGTCCAACTGCAAGGGATAGCTGAAATAAATTGAAGCAAATTCTTATGCTGAATCTTATGTCATCTTTAAAAGTATCTCAAAGCAGCATATTTACTGAGCAAATGTTTCTAAACCATGGCGTTAATGAGAAAAGCATCACACCAGACACACGGTGTGAGCTCCCCCCCATACACACTCAAAAGGCAAACAGCCAAAGGTCAGAAAAACCATCCCAAATTGTGGGGGCAGATGACGTTGTTACGGCATGTATATCCACGGCTTGGAAATGCAGCAGTGAGCATGTCCTGTTTCCGAAACCAGGAGAAGAGGGGCAGCAGTGGGGAAAGCAGATGCCCTTCCTGACAAGGACGGCTTCCATTCTTCGAGGGGCTGGAGCCGGCGGGGTGTGACCTCTGCTGGCTGCTCCCACGAGATGTCCTTCCACGCGAGGTGGGGTGGCCGTGGCAGGGCGGGTGGTTCGCACGGCAGCAGCACTGGGTCAGCTGGCGGGGCTGCAGAGCGTGGACAGGTGTGGGAGCCCCCCTCGGATCACCTGCCACATTAGCCAGCTCTCAGGCCATCCGAGCCCAGCTCTGCCAGGGGGATGCGGCCACTGACAGCCTGGGCTCTTCTGGGCCACACGTCCGTCTTGTGTGAGTGGGAACGGCTGAGGCGCCTTTCACCACCACCTTCCACGGGCACGAAGCTTTCTCCTCGAGTGCCAGGGAGCCCCACCCCGAGGCCACCAAACAAAATCCCGTTTCCCTGTTATTCCCTTGATCTAGAGTGTGGATGTTCCTGGTTTCTAGAAACACACAGAGGAGCCGAAGCTGAGTGGGACACACACCTGCTGGCTAGGTGATTGACTTTAGTTTTGCCCGATAAGCAGCAAGACTGATAATATTCACTTTCGCCTGGCCGTCTTTCCACCCCTACGCACTGCCCAGGCCGACGACAGATGGGAGGCACGTGTGTGTCCTCCCTGGGAACGGGCACGAGGGGCAGGAGTGCCCCGGGGGCTGTGGCTGCTGCCGCCCCACCACGGTCTGGAGCTGGGAGGCAGCTAGACAGGCCCTGAAGTCCTGGGATGGGGGGCGGAGAAGGGCAGGACCTGAAGTTAAGCAGCTGCCTGGCTGGACCCCGGGCCTCTCCACCCTCCCGGTCTGCTCCCCCAGAGGTTGTCCCTGTTGGCAGGGCCTGCGGAGCCCACTTGGACACCCTGTGCTGCCGTGCCCCGTCCGTCCCTGCAGGCGCTGCTCACCCTGGTGTTGACTCTTGCTCGTCGTGGGTGCAGAAACCACGTGTGGGACCTCGAGCTCCTGAGAGCCGGTGTCACTCACCTGGTGTGCCTCCTGCAGACTCCAGAATAACCGTGTGCGGCCTGAAGGGGTGGCCAGGAGGCGAATGGCAAACATGTTATAGCTCTAAGCTCACAAGTCTGTTTATACTAATTCAACAAGCAGTTACTCTGTTTTGAAAAGTGGGAACTTTGACTTCCCAGTTAGCTCCTGCCTTTGCAAATTATGAAATAAATATTTAAGCGTGCCCTAAGGTGCTTTACGAGTGATGCTGGAGAGGAAGGGTCTCCGGGTTCTGTGATTGCAGAAGTATTTATCGAGGGCCAAGGGCCGAGGGCCTCTGGCAGACGGCTGTCCCTGCTCTTGGTGGGAGAGCTCCAGGCAGCTCCTTCCTGGGCCCCAGGGTAGCTGCTTCGTGTGACACGTGAGGGAAGCAAGGTGCTTTCCTTGGGCGTCACCCCCCAGCCGTCATGTCTAAGCAGGTGTGTGGTGAGTCCCAAGTGCTGGGCAGGGGAAACAAGGAGTGGCAGGGAGCAGCGGGGAACTTTTCAGGGCACCAGGGACTGGGCCACGCGGGAGGGACGGCGGCCAGGACCACGTTGTAAGCATCTCCTCTTGCTGGGGGAGGGGCTGGGTTAGGGTAGTGATGGGCTTGCCAGCGTCTTCGAGCAGGCGTCCTTCCCAGGTCAGGGAAGCCATGGGCACGGGGCGAGAGAGCGTCTTCCCTCTTCTTCAGGCCGACAAACGGCGTCTTGGGCCGGGTGTGTGAGGGTGACAGAGACCTTGGGCCAGTCTCTGCACTCCCAGGGCTACAGACGTGGTGAAGGGCGTGGACCTCAGTGGCCTCTTGGGTCCAGACTGGCTCCGAAGGGACAAGATTTAGGTGGCTCCATCGAGGGATGGGAGAAAGTGTATGGTGACTTCTGGACCCCACAGGGTTGCTGTCTGTCCCCTCCCATATCCTGGAGGACTGCTGTGCGTTACGGAAAAGGGAAGATAGGCCTTTACGTTTGCCCCGGTTTACCGAAGCACTGAGGTGTTCTCAGTTTGTTGGTGCTGCCTGGACTGTGGACTGTCCCCCGTCGTACAAGGGCTGCTCCTGGAGTGTGGAAACTGGACCCTCTTCCACCCCTGGTTTCCTGCTGGAGCACTGGTGGGAAATTGCTGTTGGGTGCTGGTTTTCCTGGCTCGACGCTAGGCTGCGGGCTCTGTGAGGCAGAGGCTTTGTCTGTCCTGGGCACAGTTGTGCTGAGGAGCTGTGGGTACAGAGGGGCCGTGCTGGTGTGTGAGTGACCATCCCCTGGCCTCCGGAGAAAACCAAGGTCCCCTGACAGGTCCCCGAGGTCCTGGTCGGGCTGAGAACCCACGCACGACCCTACTCTTCTTGGCTCTTGTGTTGGGGTCCTCACTGGTCCAGGTGGGTGTGTGAGGGTGACAGGCAGGGGGTCACACCTCGTGGAGACCTTCCGATGGTTCCTCCAGCCACTCTACAGCACTTAACCATTAATGCCTAGTTTATTTTTAAAGAAAACAGTTACACTAAGGGAATGGTTTGTTTTGTGTTTGAACCATTTAATGATTTTTAGCCTTTTATGTTTTCGGGTATTTTAAAATTCAATTGACTTTACTTTTTCAGAGCAGTTCTAGGTTTATGGAAAAATTGAGCAGACATCACAGCAGGTACCCATTTACCCCCTCCCCTCCCTGCACACTGCTTTCCTAATGTAACATCTCCTATTAATGTGTTAATTTGTTAGACTGGATGAGCCGGTATTGATACGTCATCAGCTGAAGTTCATCGTTCACATTAGGTCTCACTCTCGGTGTTGGGTTATTCTGTAGGTTTTCCCAAATGCATGATGTCACGTATCTACCATCACACTACGTACAGAGGAGGCTCACTGCCCTAGAAATGCCCCGCGCTCAGCCTCTGCGTCCCTCCTTCCCCCCCCAGCTCCCGGCCCCCACGGTCTGTACCGTCTCCATGGTTCTGCCTTTTCCAGAACGTCTGAGGGCTGGAGTCACACAGGACGTCGCCTTTTCCGGCGGGCTTCTTGCACTTGGCGATGCGCACTCCAGTTTCTCTGTCGTTTCCGTGGCTTGTCGCTCATTTCTGTTTGGTGCTGAGCAATAGCCCGCTGTCTGGATGGATCACGGCGCACGGCTCCATCACCTACTGATGGACGTCTGTGGTTGCGTCCGGGTTTTGGCAATTAGGAATGAAACTGCTGTAAACATCCTTGTGCAGGTTTCTGTGTGGCCATGAGTTTTCAGTTTATTTGGGTAAAACCAGGGACTGCATTTGCTGGATCGTATGGAGAGTATTTTTACTCTTGCCAGAAACCGGCCAATGGTTCGGCTGCACCATTCTGCATTCCTCGACCTTTCTCTTCGCGGTCTCATTGCCCTGGGTGACTGTACCCACAGCAGTACCCCTGCCCTGCATTTCCCAGCACACCTCTCCCTCCTCCTCCCCTGGGAGTGTCCCTCCCTAACCCAGTGCCGCTTCCCCCACATTCCAGTTGGATGGGAAAGCTCTCCCCTCTCCACCATGCTGGGCCAAGGACAAGGCATAGCCTTAACCCTACCTGCTTCGTCCTGTGATGTCCCCAGGGGTCTGCAGAAGTGAAGGAGTGCCACTCCTGCGACAGAGGGGAGAGCAGGTGGGGCTGCTGACTTAGCTATTCTTTTTTTTTTTTTTTTAAAGATTTTATTCACTTACTTGACAGAGATAGAGACAGCCAGCGAGAGAGGGAACACAAGCAGGGGGAGTGGGAGAGGAAGAAGCAGGCTCCCAGCGGAGGAGCCTGACGTGGGGCTCGATCCCATAACGCCAGGATCACGCCCTGAGCCGAAGGCAGACGCCCAACCGCCGTGCCACCCAGGCGCCCCTGACTCAGCTATTCTTGTCGTAACCCTTCTGTAGCAGCAACAGCAAAGAGGGGAAGAGTCTGCTTGTCTGCCAGTTAAAATGAGAATGTTTCTAACATTTTTGTGAGAACTCTTAGCTGTATGACTCTTCACCACCCTGATGCAGAGGCTGAACTCCTTCCCCGAGGTAGCAGTTAGCCCAGTGGCTCCAGCCTGCACCCCGGTCACGGGAGCCTGGGGTAGTATGGGTCCGGAGCTGTGCTTGGCTCTCTGGGCCGAGGCTGATGGGCTCACTTCCAGGAGTCGGTCCGCCGTAGAAGGAGCAAGTCTGTGCCTGTCAGCCAGCCTTCGTTTGCACCTGTCCCTATAAAGCTGTGACGTCATACATTTTCAAACTGAAGATGATCTGAGAAGGAGTCCCCACATGTGATGTCATGTTTGACGTAGGTTAAAACAGTTCCTGACTCTGAACTGGCCTCCTCACCTGAAAACAGTTCCTGACTCTGAACTGGCCTCCTCACCTGAAAACAGTTCCTGACTCTGAACTGGCCTCCTCACCTGCGAGGGGGGCTGGAAGGCTGGCAGAAACCTGCCTCTTCTAAGGCTTTTGGTGCCATCCTCGAGACAGAACCGGTCGAACTGGACCTGGGCAGAGGGAGAGACAGGCAGGAGGGAAAGCTAGCACCCGCGTCCACCTTTGTGCTCTGGCTTGCTCGGGGAAAAGTGGGGCCGATGTCTCTTTCGCCTCCTGTGAAAGATCTCTGGAAATAGAGGTAGAGAAAAAAATATAATTTGAGTGAAAATGTGTAATAGGATGGGGGAAGGGCAGGTGGACATTTGCCTGTATCTAAGGGAGGTCTGCGGGCCTCCCTTAGTTGTTTGCTTTGTAGAAAATACGAGATTTAACATATTGCTTGATATAAAGAAGGGGTGACAATTTTGGTCTTGTAAAAGGTATTTTAGGAACCAATGTTGGAATCTTAGGAATGGGATATTCTTTGTAACAAATTCTGTTTTTAAGATGGTTGGGAATTTTTGGCTAATGAAGTACATGTGCGATGGTTTCTGTGTAAAAAGTGATGTGGAAACTGCACAGAGCTGGGCTCTTCCTTCCCCCACGCCTCGGGCCCTGGACGCAGAGGGGGCTGTGTGCTTGCATGCCTCTGCCGAGGCTCACTGAAACGTGGACAGATCCCGTGCTCACTCTCCCTCTTCTCGAGAGGCCATCTGCAAGTTTCCAGAGGCTCCTCAGCTCTCAGTTTAACAGTCGTCTGCCTGTGGTGGAGGTATTCCTTACCTCATCGGCTCCCTTGTTATCAGAATCGGCCAATGAACCAAGGGCATCCGCCACCCAAAGGCGGACAGACTTGCAAGAGACCAGGGTCAGTGGGAAACACTGCATCGGTCCGTTTACAAAGCAGGTCCTCGAAAATGCCCTGAACACACTCATCGTGGGCCACATTCTAGTACTCCTCACCTCCAGCTACAAGTCCCAGATCAGCTGCACCCTGAGAAGGAGGGCAGGAGCCCCGGAGCCCAAGGAGCCTTGTGACGGCCGACTGGCCTCAGACAGGCAGCTGGCAAAACATCTTTCTGGGTGTGTCTACCAGGGTGTTTCTGGAAGATGAGTCAAGTAGACCGCCCTCTCCCATGTTGATGGGCCTCATGCAATCCCCAGTCCACCGGGGACCTGAATGGAATAGGAAGGTGAAGGAAGGGCAGATGCCCTTTTTGCTTGAGGTGGGACATCAGTGCCCTGGTTCTCGGGCTCTGGGGCTTGGTCTACCATTGGCTCCGCTGGGTCCCAGCTCACCAATGCAGATTGTGGGACTTCTGAGCCACTGCACGATACACCTCTCTCTGTACGTATCCATAACGTCCCCCCAGCGCACACACATCCTATCAGTCCGTTCCTCTGGAGGGCCCTGACCAGCACACACGTGCATCAGGGATCTGAGACGCCTCCCTCCTGGGGAGGGGCTCACGCTGGGCGAGGTGTGCACGTGGCCACTTTCCATGGTGGTGGAGCTCCATGAGGAGCACTTCTCAGGTCTCTGGACCTGCGCTCGCTGCCCACATATGTGTTTCCCGTGGACGAGGCACTCCTGGGAGGGGAACCGTAGCCCAGAACCCACAACAGGGGCACCCTCTGCTCCTTGCCCCCAGGGGTAGCCATTTGCTTCCTTCATTTCTACTGACCAGTTTCTACCAAAAAGTAATAAGCATCCAGTGTGTTGACACTTTGGGTCACCTTTAGATTTGTGTAAACTTTCTTGGAGGTGCTGTTAAATAGACCAGGGTAGCTGGACAAACAGGGTTAAGGTCAGTGTTGGACATTGGGTCTTGCCAGCATGATAAAGGTCAGTGGGTAGAAGCCCTGGGGCTGTAGGTTCCCTAAAGAAAGGAGGCCACCATGGTGTTGGGGAAGGACCCCCTCCAGCCCCTCTGGATATGTGATGAGGGTCAGTCTGGCCAGAGCGTGGTCAGGGCCCTCTGGCTGTGGGTTTTCAAGCCTTGCGCCCACATTCTGGGCCTGCCCTTGTGCACAGCCCTGCTGCCCCGAAGGTCGCTGAGGACAGAGAGGCATTTTGCTTGGTGGCTGTGAGGAGAAACAGGCTGAGGTTGGCGGGTCTCCCCACTCGTGATAATCTCTGCTGAGGACAAGCATCATTGCGCTCTGAAACACCACGCTGGCGCAGAGCAGTTGCGCGTTTTCTTTGCTGGCAACTAATTACATCTCACGGTGGAAGGGGCGGGCCCAGGTCACGCCCTGAACAGGGAGGGTTAATTAATTGTTGCCATAGAAACTGGCCGGTCTTTAGGTTGGAATGGAGGGGAAGTATGTGTGAGTGCGTGCATGTAATTGGATAATTGATACCAGCGTTCAGTCTGAACACTTCCTGGTGGGGCTGGAGCACCTCGTCGCCGGAAACAGGTAACAGCCTTAGTGTTGAAACACTACCCGTACGTGCTGTTCAACGACAAGTGTTGGAACCAAACTGTCCACAGAAAGGGTGATTAAGGAGCTCAGAAACTGCCAACTTCATGCTGATATGCTTTTGCATGGAATTAATACTGTTTTGAACAAAAAATTTGTGTGTATTATTTGGAAGTACAAGCTGGCTTTTGTTAAAGTAACTTTCTGACTTGCAATCAGGTAAATTTGAAAAATAGTTTTTCTGTCCATGAATTGCTAGAAAGACCAGCTCTAACAAGCTGGAAAGTGTCCCGTTGACTGCGAACACCAGCACAGCTCAAAACCCCAGAAACGCTAATGATTCACCCGTACGGGGACAATGCGGCCCCCCGGCCTTCCTGCCAGCCTCCTGCCCATCTCAGAAAAAGCTAATTCCAGAACCCCCACCAAGAAGAGGCGTCCTCCCGGTGCCCCACAGGCTGTGGAGGTGGGTCGGGTCGGCAGCATCTGCCCCCCACAGACGCTCCAGACTGTTTTGCCTCGTTGGCAGAATGAAACGGGGTTTCCCAGACACCGGGCTGAGTGTGTTATTTGGGGTGGGTGCTGCTTACAGCAGAAACATGGTAGTTAGTGACCGGTGTGACCTGGCTGTATGGCCTCGGGCAGCCGGCCGCTACTGTGGGGGGGCCCTGTTGGCGGGCCTGCCTCACTTCAGAGGAGAAACACACCAGAAGGCTCTGCGTTTGTTGACAAGTCCAGAGGGTGATGAAGTGGTAGCTTGGTCACTCAGGAAATAAGTGGAAATGATAAATAATAATGTTTTCTGGCAGCTTCCTAGAGGTTAGCAATTCAACACCATTTTTTAAAAAGCATTTATTAAAATGTGAAGTTGGCTGGGATTATACTTTATATTGTTGTCAGGTGGGTAAACAAGTCTCCCTCCCACCCCTTGGATGTTAGCATCCAAGAAGGCCCAGGACCCAACACTCAGACACAATGTTGGTGAAGAACAATATGGACCCTACAGGAAATGCTCCAGTACGGAGTTTTGTAAGCTATGTAGCCCTTTGGGCAAGAAGAGAAAATATGGGGGTGGGGGGATGCCCCTTTAAGTTTGACAGATTTCAACTCCAAGGAAGACAGAACATGTGTTATCAGTGTTTTGGACTTGGTGTGGCGGGGAGTTAGGATGACCTCATGAGCGCATAAGGCAGATGGGGAGGACAGGCCCTGGTGGAGCTGGAAGATACACTTTGCAGGCTAAGTACTGGAGAAACAGAGGTGGTAAGTGAGCCGTAGTGGACCTGGGGCACAGGTGGGAGCACAGCAAAGCACCAGAGGCCCAGGACCTGGGGAAGGGCCAAGGGCCAAGGACCCAATGCAGAAGGACCGAGGGGGAAGGGCCACAGGATGGCTGCACCCCCATGAGACTGTGACAGGAAGACCAATCTCTTAATTTCATTGATTTTTTTCTGTTGTTTCACTTTCATGGAATCACTGCCTGTATTATTGCCTTCCCTGTGTCTCCTGGGCTTATTTTGTGTGCTCTCTGGGCGTGTGAGGTGTGGGGCCCAGATGACAGCACCTGGTGTGGCACGCCCCCCTGAATGGTGTCCCACACGCTGTCCAGGGCTGTTTCATTTTCACAGTGATCAGTGTTGGGTTTTTTCCCTTGGAGAAGTGTGTTATTCTCCAAGTGTTTGGAGAGTTTCCTGTGGTCTCTCCATATCGACCTCTAGTTTGAGCTCATGAATCAGAGACATGGTCAGAAAACACACAATTTCTGTTTCAAGCGTGCGTTGAAGTGTGCCGTGGCCAGGAGTTGGTCCGTCCGGCGTATGTCCCGTGGGCGCTTGAAGAGAGCGCGTGCTCCTCTGTTGTCTGCTCTGGAAATGCCTGCGGGGCCCTGTCGGTCGACGGCACTGCGGGGTCTTCCGCGTGGCTGGGCTTCTGCGGACTTGCGACGTCGGCCGCAGACAGAAGGTGGAGGTGTCCCCGGACCCCCTTCAGCTCTCGCAGCGTTCGCTTGGTTGTGAGCTCTGTCCGTTGTGCCTCACACGTGTCGCTGCTCTGTTGGGGTGCACACGTGCGGGGCCATCCCGGCGGGTCACTGTTCTGTGGCGGCAGCCCTTGTGCCCCTTCGCCTGACTCTCCTTTCTTGTCGTCAGCCGTTTCCGCTGCCTGCTTGTGCTGAACGGTTGTGTGGTCTCACCTTTGACTTGCATCCTGCCTGCACCGTTGCGTCCGTACCCAGGTGGGGCTCGTGACGACCGTCCGGAGGAGGCGTCCAGCTGGTCCGGGGGACTGTCCCCCTCGTGGCCTCCGCTGACCCCATGGGGGCTCCTCACTCGGCCCTTGCTGCCGAGTGTGGGGTGTGGCTGCGTTTCTCTGTCGTGTTTGGATGGAGTGGAGTGGTCAGGGTCTGAAAGCCTTTCTTTTCAAGCTGCCCCTTTCTGGCCTTTGGGTAGCAGGCTCTTGTTGGTTTTCGTGGGTGACAGTTGGGAAAGGAACAGAAGAGCTGGGGCTCGGGCACTGGACGGTTCCCAGGGCCCAGCCCCCGCCCCCGGTCTGCCGTCTCGTCCCTCAGTGTCTTCTCACACGGGTGTCAGGTGTGGAGTCCAGGGTCTCAGTGGAACTCAGCAGGAGGGGTGGGGAGATGCTCGCTGCTCTTCTGGGAGCAGAAGTCCACACTTGTTTTTTTGTTGTATGGACGCCTTGTCTGCCTAAGTGGGGAGCCCTGTTTTGCCCTCCTTCTCTGCCTCCCGACTTCCGGCTGGTGCTGGACGCACAGGTGAAGCATCCCTGAGCCTCAGTCTGGTCAGCCACGCACCACACCCAGAGCGCCCGCTTGCCCGTGGGCCTGGACCTGGGGACACAGATGCTGAGTAAGCCACACCCAGGCTTGCAGGAGGGAACGTGCCCATGGGATCGGGTCGGCTGGGGCTTGAAGACAAGCTCTAGGAGGAGAGGGGCCGTTGCTGCTCCAGTTCTCTGAGCCAGTGGTGAGAGCAGAGAGGGACGCCGGCAGCACCTCTGTCCTCTTGCTCGGGCCCTGCCTCCGCCCACTGTCCCTGGGTCTGTGCTTACATCCTTCACACACACACACACGCATGTGGTGGTTGTCTTTCCTGGCCCAGAACCGCAGGCTGGCCAGCGTCCAGTGGAGGGCTTGGCCTCCAGAGCTCTGGGCTCCTGAGCAGCACCCAGCCTGGCTCCACACCCCCCTGAATAAACAGCCTGGGGTCAGGCCCCCCTGCAGGCAGGGGTGTGCGCTGGCGATCACGTGCAGCACACAGCCCGCTGCAGGCGTGTGTCTGGAGAACCATCCTCAGAAGACGTTCCGCTCTGTGATGCACGGGAGCTGCCATTTCTGGTGTGGGTTCACCTTGAGGCTGCCTGCCAGTGAGGGTGAGCTGGTCACGGGGCAGATGCCTGTACGGGGGCTCAGTTTCTAGTGTGGGGGAGCCCACACCATCCCAGGCCCTGAGCCACATCCCGGCAGCAGCTTCGGACCCCACGGGCCCACTGTCCTCCCAGCTGCAGTGCTCAGCACCCCGCCCTGGGACCCCAGAGCATGCCCGGCCCCTGGCTGTCCGTGACGGCCCAGCATATGCAGTGTCTGAAGGCGTGTCCGTCTCTCTCACTAGTCTTGTGGTTTCTTCAGGGCAAGGAGTTCAGTGAGCATCTGCTGACCACATAAGGTTCAGAGAGGCCAGGTTCCAGCCAGGAGCACACTGGCTGTCAGCAGCAGCCCAAACCCTTCCGCACGATGAAGGAGCAAAGGCAATTGCAGGGCGGTGTGTCTACAAGACCCATTTCTGTAAAACACGGAAAGCACAGACAGCCACTGGTGTGCGTTTGTGATAGGTACTGCCAGCCGTCGGTGGTCACACCTGCGGGGCAGAACAGAGTATATTCATATGTTACAAATACAATCTTAAAATCACCTTTTCTCAAAAATCCTGGCCCTTGGTATATCAATGTGGGTGAGAAATGATGGTAACTCGCTTGATGGCGTAATCGATGGACTGATGGGCTTGGCCATGAGCTGCTACCTGTCATGCCCTGGCCGACGGCTGGCCCTGGTCCTGGCTCTGAGGACCCCGTCCTCTTCCTGCTCGGCTCCTGTGCCTGCCCCAAGAAGGGGCAACGCCTGCCGGCCACTGGTCTCCAGCTTGGAAGCCCTTTCCCAAGCTGTCAGCCAGCGTTCCGCCCTCGCAGGGGTGGCCTGTGGGCCTGTGGGCAGGCAGCGGGGGCGAGGGGGCTTGGTTGCTGCTCTGGGGTTCCTGTAACTTAAAAGAACTGCACATTTTGGAGGACAAATGAAGAGGAATTGTTTGACAGGCCCTCACGGGAGCTCTGTTGGCTACAGACCACTCTGCTCCTTTCTCTGTTTCTCTGACCCAGCTTTTCCGCTCAGGCTTCCTGCGCTGATTTCCTTCTAATCAGTCCATCTTTTGTCTCGCAGCCGCGTGAATGAGGAAGGGCCAGTGTTGACACGCAGACTGTTTCGTGGGTGCCCATGAGAGTTCTCACCACCACCGCTGGGCAGGGGCACCCAGCAGGGACAGGAACGGCCTTCTGCAAGGGGAGGGGTGTGGAGACATTAGGGAAGCAGCGGGGTCGGACCCCAGCCCAAACAGGGGACTTCCTGGGATGGGGCGCGCCCAACACGGACACACCTGTATGGACCCGTGGCTGGGAGTAGACACGCCGGTGGCCAGCTGCCCTGGAAACCCCTCCATCTGGTCGCAGAAGCACTTTCCTTGGGGAGCCCCACTTCAGAAACAAAGAGGCGTGTGCGTGTGTGTGTGCGTGTAGAAAAGAGAAAAAACAAATGAAACACACTGTCTCTCTGACATGAGGAAATGCTTTCTTCAGAGTTTCCAAACGTCACCTGCCTGTTTCCTTCCTGTCAACTTCTAAAAATTTTCCTTGAGGGTAAACTCCTCACAGCGTCTCCCTGGCTGATGAATAAATTCGTCTGGCCTCTGCTGGATCCCGCCACAGCCTCCTCAGGGTAAAGCATTCTGTGCACGCCCTCACAACGCCCTCCGGGCAGGTGGGTGTGGCCAGGGGGCTCCCTGGGGTCCGGACAGAACCTGCGGCCCCTGGGGCATCAGGAAGGGGGGGCAGGAGTCTCCCTTCACCTCCACGAACACCTGTGGGACTGTCAGAAGAACACCTTTTCCCTGGTTCCGGCCCTGCACCCTCTGCTCCCCCCTTTCTCTCCGTCACTAACCAAAAATAGAGAGATTCACTTTCTCTACCGAGTACTGAACACATCCTCGGTCACACTGAACTGCTGGCTGGCAAACACCTTCATTCATGGGTGCTTATTTCTGATGAACCTAGACAAAGAAGAGAGTCTCTGATTCACAGGTGGAAGAGAGGACAACTGGGTGAGTGCAGGGGGTCCTCGAGGCCCGCCTCCCGCCCCCGTGGAAGCTCCTGGCGTCTGGAGCCCTGCTGGGGTTGACGGCTTCCTGTGTGGGAGCGGTGGGAACACGGGGGCATGAACGTGGCCAGGTGGCCGCGTCCCTGTGCTACAGAGACCCCCACCCCCGCCCTGGACTCCCCTGAAGGTGCTCCTGGAGCCAGGGCAGCTCGAGGGCCCACCTTCCTCTCAAGTGGCCCCAGGGCTTCCCATTCCTGGCGCAGACTGTTTTGCTCACCGTACCCATATACGTCTTTTCCTGGTCATGTGCAATCCATTATAAAAATCCATACTGCGTAAGATTAAAGGGATCATGGTCACTGGCTGCCCCTCCCTGAGCCCACCTCAGGGACACTTGGGGACCAGGCTGGAATGCTTCCTTGAAGGCCTGAAGGGGACATGTAATGCTGTCACCCAGGAGAATTTTGTGGATTCTGTTCAGGTTTTCTTATTGTGGTAAAATGCTCAAAAAATTTACCATCTTAACCATTTTCTAGTGTAGGATTCAGTGGGAAGAAACGTACTCCTCTGTTGTGCCACCAGCCCCGCCATGCACCTGCTCTTTTTATCGTGAAAACCTACAACTCTGTCCCCTGAAACAGGAACCCGCCTGCCCCCGGCACCAACCCTGCTGTGTGACTCTGACTCCTCTAAGGACTGCTAGGCGAGGGACCTGCTGTGTTTGTCTTTTTGTGCCGGGCCCCCCCTGAGCCCAGTGCCCTCCAGGTTCCTTTTAAAGGCTGAGTAACATTCCATTGTGTGGATAAATCACCTTTTGGGTTGCTTCCACTTTTTGGCTATTACGAATAATAATGCTATGAACATTTCCCTAATTATTAGTGATGTTGAGTGTTTTGTGGCCATCTGTGTATCTTGTCTGGAGAAATATATTTCCAAATGCTTTGCCTTTTGTTGTTGTTGCTGTTGCCATAACCACAGCCGTGTTTTGAAGTGAGGAATCGTCGGCGACGTTAGTTCGGCTGCGCAGCTCGTGTATGGTACGGTGTACTGGGTGTGCCGGAGTAAACCCCGCTCGTGTCTGAATTGGGGTCCTGTGACTGAGTTTTGGGAGTTCTCTATATTCTGGACATAGACCCTGATCAAATGTGCCACTTGCAAACTTTATCTGCCATTCGGGAGGTTACCTTTTTTACTCTGTTGATCACACTTTTGATGCACAAAATTTTTTAAATTTTCATGAAGTTCAGTTTGTCTTTTTACTCTTGCTGCCTCTGCCTTTGCTGTCACATCCAAGAAATCACGGCCAAATCCAGTGTCCTGGAGCTTTTCTCCTGCATTTTCTCTTAAGTTTTATAGTTTCAGGTCTCACATTTAGGGTTAGGTTTTTGACCTATTTTGAGTTAAGTTTTGTGTCTGGCATTAAGTAGACATCCAGCTTCATTTTTCTGCCTGTGGATATCCAGTTCTCCAGCACTGTTTATTGAAAAGATGCTTCTTCCCCGCTGACCGTACCTGTGAAGGCTAACCCATGGGCTCTGCATTCTCTTCCGTTGGTGTATCTGCCTTTACTCCAGTGGTATGCTCTGTCGAGTAATAGAGATTTGCGGCTAGTTTTAAAACCAGGAAGTGTAAGTCTTCCAGTTTTGTTCTTCATTTTCAGGATTATTTTGGCTGCTTTGGGTTTTCTCGAGATTCAGTATGAATTTTAGGATGAGTTTTACTGTTTCTACAGAAAAAAGCCATTGGATTTTGATGGGGATTCCACTGAATCTGTAGGGTACTGGGTAGTGTTGACTTTTACCAGTAGTAAATCTTCCAGTCCGTGATCATGGGATGTGTTTCCATTTATCTGTTTTAGTTCCTTTCAGCAGTGTTCTGTAGTTGTCATTGTACAAGTCTTCACCTTCTTGGTTAATTCCTAAGTCTTTTATCCTTTTTGATGATATTGTAAATGGAATTAGTTTTGTAATTTCCTTTTCAGGTCATTGCTCACGTATGCAAAACTGCTTTTTCTGTGTCGGCTTTGTATCCTGCCACTCTGCAGAATTCATGTATTGGCTCTAACAGCTTTTTTAGGGAGTCTTTACCATTTTCTACATGTAAGATCATATCATCAGCAAACAGAGATGATGATTTTGCTTCTTCCTTTCCAATTTGGATGTGTTTTGTTTCTTTTTCTTGCCTAATTGCTCTGGCTAGGACTTCCAGTGCTATGTTGAATAGAAGTCATAACAGGAGGAGTCTATGTCTTCTTCCTCTCCTGGAGGAAGAGCCGTTATTTTTTTTCACCATTGAGTATTATGTTTGCTATGAATTTTTCATATCTAGATTTTTTATGTGGAGATAGTTTCCTTCTATTCCTATTTTGTTGAGTGTTTTTATAATGAAAAGGTGTGGTCTTTTGTCAGATGCTTTTTCTGTATCAGTTGAGATGGTCATGTGGTTTTCCCTTCATTTTGTTGATGTGTATCATATTGATTTTCATGCTTTGAACCATCCTTGCATTCCAGGGGGACATCCCCCTTGGTCACAGTGGATAATCCTTTTAATATACTGCTAAATTCTGTTTGCAAGTATTTTGTTGAGTATTTTTGCATCAGTGATCATAAGGAATATTGGTCTGTGGCGTTTTCTCCCTTGTGGTATCTTTGGCTTTGGTATTAGGGTAATGCTGGCCTTAGAATTAATTAGGAAGTGTTCTCTCTTCTTTGAAATTTTGGAAAAGTTTGAGAAGGATTGGTATTATTTCTTCTTTAAGTGTTTGGCAAAACTCACCAGTGAAGCCATCGGGTCCAGGGCTATTCTTTGTTGAGAGATTATTGATCACTGATTATATCTCCTTACTAGTTATAGATCTATTCAGATTTTTTATTTCTTCATGAGTCAGTCTGGGTAGGTTTTGTGTTTCTACAAATTTGTCCATTTCATCTAGGTTATCCAAATTATTGGCATGTAATTATTCATAATGCTTTCTTAAAATCCATTTTACTTCTGTAGAAATGGTAGTAATGTCACCATTTTTATTTCTGATTTTAGTAATTTGAGTCTTCTCTTTTTCTTAGTTCATTTAGTTAAAGGTTTGTCAATATTGTTGATCTTTTTGAAGAACCAACTTTTTGTTTCGTTGATTTTTCTCTATTGTTTTTCTATTCTGTACGTCGTATATCTCTGCCCTAATCTTTATTATTCCCTTCCTTCTGGTAGCTTTGAATTTAGTTTGTTCTTATTTTTCTAGTTCCTTAAGTTGTAAAGTTATGTTGTTGATTTGAAATCTTTCCTGGTTTTAATGCAAGCATGTATAGCTATAAATTCCCTTCTTAGCACTGCTTTTGCTGCATTCCATAAGTTTTGGTATGTTGTGTTTTTATTTTCATTCATCTCTAAGTATTTTCTAATTTCCCTGTGATTTCTTCTTTTATCCATTGGTTGTTATAAAGTGGCGTTTAGTTTTCACATTTTGGTGAATTTTCCAGTTCTCTGTATGTTATTGATTTCAACTTCATCATGTTGTGGTCCGAGAAGATACTTTGCAAACAAGATATCTAACATCTACTGAGGCTTAATTTGTGGCCTAACATTTGGTCTCTTTTGGAAAATGTCCCATGTGCACTTGAGAAAATTACATATGCTCTTCTTGCTGGGTGGGATGTTCTGAATTAATGTATCAAATCTACTTGGCTTATTGTGTTAAGTCCTCCGTTTGCCTACTTCTCTGGTCTGGTTTTTGTATCCATTATTAGGAGAGGAATGTTGAAGTCTCCAGCTGCTATTCTGCCTTCAGTTCTGTCACTAGGTGTGTAAATGTTTGTAACTGTTGTATCTTGCTCTGTTGAACCCTTTGTTAATATATAATATCCTTTACTCTTGTGTAACTTTTTTACTTGGAGTCTGTTTCGTCTGATATTAGGAGAGCCATTCCGGCTCTCCTCTGGTTACTATTTTCATTCACTTACTATTTCTGTATTTAGGACTCTGTTCACTTTCTACCTGTTCGTGTCTTTGGGTCAAAAGTGAGCCTCTTGTTGGCAGCATATTGTTGGTTCATGTGGGGTTTTTTTTTTCATTCTGCCAATCTGTTCTTTGATTTGAGAGCTTACTTCATTTACATATAAAGTAACTGCTAAGAACAACCTTACTCCGTCCGTGTTGTTTGTTTTTTATATGCCCTGTGGCTTTCTTGTCCCTCATTACCTGCATTCCTCTCTTCTTTTCAGTTAAATTTTCTGCGTGAAATGTTTAAATCCCTTCTTAATTTCCTTTGTATCTATTCTGTAGCTGTTTTCTCTGTGGTTACCATGAAGACATCTAACTTCCTGTGGATGTAACATTCTAATATGAATTATAACAGCAGAACTTCGGAAACAAAGCACAACAGTTTTTTGGGTTTTTTTAAAGATTTTATTTATTTATTTGACAGACAGACAGACAGCGAGAGAGGGAACACAAGGAGGGGGAGTGGGAGAGGAAGAAGCAGGCTTCCAGTGGAGGAGCCTGATATAGGGCTCGATCCCAGAATGCCGGGATCATGCCCTGAGCCGAAGGCAGACGCTTAACGACTGAGCCACCCAGGCGCCCCCAAAGCACAACAGTTCTAACCCCATCTCTTTTAGTTGTTGGTGTCACAAAATTACATCTTTTTAAACATTGTGTGACCAAAAACATAAACCGATAATTCTTGGAAATGCATTAGTCTTTTACATTATGTAGAAGACAAGATTTGAAGTTACAAACCAAAGTTACAATAACACCAGCTTTTAGACAGTGTTTATCCTTTATATTAGTCTCTCAAGCATGTAGAAACAAACCGAGCAGCTACAGACTACTGTTACAATAACACTAGTGTTTGTAGCAGCCGTGTACTTACCTTGATTCAGATATTTCTCACATGGCTCCTGGTAACTGTCTAGCTGTCTTTCATTTCACCTATCAGACTTCTCACCTGGCAAGTCTAGTGATACAAACTCTCTCAGCTTTTACTTATCTGGGAATGTGTGAGTTTCTCCCTCACTTCGCAAAAACAGTTTGTTGGATTCTTAGTTGACATGTTTTTCTTTTAGTACTTTGAATATATCAGCCCCCTGCCTCCTGGCCTCCAGTTTCTGATGAGGAATGTTACTGACAGATTAATGATAATGAGATGAAGGTCCCCTGGTAATCTGCACGAGCACCTTGTGTGACTCACTTCTTGCTACTTTCAAGACGCTGTCTTTGTGACGTTTGGTCATAATGTGCCTCGGTGTGGGTCTGAGGTCATCTTAGCGCTTGTTGGGTTTATTGGGTGTTTACATTCATGCATTTCATCAAATTTGGGAAGTTTTCAGGCATTATTTCTTCAACGAATCCCTCTTCCCCTTTCTCTTTTCCTTCTGAGAATCCCATGATGCACATGTTGGTTTCCTAAATGGTGTCTCGAAGTTTCTTTAGGTTCAGTCACTGTTCTTCAAACTTTTCCTTTCTGTTCTTCAGACATGACAACTTTAATTGTCTTATATTCAAGTTCACTGATTCGTTCTAACTATTCATATCTAACAATGAATTCTCCCTAGTGATTTTAGAATAGTTGCATTACAATATTTTCAGGTGTACGACTGTGATTCAACAATTATATACATTATTAAATGGTTGCCACAGGTGTAATTACCATCTGTCACCATAAAAAGTTATCAGTATTATTGACTGTATTCCCTATGCTGTACTTTTCATCAGTGTGACTTGTTTATTTTACAACTGGAGGTTTGTAATCTTAATCCACATCACCTCTTTCACCCTGTCTCCCACCCTCTCCCCTCTGGCAACCACCAGTTTTTTTCTCTGTATTTAGGACTCTATTTCTGGTGGTCGTGGTGGTGTTTGTTTTGTTTTTAAGATTCCACATGCAAGTGAAATCATACGGTATTTGTGTCTCTCTGACTTATTCACTTAGCATAATGCACTCACGGTCCATCCACATTGTTACAAATGACAAGAGTTCATTCTTTTTATGGTCGAGTAATATTCTGTACATATACTCACCACATCTTCTTTATCCATTCATCCATCAAAGGACACTTGGGTTGCTTCCATCTGGCTACTGTACATAATGCTACAATAAACATACGGGTGCCTCTATCTTTTCCAAGTTAGTGTTTTTGTTAATTTGTATGTATGGTATAAGATAGTAGTCTAGTTTCATTCCTTTGCATATGGCTGTCCAGTTTTCATGGCCTATTTATTGAAGACAGTGTCCTTTACCTAGTGTGTACTCTTGTCTCTTTTGTCATACATTAGTTGACCATATATGTGTGGGTTTATTTCTTGGCTCTCTACTCTGGTTTATTGGTCTATGTGTCTGTTCTTATGCCAACACCATACAGTTTGGTTTACTTCAGCTTTGTAATCTAGTTTGAAATCAGGGCGTGTGATGCTGCCAGCTTTGTTCTTCTTCCTCAAGATTTGGGGTCTTTCGTGGTTCCATACAAATTTTAGGGTTGTTCTATTTCTGTGAAAAATGCCATTGGAATTTTTGGAGGAATTGCATTGAATCTGTAGATTGCTTTAGGTAGTATGGTCATTTTAACAGTATTAATTCTTCCCATCAATGAGCATGGAATATCTTTCCATTTATTTTTGTCTTCTTCAATTTCTTTCATCACTGTCTTATAGTTTTCAGTGTACAGGTATTTCACCTTCTTGGCTAAGTTTATTCCCAAGTGTTTTATTCTTTTTTGTTGCAAGTGTAAATGGGACTGTTTTCTTAATTTCCCTTTCTGCTACTTCGTTATTAGTGTATAGAAACATGACGGATTCCTGCATATTGATTTTGTATCTTGCAATTTTATTGAATTCATTTATTCTAATAGTTTTTTGATGGAGTCTTTAGGGTTTTCTATATATATTATCTTGTAATCTGCAAATCGTGACAGTTTTACTTCTTCCTTCACTATTTGATGTCCCTTTCTTATCTGACTGCTCCATCTGGGACTTCCAGTTGAATGGACACCCTTGACTTGTTTCTTAGAGGAAGAGTTTCCAACTTTTCACTATCAAGTGTAATGTAAGCTGTGAGTTGTCATCTATAGCCTTTGTTATGTTGAGGTTTATTCCCTCTACACACACTTCGTGGAGAGTCTTTATCATAAGCAGAAGTTGGATTTTGTCAGATGCTTTTTCTGCACCCATTCAGGTGATCATATGATTTTCACCCTTCATTTTGTTAATATCATCACATTGATTTGCAGATACTGAACCTCCCGTGTATCCCTGAAATGAAACTTGATCCTTTTAATGTATTGTTGAATTTGGTTTGCTAATATTGTGTTGAAGATTTTCACATCTATGTTCATCAGACACATTGGTCTCTAATTTTCTTTTTTTGTAGTGTCTTTGGTTTTGGTATCGGGGTAATGCTGGTCTGAAGAATGAACTTTGAAGTTTTCCTTCCTCTTCTGTTTTTTGAAAGAACTTGTGAAGGACAGGTATTAACTCTTCTTCAAACGTTTGGTAGAATTCACCTGTGCCATCTGGCCCTGGACTATATTGTTTGTCAGGACTTTGATTACCAGTTCGGTTTCATTACTAGTAATGAGTCTGTTCCGATTTTCTATTTCTTCTTGATTCTGTCTTAGAAGATTGTTATGTTTCTAGGAATTCATCCATTTCTTCTAGATTGTCCAATTTGTCAGTATATAATTTTTTCATAGCAATCTCTTATTGGATTATTGGATTTCTGTGATGTCAGTTTTAAATTCTCATTTCTGATTTACTTGAGTCTCTTTTTCTTGATGAGTCTGGCTAAAGGTTTCTTAGTTCTGTTTGTCTTATCAAAGAACCAGCTCTTAGTTTCATTGATCTTTTCTATTGACATTTTGGTCTCTACTTCATTTATTTTCACTCTGATCTTTATTACTTCCTTCCTTGTCCTAACTTTGGGCTTTTTTTACAGTCTTTTTTAGGTGTAAGGTTAGATTGTTTAAGACTTTTCTTGTTTCTTGAGGAAGGCCTGTATCTATAAACTTCCCTCTTAGAACTGCTTTTGCTGCATCCTAAAGAATTTGATCGACTGTTTCCATTTTCATTTGTCTCCAAGAACTTTTTTTATTTCCCCTTTGATTTCTTTGTTGACCCTTTGTTTGTAGCATGTTACTTAGCCTTCACATGTTTGTGGTTTGTTCCAGATTTCCTTGCATTTGATTTCTAGTAATGCCATTGTGGTCAGAAAAGACGGGGGCGCCTGGGTGGCTCAGTCGTTAAGTGTCTGCCTTCGGCTCAGGGCGTGATCCCAGGGTGCTGGGATTGAGCCCCACATCGGGCTCCCTGCTCTGCTGGGAGCCTGCTTCTTCCTCTCCCACTCCCCCTGCTTGTGTTCCCTCTCTCGCTGGCTCTCTCTCTCTGTGTCAAATAAATAAATCTTTTTAAAAAAGAAAAGATGCTCGATATGATTTGAAACTTCTTAAATTTATTGAGACTTGTTTTATGACCTAATGTGATCTATCCTGGAGAATGCACCATGTGTGGTTGATAAGAATCTGTATTCTGCTGCTTTGGGATGGAATTTTCTGCATGTATCTGTTAGGTCCATCTGGTCTAATGTGTCATTCACAGCCACTGTTTCCTTATTGATTTTCTGTCTGGAAGATCTATCCATTGATGCAAGTGGAGTGCTAAAGTCCCCTACTATTACTGTATTACTGCCAGTTTCTCCCTTTAGGTTTGTTAATATTTGCTTTATGTATTTAGTTGCTTTGGGTTGCATACATATTTGATTGTTATATCCTCTTATTGGAGTGATCCTTTTATCATATGTAATGCCTTTTTTGTCTTGTTATAGTCTTTGTTTTAAAGTCTAGTCTGTCCAATATAAGTTTTTCCATCCCTTCATTTTTGATCTGTCTGTCTTTAGAGCTGAAGTGAGCCTCTTATAGGCAGCATATAGATGGATCTTGTTTATCCATTCACCTGTCTTTTGATTGGAGCATTTAGTTTTCAATAGGTTATGTACTTATTGCCGTTTTGTTCATTATTTTCTGTTTTTTGTAGTTCTCTGTTCCTTTCTTCTTCTCTTGCTCTCTTGTGATTTGATGACTTTCTTTAGTATTATGCTTGGATTTCTTTCTCTTTATATTTTGCATATCTACTTATAGGTTTTTGGTTTGTGGTTATCATGAGATTCATATATAACATCTTATATACAGCAGTCTATGTGAAGTTGATGGTTGCTTAAGTTCAAATACACTCTGAAAGCATACTTTTTTACTTCTCCCCTCTACAATTTATGGATATGACATATTTTTTTGTGTGTCCCTTAATTTTTATAGATATAATTGATTTTACTACCTTCGTCTTTTAATATTCAGACTAGTTTTGTAAGTGATTGATCTATCTTTACTATATGTTAGCTTTTATTTGTGAAATTTTTCCCTTTCATAATCTTTGTACTTCTAGTTATGGCCTTCTCTCTTCTGTTCAAGGAAGTCCCTTTAACATTTCTTATAATGCCAGCTTAGTGGGTATGAACTCTTAACCACTAAACTATACTGCCTCCCTATGAGCTCTTAATTTTTCTTTGTCTGGGAAACTCTATCTCTCCACTTAGTTCTGAATGGTAGCCTTGCTGGATAGAGTATTCTTGGTGTAGGTTTTTTTCCTTTCGGCACTTTGAATATGTCATGTTACTCCCTTCTGGCAAAATTTCTGCTGAAATATCGACTGACAGCTTAATGGGGTTTCCTTTGTATGTAGCTGGTAGTTTTTCTCTTGCTGCTTTTAAGATTCTCTCTTTAATGTTGCCATTTTAATTATTATATGTCTTGGTGTGCGCCCCCTTGGGTTCATCTTTGGGGCTCTCTGTGCTTCCTGGACCTTGTTCCTTAGGGAAGTTTTCAGTTGCTATTTCTTCAAATAGGTTTTCTGTCCCTTTCCCTATCTCCTCTCCCTCTTAGACCCCATACTGTGAACGTTAGACACTTAGTGTTGTCCCAGAGGTCCCTTAACCAGTCTCATCTTTCCATTCTTTTTTCTTTTTGTTGCTCAGCATGGGTGCTTTCCATGTCTGTCCTCCAGACCACTGATCCGCTCTGCATCCTCTAATCTGCTATTCATTTTCTCTGATGTAATTTTCATTCTAGTTATTGTATTCAAATTTTTTTTTATGTATTTTCTGTCTCATTCTTGAAGTTCTCAGAGTTCATCCACTCTTCTTTCAAGTCTGGTGAGTATCTTTTGACCATTACTTTGAATTATTTATCAGGTAGGTTGTTTATCTACATTTCTTTAGGTCTTTTTCTGAGGTTTTGTCTGATTCTGTGTTTATGTCTATGTCTTCTGGTCTTGAAAGTAGGAGCCTCCCATAAAAGGTGTCCTTTGGGGCCACAGCCCCCTCTGGTCACCAGAACCATGTGCTTCAAGGTTGTCCCCTGTGTGGCCTGCATGCCCCTTCCTGTTATGACTGGGCCATGACTGCTGGGAGTATGGTGGTAGGTGGAGCTGACTCCCCTCCTTGGGGCAAGAGTCCCTCTGGAGGGGTGTCAGTTCCAGCTGGGGGCTGCCCCCTGGGTGTGGTAGGTGGGGGCTGCTTGGGAGGGGTGCCTACCAGGGCAGGTGAAGCAGTACTAGCAGGTTAGATGGAGATGCCAGAAGTGGTGCCTGGCCAGCTAGGCAGAAGGAGGACAAGAACAGAAGTGCCCATCATCAGCACTTCCACTCCCAGAAAAAAGCATGTGCCCTTCCAGCACATGCCCAAAAATCGTCAATAAATCTCCTTCACATATACTCCAGACAATTTTCAATCTGCTGTCTCTGTGCTGCCTCTGGAGCCAAGTGATATAGTACACTAGCCCTTTAAGAGCAGAGTCTCGTTTTCCTCTAGCCCTTCCTCTCCTGGAGTTAGGCCCCACTGGTTTTTAAAGCTCCCAGGGTTAAGCCTTGCTGATTTTCGAAGCTAGACATTATGGGGGCTTACTTCCTGGTGCAGATCCCTAGTGTTCGGGGTGCCCATGGGGCTTGAGCCCCTCAGTCCTCAGGGAGGACCTCTGCCCCTGTGATATCCCTCCCACTTGTGGGTCATCTGCCAGGAATATGTTTCCTGACTCAGTCTTTGCCCCTCCTGCCCTTCTTGCTGTGGCTTTTTCTTTCTGTCCTTGGCTGTGGAAGAGCTGTCCTGCTGGCCTCAGGTTGTTCACAGGTTGAGTTGCTTTTTATGTGATGGATGCCCTGGTGTGTCCCTGGGAGGAGGTGTGCTAGGATCGTCCTACTCCACCACCTTACCCCACGGTTTCAAGGCATTTGTGTTAAAGAAGTCTGTCTAGTAGATCTGACCTTGGGACTTTTTTAGGGACAAATTCTGTTGAATTCTCTTTTTCCTTTCAGTGGACAGACTCTCCTGTTTCTGTGTGTGCCTCGTGATTTTCTGGCTAACCACCAGAATCTCATGATGGAGTAACTCTGGAAATCAGATTCTCCCCCTTCCCCAGGGTTTGCTGTTTTGTTGTCGTCATACTTGTGATTGCTGCGGGCTGTCTCTGTGCCGAGGATCAGCCTGAGGTGTAAACTGAGTTTCTTCTCAGGTCTTTTCTGAGCCTTTCCTTGGGCACGCACAGTCCCTTCCTAATTTCCCACGTATGCAGCTGTTTTTGAGTGTCCTAATGTGTGGCTCCCAAAAGGGGAAAAGTGGAAAACAAAAGGGGGTAAGGGGGCGCTCGCCCTCTCGATGCCCTTGAAGTCACTCGAGCTGGAGCTGGAGGGGCGACAGCACGGGCCGCCAGCCTCTGTGTCTGCACCTGTGTGATCAGAAGCAGCCGTCAGTGATGAGAGCATAGACTCCTGCTCTTTGGAGGACGGGGCCCTTTCTGCCCACCTGGCGTCTGCGGGCTGCTCCAGAAGCAGGTGCACAGCTGCCTGCCGCGTGGTTGGGTAGCTGCGACTGCGTTAAGAGCTAGAAGAGACCAAACCGACTACTTCCCCTGGACAGTTGCAAGCCTGCAGCAGACTCCGCGGTCCCCAGATAGTCCCATCAGACAGATTCTGCCCGTGCAGTCGTGGCCCAGGTGGGGAGAGATTCCTGGAGCTCCCTGCTCTGCCCTCTTCCCAGGATCCAATCAGGCCCTTTTAAACTTTCCATCTATTGTTAATTCTCTTTATTGCAGTTTCTTATTTCTGCCTCTTCACCTTTCAGTCATTTTGTTGGTTGCCTACAGGTGGTTTTGCCAACTTTAGGGACGCAATTGGACTTGAGCTATTGGGGCCAGCTCAAAGGATGCCAGGATTATTTGTGGAGTCAGGGAAACAACTCAGAAAGTTACTCCAGCATATCATCCTGGAGGTTGACATTTCCCAAAAGTGAAGTGTGATGAAACCAACCAATAACTCCTAGGCATGTGGGTGAGGCTCGTAGGGAATTAGCTGAAAGACGTGATGTCCTTGTGGTGCGCGCTGCCTCAGAGTTTTGCGGGATCCCCGGCCCATCCGAGGAGCCGCTGACAGGTCAGCAGCAGAGAGGCAGACTTTGCCAGGCACGGCAGCCTCCGCTCGCTCGCGTTGCGGTGCCCTTCGGTGTTTTCCCACACCTGTGCCACCTGTCCTGACCGTCCCCTGTGCTGTTTCAGAGGAGGCCGAGCACTGCAGCTTCGGGGCTGGCTCGCTGTCGCGCCGGAGGAAGGCGCTGGCGCTGCGCGAGGATGGCCCCCGCCGGCGCGCACACCTGCACATCGGCCTGCCGCACGACTTCCGCCCCGTGTCGTCCATCATCGACGTGGACATCCTGCCCGAGACGCACCGCCGCGTGAGGCTGTACAGGCACGGCTGCCAGAAGCCGCTGGGCTTCTACATCCGCGACGGCACGAGTGTGCGCGTCGCCCCGCAGGGGCTGGAGAAGGTGCCCGGCATCTTCATCTCGCGCATGGTGCCGGGCGGCCTGGCAGAGAGCACGGGTCTGCTGGCCGTGGACGATGAGGTCCTGGAGGTGAACGGCATCGAGGTGGCCGGGAAGACGCTGGACCAGGTCACGGACATGATGATCGCCAACAGCCACAACCTCATCGTCACGGTCAAGCCGGCCAACCAGAGGAACAACGTGGTGCGCGGTAGCCGCGCGTCGGGCAGCTCGGGCCGCTCCTCGGACAGCGCGGCCAGCCGCCACAGCCTGCCCACCGCCCCCGCGCTGCTGCACCTGCAGCCCGACGACGCCGACAGCGACGACGAGCCCGACGTGGTGCTCGAGGGCGTCCTGGAGCCGCGGCCCGTGCCCAGGCCGCCGCCACCAGGCAGCCAGGTGCGGGTGAACGGCGCGGGCCCGGCGCCGGCGCGGGACAGCCCCGCGCACAGGCTGCTCAGCTCGCTGCGCGCAGACCCGCGCCAGAGCCTGGCCCTGCCGCTGCCCCCGGGCGCCGTGGAGGAGCACGGCCCGGCCGTCACGCTGTAGGCCCACGGACGCCCCGGGGACACGCTTTCACGGTGCATTCCGGGGGACGAACGAGGGCAGGAACGTCCACTGCCCCCTTGGTTGTTATTTATCATGTCCTCTTCTCCCACACCCCCTGCTTTATTCCAACGTACGGATAGAAAATACGCACGCTATTTTTATAGAATTTCTCCGCAGACGGAAAATGCACACACATGCAGTCTGTACGCAGCCAGGTGCAGGGCCCGGCGCTCTCCTGACCGAGCGCAGAAGTATTGCAGTCTAAGTTTTTACAACACTTTTATAAATGAAGCTTTAAAATTACTTTCTAAAGACAGTAAATCCGTGTTTTTACTGTGCTTGGCTGGTGGGCGGGAGCGCTGAGGAAGGTCGGTGGCCGGCACGCAGAGATTGGCCCCCAAACCTACACGAGGTGGGGCCGCAGACAGTGAGCTTCGGATTATTTCAGACTGCGGGGGGCTGTTGAGCTCCCCAGCACCCCCGGGGAAAAAAGAGCGGTTGGGAATCAATCAGGGCCAGGGAAGGGGGGGGGGGTGTTGAGCTCCCCCTGGGAAAAGAGCAGTGTGGTTGGGGACCAGGGTCAGGCGCGCAGGTGGCCGGAGGTGGCCCGACTTCAGCGTCTGAGGGCGAAGGCCGGCTCCGCCCGGCTGGAAGGGGACGCTCCGCGACACTGTTGTGACCCAAAAAGCCAAAGTTTACTGCCTTTTCCTGTGGACTGACTCTGAGGGCAAATATTGGCATATTGTCAGCAGAAAGGATGCTAGCCCTGCCACACACCTCCAGTCACCTGGATGTAGAGTTTCTGTCATCTCTGTTTTCAGATAACAAGTCATGTGGAACTTGAGTTTTAACAGATTAAATTGTCACTTGCCTTTGCTCTTCCAGCAATATTTATATATTTAGTAATTTTAAAGGTTTATTCATGTTTGATCCAATTTTATATGAAGCACATTTTGTTTGGATCCAATGTCGAGGAGAAAATATTACACTTATACTTGAGAACTAACTTTGACCAAATAAAGTTTTCATATAAATACAGGTAAAAATATTTTTTCTAGGATGCCTTTCCTGGGAGAGTATACAAGCTGCTTCTCCTGTGGTCCAGCACCCCCTGCTGGTCAGTGGCGAAACTGTCCTGATTTATGGCTGTCAGGCTACCACTAGCCAATGGAAAACAGTATCTCAACAACTTCATTTTTCCTGAATTAATGCATTATGTGTAAAAGCCAATTATTTTTCTGTTGGAAACTATTTATTGGGCGGAAATAGTTTTTATTGAGTAGTTGTGTCCTTCGCCTACATTTGACTTTGTTATTTGTATGCCGGGGTCCCGTTGGTTTTGTTCCTCGGCGCAGGGAAGACCAAAGCTGCTCTCCCTTTGAGGTCTGGGGTGAGAGTCCAAATACACCCAAATTTATGGGCTCCAGTGAACCGTATGAGCATCTTTTCTGCACCCAGTCAGAAGTGTTTTGGGTTTTTTACTCCAATAAGTCTTCTAGAACCAAAACTCTAATGCTAGTCACTATCGCAAATGAAATGTTCTTTTACTAAGTTATTGCTGGTTATTGAATATCTTAACTGGATCTGTAACCGAGAAGGAAAGTTACATTTCTTACCAGTTTAAGTTAAGCAAATGTGAATAATTTTTTAAAGAAAAAAAAAAGGAAGCCTCTTCTGAGACGTGTATGCTGTTGTTCATAACTTTAGGAGTTCTGGATGTCTTGGAACAGCTGCTTGAGTGTATTTTTGTACCCATATCTTTACTTCTGCCATTTTCCTCTTTAAAAAACTATGTTGTATTACACATTAAGGTTTTCTTGGTTTTATATATCAAAGAATAAAAACTTTTTCTTTGCATTTAATATTTTTCACTTGTGTTCTAAATACTGGAGAGATTAGCACTGTTAGTGACGAGCAGAAACTTGCCCCTCAGAACGGAGTGCCTCTAATATTTACCAAGTGCCTGTCATGTGCCATATTTTTTCACTTAATCGTCACACATGCTCCATGAGGCAAGAAGCATTATCCCCATTTTACAGAAGAGAAAATGGGCTAGAACTCAAGCATGTAGTAGGTCATTTCAAATAACTAAATTATAGTTGTTATTTGATGGGAGATGGATGTGTCTTAGGTCTAGAAACTGCTTTTTAAGTCCTTTTGGAAAAGGTTTTCTAAATACTTATACAGCTCTTCCTAACTGTACCCAGGTTTGCAAAATCGCCATGCATGCTTTCTCCCTCTGACATTACAGACAGTGCGTAGTATCGTGACCCACTCACTCAGTCCTCACAGATGTGATGGTGGTAGCCGTGAGCACCAATAATTCCCGGAAGAAATGTGCTTTCTACAGGCATTTGTCAACTCAACGCTTTCAGTGACTGTTCCAGTTTATAGTTGGGGAAACTCCCAAAGCTGGCCTGTCCCCGCACATTCCGAGGAGATGGAGCTGCTTGTGATGGAGGTGGAGAAGCAGGGTTTGCCTGTGTGCGAGGCGCACACACCTGGGTGCACAGTGGGGAGTGCAGGTCTCCCTGACCAGTAATCCACATTGCCCGCCCTAGGGCATACGGTGCTGTCCTGAGGAGCCCTCCGGTCAGCAGGTGACGAGGCTGTCCAGGAATCAGACGTTATGTAGCATCTTGCAGAAGTACACGAAGTGACCACACATGGGGAGAGGGTCTCATGGCAAAGCTGCGAAGGCACCTGAAAAGTGCTGATTGTTAAAAAATCCAGTTTAGCTAAAATCTGAGACAAGTCTTCCAAAAGAAGGCCATCAAGTTATTTTCATGTCTCCATCAAACGTTTTTTGAAAACTCTGATGCACCTCTGGGGTCCTCGTTTTCAAGATGAACAAGAAGAGGAATCACGGTCGTGCCCGGCGCGCTGGGGACACGGCCGTTAAGAAGTTCGTTCTTCACACAGTAGAGGCCACCGCCGTCAGGGACATTCCTGAAGCCAGTGTCTTGGACGCCTAGGTATTCCCAAGCTCTGTGTGAAACTGCATTACTCTGTGAGCCTTTCCGTTCACGGCAAGGTGGTCAGGCACCGCCCTCTGGAAGCATAGAAGGACCGAACACCCCACCCCGATTTAGAACCCCACAACCTCCACCAAAGCCCACGTAAGGAGCAAAGTCCTCAAGGGCTGAAGAACAAGTATTCTCTGGAAACGGGTAAAATGGAGACCGCATTTTGAAAAAATATAAATGAACGAATGAAAGCTCTGGTGCAAGTATGAACCAAATATGGTGGAAATGCCCCCTTTTAGTCCTTGCATGAAAAGAAATAGCTGCTAGGATAGGTGGTAACAGGTTTCGCTGCTGGAGAAAACTCATTCATAGCAGAAATTAGTATGCTGTGGTTTTTGTAGCAGCTGTAAAGATCACAGTGGTCTGAAAGTTCAACTTAAAATTACATAATAAGGCTGAGCTCGTAGCCAATCCCTAAATGCACAAAAATATTTAATATGAATCACTAAATTCTACACCTGAAACTAATATTTTACTATATGTGAACTAACTGGAATTTAAATAAAAACTTGAAAAAATATTCAATATGCATGGTTTTTATTGAAAGTATCAACCTACTTAGCCGTTTTTCCAACTTCTAGGAAGATAAGGTACTCAGTGCAAGCTTCAGGGTTTCCCATTTGACACAGTCTGGAGGGCACTCCACGTCTTGAGCCCAGATTGTGGCCTCTGTCAAAATCAGCCAGAGCGCCCGCCCACCCCCAGAGGCTCAAATGCAGGAGACCTGTGGGTAGGGCTTGAAATATTTCATTTCTAACAAGTTCCCAGGTGATGTGGAACCTGCCAGTCCAGGAATCACACCTTGAGAACCACTGGCTAATTCCCCAAGAAAGTGTTGCCTGGAGAGTTGTAGGATTGCCTCAGAGCAAATGACCTTAATGACTAAAGGGCCTGTCCAACAAGCATCCAGGATTTTCCTCTAGTGTCTTACATGCTGGCATTGAGACCATAATGTAACACCAGGTAACCTGCATATGTCCTTCCCAATGTGCGGAAACACTTTCTGTGAATCACTTTCTGTTCCCCAGCACCCTCTAGAGCCGTACCTGTATGCCGGCCCCCCGTTCTGCCTCTAATGTCCAATTCCTAAGTACCCTAAGTATTCCTCATCCCGGAAGACACCCTAAGTCAATATACAAATTCTTTTTCCCTCTTATCTTTCCTCACCTTGTTTTCTTCTCCTTTATCTTCGTAAAAAGAGAACTTTCAGGGATTGAGAACTTTTCATTACTGAACCACATTTCCAAGGAGTGGAATAAACTCTTATTATGTTAATAAAAAGCAAACAAAATGATTTGACATTGGTCTCTCCAGCCCAGGAAGTGAGTGTCATCTTCTGAATTCTCTTCCCCAGCGAGCTTTGAAAGTGAACACATTATTTCTTGACCTGAACCCTCTTGGCCTCAAGCTAATCGTCCAGGGGAGACGGACTCTATGCAGCCAGCACCGCTGGGGGAGAAAACATCTCATCCCAGGACAGAAACCTTTGCTTTCAAGCTGCAGTTGTTTTTCCCTCTAGACAGATGCTAAATTTTTATTCATAATGACGTGCACTGCCAAGAGCCCCTAGTTCACAATGTGACCCTTCACGGACACTCATAACACCTCCAAGGAAGGTGGGAAACGTGTTCTCATGGTCGAGCTAAATCCAGTCGCTCACTCATGCGGCTGAGACAATCACAAGGTTTCCCGACTCAAAGTTCACATTCCTGCACTGCACAGAACTGACATGGCACCCTAGAAAGTCTCCCCTGCACCTGATTTCCCTCGGGCCTCTAGGTGTTCAGGTGGGAGCCTGGGACGCCACGAGAAATCTGAACCACGTACAGAAGTTCACATCAGGTATCCTCACTACTGAACCAGAATCTCTACTCTCAGGGCCTGTTCTGGCCCCCTTGCCTTCAAGTGTACCAATCCGAACTGCCCACAAAGTGCTCCAGAAAGCATGAATCACAGACATACAACCCCTGAGGAAAGACAGCCGTGCAGACATCCACACAGGTCGACACTGACAGAATGTAAGGCAATGTGGACAAAACACACGGATCCTGAGCCGAAACCAGCTGTCTGGGAATGAGGCGGCAGACTTTTCCTTTCTGACTCTTTGAGGTTTTCAGAAAAATGCAAGCAATCCATTCTGAAATCAGAAAAAATAGAGTCTCTCACTTAAAAAAAAAAAAAGAAAAGTAAATGGAGCAAATGAGAATAACAGATAAACCCTAGGACTGCCATATGCTCAGAGGACCACAAGTGTTCTAACCCTTTGAAGCCTCTGAAAGTTTCCTGGGAGACGGGGATTGTGTGGGGTTTTTTAAACCCTTTCTTCGGATTGTAAAAATTAAATATGCTCATTCTGGAAAATCTGAAAAATAGCATGTACATAAAGAAGAAAACCACCCAGAGAACCCAGCAGACGGTCCTGTTGATAGTTAGGTGTTTCCTTGGAAGTCATCAGAGAGAGAACTCCAGAGACGCTGGATAAATGAGAGACTATGCAGCATGATGCATCTTACTTTCTCCTGCAATGTGCCACAAGAATTTTCCTGAAGCAATAAAAACTGTTCAAAACAATATTTTTAATAGCTGCAAAATAGAAACTATACCTAAGTTGGCCATGTTCCTTATAGATACTAGGTTATTTACAGAGTTTATATTACAAAAGTGTGTAAGCTTTATAATCTTAGATTAGGTTTCTGGTTATTTCATTAGGACAGATTGCTAGGAATGAAATCACTGTATCAAAGGTTATGAACAGGGGACGCCTGAGTGGCTCAGTCAGTTGGGTGTCTGACTTAGCTCAGGTCATGATCCTGGGGTCCTGGGATTGAGCCCTGCGTCAGGCTCCCTGCTCAGCGGGGAGCCTGCTTCTCCCTTTCCCTCTGCCCCTCCCCCTGTTTGTGTGCTTTCTCTCTTTCTCTCTCTCAAATAAATAAAATCTTTAAAAAAAAAAAAGTATGAACACTTTTGAAATTTCAAAACAGAAAAAAATCTCACAGAAAAGTTACAGCAGAAACCTGAAGACTAAGCCACCAAGCCCATGTCCCAGAACTATTAGTTACCATTTCCTACAAAGCCCCATTACAGCCACCAAAACCCAGATTCTGGCCCGACTCCGCCATGGATACGGCCCAGCTACAGCTTCTTCTGGGACCAGTTCCTCTGAAAACCCGCCGAGCAGCTGCCTCGCATCCGCGGACAGGGGCCGCATCACGGTGGGTAGGACAGGCTGAAGTCTGGGCTTCACCATAATCTCCGCCCCCAGTGCAGTGACCCACAACTGGGAGGGAACTCACAAACCCAGACTTCTCCCTGAGGAGCAAAGGGTTCTACCCCACAAGCACCCCAGTTGTTAAGAGCTGCATCTGAGGAACAAACCCCCAAAACATCTGGCTTTGAAAAGCAATGGGGCAGGTGACCACGAGACTCAGAGCGCTCCAGCAACCTGAGAAATGCCTAAGGGACTCACATCCACTTGCCACCCCAGGGCCAGGGGAGAAGCAGCTGTTTGAAAAGTGCCCAGACTTTATGTCAGAGATCCATTTGCTGATCTTAAAGTGTTGGTCCGAGGGGCCAGGCCTCCCGGCATGTTCTCCAGGGACAGAGGCACTGGCAGGCACCATCTCTATGCTGCCCTCTGCCACACTCCACGATAATAGTATCTCGCAGAGAGGAGCTTTTGTACACATCTGGTGTCCTGGTGTTTGCAGCCGCACCGAGGAGCACCCCTCAGAAGTCTGGCGCTGGAGGCCAGAGGGCTTGTTCTTGGGTCCCATAGGACTGTGTCGATCAGACACGGTTGGCAGAATACTGCCCAAGGTCACTGCACAGACAACAGACTGAAACATACCTCCCTCCGAGAAAGGACAGGCTTCAGTCTGGCACACGTCTAGAGGCTATGGGATGCTCCCGGAACAGAGGTCAGGGTACACCACCCTCGCACTCTCCCGCTGCCTCCCTGCAGCTCACTGGGATTGCCCAGGAAAGAGCGTCCACCTTTCTGGCATCCAACTTTTGCAGCTGCTGCCGGGGACCACTTCTACATCACCTGGGTCTGGTGGTCAATTGGGCTTTATGCTCATCGGTCCCCTAGGCCTGTAGCCAATGGAGAAAGAGTTCTCTAACAGCCACCACCCCCAGGGCGGGGTAAGAGGCAACAGAGCCGGGAGTTCAGTCTTTTGGAGAAAGAGGCCTATAAACTACCCTCAATGCTGCAGGCAGAGTAGCAGGCTTCTAAGTAGATGCACATCTAAGGGTTGACTGTAAACTCTCCCAGAGACCTTGGGAGGTGGACTCTGTCTTCACACTCTCCCTCTGCCATGCTCCAGAGTGCCAGCATCTCACAGACGGGAGCTCTTACACAGGTCTGGCGCCCTAGTTCTTCCATCAGGTGTCCTAGTTTTTGTGGCTGCCACCACGGGACACCCCCTTGAATGACTGGCTCTGGTGGCCAGGGGGCCTCACATTCCCGGGTCCCATGGAGCTGTAACAGAGACAGTTCTTGGTAGGCGACCGCCCCCAGGGCACTGCAGGCAGCACACTGGAACACATCCTGAGTCTCTCCGTAAAAGAGACCTATTTGCTTGTCCAGCTGCAGCCGTAGGGGCAAGCTTCAGGTGTGGCACACATCTAGAAGCTACAGAGGTGCTCTCGGAGAACATAGGCCAGGGGGCCTCCAGACCACCTGTTCTGGTGGCCAGCAGGGCTTATGCTTGTGGCCCCACAGGACTGTACATATCTGTATACTTTAAAAGCTGTTCCCTGAGTGTCTGGCTTCCAATCAGCCTGAATCTAGGTACTGAGATTTTACCCACCGGACACTGACAGGCCTTGGCACACCCTCAACAACTGGGAGCTATTAAAATAGGCTGCTTGGATAATCACAAAGGTTTAGAGACAACAAAGAGCTGGGCAAGTTTGAACAATAATGTTCATCTCCCACAAAGTGCAACTCCTTTAGAACTGAGAAAGATGGCTGTTTCATCTAATACTTAGAAACATATGGAGAGAATCAAGCAAAATGAGGAAAACAGAGGAATATATTCCAAACAAAAGTACAAGATTAAACCTCAGAAAATAACCTTAATGAAATGAAGATAGGTAGTTTACCTGATGAAGGAGTCAAAGTAATATTCACAAAGATGCTCACCAAACTTAGGAGAAGCATGGATGAACACAGTGAGAACTTCAACAAAGAGAGAGGACATATAAGAAAGTACCAAACAGAAGTCACAGGCTGAAGAATACAATAACTGAACTTAAAAATACATTGGCTGGGTTCAATAGTGGACTAGATGAAGCAGAAGAAAGGATCAATGAACACAAGCACAGGGCAGTAGAACTCACCCAATCAGAGCAGTAAAAAGAAATAAAAATGAAAAAAGTGAAGACAGCTTAAGGGACTTAAAGGACAACATCAAGGGAATAAGTCACATGACAGGACTCCCAGAAGGAGAAGAGAGAGTATGGGCAGAAAGTTATTTGAAGGAATAGTGGCTGAAAACTTCCCTAAATTGGGGAAGGAAACAGTACCAGATACAGAGCCTAGAGAGTTCCAAATAAGACAAACACAAAGAGACCCACACTGAGACACATTATAATTAAAATGTCAAAAGTTAAAGACAGAGAATCTTCAAAGCAGCAAGAGAAAAACAACTTGTTATGTACAAGGGAACATCCACAAGACTATTAGCAGATTTTGCAGCAGAAACTTTGCAGGTCAAAAGGGGTGACACATAATATAATTTAAAAAAGGGGGGGTGACACAATATATTCAACATACTGAAAGAAAAAACTTCCAACCAAGATTACTCTACCAAAATTATCATTCAGAATTGAAGATAAGACAAAGAGTTTTCCAGACAACAAAAGCTAAAGGTGTTCATCACCACTAAACCACCCTTCATGAAATGTTAACGGGACTTCTTTAAGCTTAAAAGAAAGGGTGCTCATTAGTAACAATAAAATATATGAAAGTATAAAACTCACTGGTAAAGGTAAATATATAGTAATGGTAGTTAATCACTTATAGCTGGTATGAGGTTAGAAGACAAAAGTAGTAAGGTGCCTGTGTGGTTCAGTCGGTTAAGCATCTGCCTTTGGCTCAAGTCATGATCCCGGGGTCCTGGGATCGAGCCCCACATCAGGGTAACTGCCCAGCAGGGAGCCTGCTTTTCTCTCTCCCACCTCCCGCTCATGCTCTCTCTCTCTCTCAAATAAATAAATAAAATTTTTTTAAAAAAGACAAAAGTAGAAAAAATAACTATAACTACAATAATTAAAGAATACACAAGATAAAAAGATGTAAAATGTCACATCAAAAACATAAAATGTGAAAAAAAGATTCATGATCACCTTAATAGAATGAAATTAAGAAAATTACGTTTTAAAAGAGTTTAAAGAAACATAAAATGTGGTAGGGACTAAAAATGTACAGCTTTAGCATGTGTGTAAACAAAGTATTTTCAACTTAAATTGTTATAAATATAGCTTCATGGTAACCACAAAACAAAAACCTGTAGTAAAGAAAAGAGAACAAGAAAGGAATCTAAACATACCACTACAGAAAAAAAAAATCATCGAAGCACAAGGAGAGAAAGAAGAAACAAAGGAACAACAAAAGAGCCAGAAAACAATTAACAAAATGTCAGTAAGCACACACCTATAGATAATTACTTTAAATGTAAAGGGACTAAATTCTCTAATCGAAAGACATAGAGTGGCTGAATTTAAAAAAAAATTCACTTCACAGAAATGTGGGCCCAAGTGCAACACAAGTCACGTACAAGAATGTTTATAGCTGCAATTGCTAATGGTCCAAAACCAAAAGCACAAAATACCCATCAACAGTAGAATGGACAAATATTTTTTACATCTTATATATTTATATTTTATATGTATATTTATATATAAATATATAAGAATAATATATTCTTATCATGGAATTTTTATAGGAGTGAAAACAAACCACAGCTATGTACTGCAACACAGATGAATCTCCAACCATAATGTTTAACAAAAAGAGTTAAACACAAAGAAACATACTGAATTATTCCATTTATTTGAAGGTCAGCAAGCACTAATTGATGGTGTTGGGAGGCAGGACAGTAAAATCACTGAGGACCAGGGCAAGGAGGGTGTCTGGGAGGCAGCATGAGGACTTCTGGGGGTCTGGTCACATTATCTTTCTTGTCCTTCGTGTATTCATTTTGTAAAAAAAAAATTCATTGAACTGTGCATTTGTGATTTATGTACTTTTCTGTATTTGTGTTATACTTCAATAAGCAGATAAAAAATAATTTTAATGGTTAAAAAAAAAACAAGACCCATTTATATGCTACCTACAAGAGATATCAGATGTAAGGACACACACAAACTGAAAATGAAGGGATGGAATAATGCAAATGGAAACCAAAAGAAAGCTAGGGTAGCTATACTTATATCAGAAAAAATAGATTTTATGGGCGCCTGGGTGGTTCAGTCAGTTAAGCATCTGCCTTTGGCTCAGGTCATGATCCAGGGGTCCTAGGATCCAGCCCCGTGTCAGGCTCTCTGCTTAGCGGGAAGTCTGTTTCTCCCTCTCCCTTTGTCCCTCCCTACCCCGCTTGTGCTCCCTCTCTCAAATAAATAAATATTTTTTAAATTAAAATGGACTTTAAACCACACTAATAAGAGACAAAGAAGAGCATTACATAATGATAAAGGGGTCAATCCAACAAAAGATATGTTGGAAAATGTTAATGCACCCAACATAAAGGCTCCTACATATACCACACAAATCCTAACAGACTTAAAGGGAGAAGCAGACAGCAAAACAATAACAGTAGAGATATTTAATACCAACTTTAATCACTGACTAGATCATCCAGACAGAATATCAAATAAGAAAACATCAGTCTTAGAGGACACATTAGACCAGAAGGACTTAACAGATCTATACAAAACACTCCATCTGAAAGCAGCAAAACACACATTCTTCACATATCTTTTCTGACCACAATGGTACAAAACTATAATCACAAAAGGAAACTAGAAAATTCACAAATGCTACTGAATAACCAAACAGTCAATGAAGAAATCAACAACTTGAGACAAATGAAAATGGAACTACAAGATACCAAAATTTATAGGATGCAGCAAAAGCAGCGCTAAGAGGGAAGTTTATAGCAATACACGCCTGCCTCAAGAAATGAGAAAAATCTCAAGCAACCTAACTTTACACCTCAAGGAACTAGAAAAAGAGCAAAGCCTGAACTTGTAGAGGGAAGGAAATGATAAAGGTCAATGCAGAGATCAATGAAATAGACTAAAAAGACAATAGAAAAGATAAATGAAACTGAGAACTAGATATTTTAAAAGATAAAATTGACAAACCTTTAGGTAGACTCCCCCAAGAAAAAGAGAGAGGGCTCAAGTAAATGAAATCAGAAATAAACAGGAGGAGTTAAGATGGCCAAGGATTAAGGGGACCTAAGCTTGTCTTGTCCCTCAAACACAGAGTTATTGAATCATTCTGAACACCAGAGAAATCAATCTGAAAGAACATACCCTGCAAGTCTACAAGTAGAAAAGCAACCACCTTTTGGAAGGTAGGCAGTGCAGAGAGTTGAATTGGGGGAGGTATATCTGGGTATGGCAGCAGGGAGGGAGCCTGCTTATGGAAGCTACCGCGAAGTATTATAAGCAGCAAATCATAAAATCAGAACTTTCAGAAGTCTGCTACAGTGGGGGACATGCTGGGCTTAAAGGTGCCCAGGTGGCGAAGTGGGGCAGAATCCCAGGTGTGACAGCATGGTCTCAGGACCCCAGGGTTGCAGGAACAGGTGATGCCTAAGTGCTACACTGTTCCCAGGCATAGGTGCAGGGAAGCCAGCTGAGAGCAGTGGGTCTAGGTGAGGCTTTCTGCTCTGTTTTGCCATAAAGTATGAACCACTGCACAGGCATGTGACCACTTTCCTGGGACTCCCCTGCAAATGGCAAAAGCACAGTGAGACCCCGCCCCCAGGAGGAACAGCAGGGGTCCTCACCAGGGGAGTCCCTAAAACTTGGATTTTTGAAACTCGTGTGCCTGAGAGAAAAAAGTTCAGATAAGGCAGGGTGAATGCAGGGTTCTGATGGAAACTAGGGACACAGAGTGATTGATTGCTCTTCTGTGAGGGCTAACTGAAGAGTGGGGGTGCCAATTTTCAGCTCCAAGGCTAGAGGGCGGGGCACAGCCATATTCATCCCGCCCATCAGCGTGGAAAGCCTTCAGGGAGCAAAACAGTGCCACCTAGTGCAGTCCAGAGCCTTGTACACCAAGCCTTGCCTCTCTGTGTCCTGGAGGCAAGTTTCTACTAGGGCAAGTAGGCCTGAGAATCAGCTCAGCAGGCCCCTCCCCCAGAAGACCAGCCCAAACAACCAGCTTGCACCAAGTGTACTGATCATAGAGTGCTGCAATGCTTCAGCTCTAGAGGAAATAGGATCTAGCTTTCTTTTTACTTTTAGTCTTTATTCCTTATTTTTTTTTCATTTATTTTCTTATTCAATTCCTTTTTTATTTTCATTAATCTTATTTAATTGCTATATATACCTTTTTTCATTTTATTTTATTTTGGGATCTAGATTCTTTAAGATTTTACTTATTTTAGAGAGAGAGAGAATGTGCAAGCAGGGGGAGGGGCAGAGGGAGAGAGAGAATTTCAAGCAGACTCCATGCTGAGCATGGAGCCTGATGCAGTGCTCAATCCCATGACCCTGAGATCATGACCTGAGCCAAAATCAACAGTTGGACACCTAACCAATTGAGCCACCCAGGTGCCCCTGGGATCCAGATTCTTTTAACAAGCAGACCAAACACATGCAGGATCCAGTTTTTTTGTTTTGTGGTTTGTGGTTTTTTTTCTTTCTTCTTTTCTTTTCTGGACAAATGACATGACAGAGAAATTCACCCTAAAAGATAGAACAGGAAATAGAACTCAGGGTCAGGGATTAAATCAATACAGATACAAGTAAGATGCCTGAACTAGAATTTAAAACAACAATTATAAGGATACTAGCTGGGCTTGAAAAAAGCATAGAAGACACTAGAGAATCCCTTACTGCAGAGATAACTAAATCTAGTCAGGCTGAAATTAAAAATACAATCCCAAGTGCAAGCCATAAAAACGAGAATGGATGAAGCAGAGGAGTGAATCAGTGATATAGAAGATAAAATTATGAAAAATAATGAAGCTGAAAAAAAGAGGGAAAGAAAGGTAATAGATCATGAAGACAGAATCAGAGAACTCAGCAACTTATTAAAACATAATAACATTCATATCATAGGAGTCCCAGAAGATGAAGAGAGAGAGAGAAAGGGGCAGAAGGTTTATTCAAATGAATTATGGCTGAAAACTTCCTCAGTCTGGGGAAGCACACAAACATCAAAATCCAAGAAGCACAGAAAACTCCTATTAAAACCAACAAAAGCTGACAATTACACCAAGGCATATCATCGTCAAATTCACAAAATACACAGACAAGAAAAAGAATCCTAGAAGCAACAAGGGGAAAAAATCCTTAACCTACAAGGGAAGACAAATCAGGTTTGCAGCAGATCTGTCCACAGAAACTTAAAAGCCAGAAAAAAGTGGCATGATATATTCAACGTGCTGAATGGGAAAAATATGCAGCCAAGAATTCTTTATCCAGCAAGGCTGTCATTCAGAATAAAAGGAGGGATGAAAAGTTTCCCAGACAAACAAAAACTAAAGGAGTTTGTGACCACCAAACCAGCCCTGCAAGAAATTTTAAGGGGGACTCTTTGAGTGGAGAGAGAAAAATGACCAAATGCAACAAAGACTACAAAGGACCAGAGAACATCACCAGAAACACCAATTCTACAGGTAACACAATGGCACTAAATTCGTATCTTTCAATAGTCACTCTGAATGTAAATGGACTAAATACTCCAATCAAAAGACACAGGGTATCAGAATGGATACAAAAAAACAAGATCCATCTATATGCTGCCTACAAGAGACTCATTTTAGACCTAAAGACACCTGCAGACTGAAAGTGAGGGGATTGAGAACCATCTATCATGCTAATGGACATCAAAAGAAAGCCAGAGTAGCCATACCTATATCAGACAAACTAGATTTTATAATTTACTGTTATTTTATTTTATTTATTTTTAGAGAAAGAGAGCACACGAAGGGGAAGGGGCAGAGGGAGACGGAGAGAAAGAACCCCAAACAGGCTCCACATCAAACACAGAGCCTGACACAGGGCTCAATCCCACGACCCTGAGATCATGACCTGAGCCAAAATCAAGAGTCAGATGGTTAACCAACTGAGCCACCCATGTGCCCCCAGACAAACTAGATTTTAAAATACAAACTGTAACAAGAGATGAAGAAGGGCTTTATATCATAATTATGGGATCTATTCATCAAGAAGATTTAACAATTGTAAATATTTATGCCCCCAGTTGGGACCACCCAAATATATAAATCAACTAATAATAAACAAAGTCATTGATAACAATACAATAATAGTAGGGGACTTTAACACCCCACTTACAGCAATGGACAGATCATCTAAGCAGAAAATCAACAAGGAAACAATGACTTTGAATGACACACTGGACCAGATTAACTTAACAAATATATTAACAACATGCCATGCTAAAGTAGCAGAATACACATTCTTTTCAAGTGCACATGGGACATTCTCCAGAACAGATCACATACAGGGTCACAAATCAGCCCTCAACAAAGTGCAAAAAGACTGAGATCACACCATGCATATTTTCAGACCACAACACTTTGAAATTTGAAGTCAACCACAAGAAAAAATTTGGAAAAACCACAAATACACGGAGGTTAAAGAACATCCTACTAAAGAATGAATGGGTTAACCAGGAAATTAAAGAAGAATTTTTAAAAATACATGGAAACAAATGAAAATGAAAACATCTTTGTCTAAACCTTTGGGATACAGCAAAGGCAGTCCTAACAGGGAAGTCTATAGCAATATAGGCCTACCTCAAGAAGCAAGAAAAGTCTCAAACACACAACCTAACCTAACACCTAAAGGAGCTACGAAAGGAACAGCAAGTAAATCCTAAAGCCAGCAAAACAAGGGAAATAATAAAAGTAGAAAAGAAATAAATTATATAGAAACAATAACAACATAAACCAGTAGAACGGATTAACGAAACTAAGAGCCGACTCTTTCAAAGAATTAATAAAATTGATAAATTTTATTTAGCCAGACTTATCAAAAAGAAAAGAGAAAGGACCCAAATAGATGAAATCATGAATGAAAGAGGAGAGATTATAACCAACACCACAGAAATACAAACAATTATAAGGGAATATTATGAAAAACTAGACGCCAACAAACTGGGCAATCTGGAAGAAATGGACAAATTCCTAGAAACCTATAAACTACCAAGAAATAGAAAAATTTGATCATACCCATAACCAGCAAAGAAATTGAACCAGTAATCAAAAATCTCCCCCCCCCAAAAAAAAAAAAAATCTAGGGCCAGTTGGATTCCCAGGGAATATTACCAGCCATTTAAAGAAGAGTTAAGGGGCACCTGGGTGGCTCAGTTGGCTAAGCATCTGCCTTCGGCTTGGGTCTAGATCCCTGGGTCTGGGATTGAGCCCCGCGTCAGACTCTCTGCTCAGAGGGGAGCCTACTTCTCCCTCTCCATCTGCCTGCTGCTCCCCCACTTGTGCTTGCCCGCACTCTCTCATTCTTTCTTTTTTTTCTTTAAAAAAATTAAGAAGAGTTAATACCTATTGTCCTCAAACTGTTCCAAAAAATGGAAATGGAAGGAATACTTCTAAACTCATTCTACAAGGCCAGGATTACCTTGATTCTAAAACCAGACAAAGACCCCACTAAAAAGGAGAATTACAGGCCAATATCCCTGATGAACATGGATGCAAAAATTCTCAATAAAATACTAGCAAATCAAATGCAAAAGTACATTAAAAGAATCGTTCACCATAATCAAGTGGGATTTATTCCTGGGCTGCAAGGGTGTTCAACATTCATAAATCAATCAACATGATACACCACATAGATAAAAGAAAGGATAAGAGCCATATAATCCTGTCAATAAATGCCGAAAAAGCATTTGACAAAATACAGCATACTCTCTTGATAAATATCCTCAACAAAATATGGATAGAAGGAACATACCTTATCATAATAAAGGCCATATATGAAAAACCCACAGCTAATATCCACAATGGAGAAAAACTGAGAGCCTTTTCCCTCTGGTGAGAAACAAGACAAGAATGTCCACTCTCGCCATTACCATTTCACATAGTACTGGAAGTCTTAGCCTTAACAATCAGACAACAGAAAGAAATAAAAGGCATCCAAATCGGCAAAGAAGTTGTCAAATTTTCACTCTTTGCAAACAACATGATACTCTATGTAGAAAACCCAAAAGACTCTACCAAAAAGTTGCTAGAACTAAAGCATGAATTCAACAAAGTTGCAGGATATAAAATCAATGTGCAGAAATCTGTTGCATTTCCATACACTAATAATGAAGCAACAGAAAGAGAAATCAAGGAATTGATCCTATTTGCAATTTCACCAAAAACAATAAGATACCTAGGAATAAACCTAACCAAAGAGGTAAAGGATCTGTACTCTGAAAGCTACAAAACACTTATGGAAGAAATTGAACAGCACACAAAGAAATGGAAAACCATTCCATGTTCATGGATTGGAAGAGCAAAAATTGCTAAAATGTCTACGCTACCCAAAGCAATCTACACGGTTAATGCAATCCCTATCAAAATACCACCAGCATTTTTCAGAGCTAGAACAAGCAATCCTAAAATTTGTATGGAACCAGAAAAGCAATTCTCTGAAAAAGAAGAGCAAAGCTGGAGGCATCACAGTTCTGGACCTCAGGCTGTATTACAAGACTGTAAGCATCAAGACAGTAAGGTACTGGCACCAAAACAGACACTGCATCAATGGAACAGAATAGAAAACCCAAAAATGGACCCACAACGATATGATCAACTAATCCTCAACAAAGCAGGAAAGAATATCCAATGGAAATCAGACAGTCTCTTCAACAAGTGGCACTGGGAAAACTGGACAGCTACAGGGAGAAGAATGGAACTATCTTACACCATACACAAAAATTAATTCAAAATGGATGAAAGACCTAATGTGAGACAGGAATCCATGAGAATCCTAGAGGAGAACACGGGCAGCAACCTCCTTGATGTTGGCCGTAGCAACTTCTTACTAGACATGTCTCTCAAGGCAAGGGACACAAAGGCAAAAATGAACCATTGGGACTTCATCAAGATAAAAGCTTCTGCACAGCAAAGGAAACAGTTAACAAAACTAAAAGGCAGCCTCCGGGATGGGAGAAGATATTTGCAAATGACATATCTGATAAAGGGTCAGTATTCAAAATCTATAAAGAATTTATCAAACTCAACACCCAAAAAAAACAAATAATCCAGTTAAGAAATGGGAGAAGACATAGACACTTTTCCAAAGAAGACATGTAGATTGCCAACAGACACATGAAAAGATGCTCCATACCAGTCATCATCAGGGAAATACAAATCAAAACCACAATGAGATGTCACCTCACACCTGTCAGACTGGCTAAGATCAACAACACAAGAAAATTGGCGAGGATGTGGAGAAAGGGGAGCCCTCCTACACTGTTGTTGGGAATGCAAACTGGTGCAGCCACCCTGGAAAACAGTATGGAGGTTCCTCAAGAAGTTAAAAATAGAGCTATGCTACAATCCAGCAATTGAAGTATTAGGTATTTACCCAAAGGATACAAAAATGCAGATTCAAAGAGGGTACATGCACCCTGATGTTTATAACCGCATTATCAACAATATCCAAACTATGGAGAGAGCCCAAATGTCCTCATTTGGACATCAACTGATGAATGGATAAAGAAGATGTGGTGTATACACACACACACACATACACACACACACACACACACAGGAATATTACTCAGCCATCAGAAAAATGAAATCTTGTCATTTGCAACAACGTGGATGGAGCTAGAGTGTATTATGCCAAGTGTAATAAGTCAGACTCAGCCACAGCAACTTCTTGCAAGACATGTCTCTAAAGCCAAGGGAAACAAGAAAACCGAACTATTGGGACTTCATCAAGATAAAAAGCTTCTGCACAGCAAAGGAAAGAGTCAACAAAACTAAAAGGCAACCTACAGAATGGGAGAAGATATTTGCAAATGATGTAACAAATAAAGGGCTGGTATCCAACATCTATAAAGAACTCACCAAACTCAACATCCCCAAAATAAGTAATCCAGTCAATAAATGGGCAGAAGACATGAACAGACAATTCTCCAAAGAAGACATACAAATAGCCAACAGACACATGAAAAAATGTTCCACATCACTTGCCATCAGGGAAATACAAATCAAAATCACAATGAGATACCACCTTACACCATTAGAATGGCTAAAATTAACAAGACAGGGATACCAAATGTTGGCAATGATGTGGAGAAACGGGAACCCTCTTACACTGTTGGTGGGAATGCAAGCTGGTGCAGCCACTCTGGAAACAGTATGAAGGTTCCTCAAGATGTTAAAAATAGTGCTACCTATGACCCAGCAATTGCACTACTGGGTATTTACCCCAAAGATACAGACATAGTGAAAAGAAGGGACACCTGCACCCCAATGTTCACAGCATCAGTGTCCACAATAGCCAAACTGTAGGAAGAGCCGAGATGTCCTTCAACAGATGAATGGATAAAAAAGATGTGGTTCATATATACAATGAAATATTACACGGCTATCAGAAAGGATGAATATTTACCATTTACATCGAACTGGATGGAAGTGGAGGGTATTATGTTAAGCAAAATAAGTCAATCAGAGAAAGACAATTATCATATGGTTTCACTCATATGTGGAATATAAGAAATAGTGCAGAGGATCATAGGAGAAGGGAGGGAAACCTGAATGGGAAGAAATAAGAAAGGGAGACAAACCATGACAGACTCTTGACTCCAAGAAACAAACTGAGAGTTGTGGAAAAGGAGGTGGATGGGGGATGAGGTAACTGAGTGATGGACATTAAGGAGGGCACGTGATGTGATGAGCACTGGGTGTTTTATGCAACTAATGAATCATTAACTACTACATCAAAAACTAATGATGTACTATATGTTGGCTAATTGAATTTAAATTTAAAAATACAGGAAAAAAACAAAACAAAACAAAAAAGAAATAAGTCAGAAAAAGACAAATACCATATGATCTCACTCACTCATATATGGAATTTAAGACAGAAAACAAATGAATATAAGGGAAGGGGGGAAAGAAAAAAAAGGAGAGAGGGAGACAAGCCATAAGAGACTCTTAATGACAAAGAACAAACTGAGGATTCCTGGAGGGAGGTGGGCGAGGGATGGGCTAGATGGGGGATGGGTATTAAAGAGGGAGCTTGTTCTTTTTTTTTTTTTTTTAAGATTTTATTTATTTATGTGACAGAGAGACAGCCAGCGAGAGAGGGAACACAGCAGGGGGAGTGGGAGAGGAAGAAGCAGGCTCACAGTGGAGGAGCCCGATGCGGGACTCGATCCCGGCACTCCGGGATCACGCCCTGAGCCGAAGGCAGACGCTTTAACAACTGCGCTACCCAGGCGCCCCAGAGAGAGCTTGTTCTGATGAACATAAGGTGTTGTATGTAAGTGATGAATCACTGAATTCTACTCCAAAACCAATATTGCACTGTACGTTAACTAATTTAAATTAAAAAAAGAAAAAAACATATGTTAATATTGATATCATAGAAATACAAAGGATCAAGAGAGATTACTACGAGCAATTATATGCCAACAAATTGGACAACCTAGAAGAAATGGATAAATTCTGAGAAACATACAAACTTCCCAGACTGAATCAGGAAGAAATTTTAAAAATCTGAATAGTCCAATTACTAGTAAGGAGTTTGAATTAGTAATCAAAAACCTCCCAACTATGACCTAGAAACTGCACTACTAGGTATTTATCCAAAAGATACAAACTAGTGATATGAAGGGGCACCTGCACCCCAATGTTTATAGCAGCAATGTCCACAATAGCCATACTATGGAAAGAGCCTAGATGTCCATCGACAGATGAATGGATAAAGAAGATGTGGTTCATATAAGCAATGGAATATTACTCAGCCATCGAAAAAATGAAATCTTGCCATTTGCAATGATGTGGATGGAACTAGAGGGTATTAGGCTAAGCAAAATAAGTCAATCAGAGAAAGACAATTATCATATGATTTCACTCATGTGCAATTTAAGAAACAAAACAGAGGATTATCAGGGAAGGGAGGGGAAAATAAAATAAGACTAAATCAGAGAGGGAGACAAACCATAAGAGACTCTTAACTATAGGAAACAAACTGAGGGTTGCTGGAGAGAAGGGGGGTAGGGATATGGGGTAACTGGGTGATGGGCATTAAGGAGGGCACATGATGTAATGAGCACTGGGTGTTATATACAACTGATGAATCACTGAACTGTACCTCTGAAACTAATAATACACTATATGTTAATTAATTGAACTTAAACTCTTTTTAGAAAGCCTCCCAACAAACAAAAGTCCAGGACCAGATGGCTTCATTGGCGAATTTTACCAAACGTTGAAAAAGCTAATACCAATCTTTCTCAAACTCTTCTAAAAAATAGGAGAGCACACTTGCAAATTCATTTTACAAGGGCAGAATTATCCTTATACCAAAACCAGACAAGGACACAAGAAAATTACAAGTCAATATCACTGATGAAAATAGATGCAAAAATCCTCAACAAAACGTTAGCGGGAGAAGAAAAAAGATGGCGGTCGAGTGGGGGACCTTTTTTCAGCTGGTTCCCTGAAATGAGCTGGATATCTACCAGATCATCCTAAACACCCATGAAATCAGCCCGAGACGTAGGAAGATACATCTGGATCTCTACAAATGAACATCTCCGGTGATGAGTATTGAGGTACGAAGTGGGGAGCCGTGAATCTGTGCATAGATATTGGAAGATAAACAGAAGGGGGAGGGAGCTGCTGTGCTCAAGCACTGGGAAGAAGTAGCCTCCTGCGCTGGGGAGTGGGCCGGACTCGCGGACCATTAGCCCCTGAGAAAGCAGACTGAAACCGGGAGCTAGGGAGCACAGGTGCAACCAGACTGAAAACCGGAGCTTGGGAGCGAGCACTGGAACTAGACTGAAACAGGGAGCTCGGGAGCACACTTGGAAACTGGGGCGGCCAGTGGTGTTAGAAGCACAAAGGACAGAGGCATGCCGGCCCTGGAAGCAAGGACTGGGAGAGTGGCTGTGGGGCGCACAACCTGGGATGCTGCAGGGTTTTTAGCAGCACCGACAGAAACAGAGTTAAAGTGGCCAGGAGAGCTCAGTGGAGAGCGGACTGCGATCTCTCTGTTCTGAGACAGAGGCTGGGATTCGGCCACTGCTGCTCTCTCAGAAGAGTCACAGAAAACCGCCAGGGAAAGCCGCCAGAGAACAAAAGCCCGGAAATACAAGTTTGCATTGTGCCCATCCCCATCCCCCCTCGCAGGGGACAGGGCGACTCTACCCAAAGAGGGTTGCCTGAGTATCAGTGCGGCAGACCCCTCCCCCAGAAGGCAGGCTGAAAAATCAAACCCACATCCCTAAGATCCCTATAAAACAAGTGCACACTGCTTGGGTCCTGCGCAATAATTTGGGCTCTGGACAACCCCGCAACCTCTCCTCATCAGAATCACAAGGAGGAGGAACCCCCAACAAAGGAAAGAAATAGAGACTGTGGCCTCTGCCACAGAACTGATGGATATGGATATAACCAAATTGTCAGAAATGGAGTTCAGAGTAACAATGGTCAAGATAATATGTAGGTTTGAAAAAAATATTAACTAAAATATTAATGAGAATATAGAATCTCTAAGGGTGGAAATGAGAGTGAATCTGGCAGAAATTAAAATGCTATGAATCAAATGCAGTCTAAACTGCATGCTCTGATGGCCAGGGTAAGAGAGGCAGAAGAACAAATTAGTGAATGGAAGATGGGATGATAGAAAAGAAGGTAAAAATGGGAACTTGGCTCAAAAAAATCCAATCTCAAGAATGTAGATTATGGAAGATTACTGACTCAATGTAACGTTCCAATGTTAGAATCATCAGCACCCCCGAGGGGGTAGAGAAAGAGAAAGGTCTAGAAGAGGTATTTGAACAAACTGTAGCTGAGAACTTCCCTAATCTGGCGAAGGAAACAAGCATTCATGTCCAAGAGGCAGAGAGGACCCCTCCCAAGATCAATGAGAACAGACCAGCACCACATCACATACTGGTACAATTCGCAAATCTTAGATCCAAGGATAAAATCTTGAAAGTGGCCAGGGGGAAGAGAATCCTCACTGACAGAGGGAGGAACATTAGAATAATGTCAGACCTGTCCACAGAGACCTGGCAAACCAGAAAAAGCTGGCAAGACAGATTCCGAGCACTAAGTGAGAAGAACATGCAGCCAAGGACCCTTTATCCAGCAAGGCTGTCATTCAGAATGGATGGAGAGACAAGGAGCTTCCAAGACCAGCAGAAACTGAAAGAATATGTGACCACCAAACCAACCCTACAAGAAATATTAAGGGGGGTTCTATAAAAGTAAAAAGACCCCAAGAGTGATACAGAACAGAAATTTACAATCTATAGAAACAAAGACTTTACAGGCAACATGACATCATTAAAATCATATCTCTCAATAATCACTCTCAATGTGAATGGCCTAAATGCTCCCATAAAATGACACAGGGTTGCAGACTAGATAAAAAGACATGACCCATCCATATGCTGTCCCCAAGAGACTCATGTTGAACCTAAAGATACATCCAGACTGAAAGTGAAGGGATGGAGAACCATTTTTCATGCCAACGGACCTCAAAAGAAAGCTGGGGTAGCAATTCTCGTATCAGACAGATTAGATGTTAAACTAAAGACTGTAGTTAGAGATACAGAAGGACACTATATTATTTTTAAAGGATGTATCCAACAAGTGGATATGACAATTATAAATATTTATGCCCCCAACAGGGGAGCAGCTAGATACACAAGCCAACTCTTAACCAGAATAAAGAGACATATAGATAATAATGTGTTAATAGCAGGGGACCTTAACACTCCGCTCCCAGCAATAGACAGATCACCTAAGGAGAAAATCAACAGAGAAACAAGAGCTTTGAATGACATACTGGACCAGATGGACCTCATGGGTATATACAGAACACTACACCCCAGAACAACAGAATACTCATTCTTTTTGAATGCACATGGAACCTTCTCCAGAATAGACCATATACTGGGTCACAAAACAGGTCTCAACCGATACCAAAAGACTGAGATTATTCCCTGCATATTCTCAGACCACAATGCTTTGAAACTGGGACTCAATCAGAAGGAAAAATTTGGAAGAAACTCAAACACTTGGAAACTAAGAACCATCCTGCTTAAGAATGATTGGTTAAACTAGGGAATTAAGGAACTTAAGCAATTTATGGAAACCAATGAGAATGAAAACACATCGGTCCAAAACCTATGGGACACTGCAAAGGCAGTCCTAAGGGGAAAATACATAGCCATCCAAGCCTCACTCAAAAGAATAGAAAAATCTAAACTGCAGTTTTTATATTCTCACATTAAGAAGCTGGAGCTGGAACAGAAGAACAGGCCTAACCCATGCATGAGAATGCAGTTAATCAAGATTAGAACAGAGATCAATGAATTAGAAACCAGGAGCACAGTAGAGCAGA
>NW_024424230.1:127866-174894 GCF_017311325.1 Ursus maritimus
ACCAACCCTACAAGAAATATTAAGGGGGGTTCTATAAAAGTAAAAAGACCCCAAGAGTGATACAGAACAGAAATTTACAATCTATAGAAACAAAGACTTTACAGGCAACATGACATCATTAAAATCATATCTCTCAATAATCACTCTCAATGTGAATGGCCTAAATGCTCCCATAAAATGACACAGGGTTGCAGACTAGATAAAAAGACATGACCCATCCATATGCTGTCCCCAAGAGACTCATGTTGAACCTAAAGATACATCCAGACTGAAAGTGAAGGGATGGAGAACCATTTTTCATGCCAACGGACCTCAAAAGAAAGCTGGGGTAGCAATTCTCGTATCAGACAGATTAGATGTTAAACTAAAGACTGTAGTTAGAGATACAGAAGGACACTATATTATTTTTAAAGGATGTATCCAACAAGTGGATATGACAATTATAAATATTTATGCCCCCAACAGGGGAGCAGCTAGATACACAAGCCAACTCTTAACCAGAATAAAGAGACATATAGATAATAATGTGTTAATAGCAGGGGACCTTAACACTCCGCTCCCAGCAATAGACAGATCACCTAAGGAGAAAATCAACAGAGAAACAAGAGCTTTGAATGACATACTGGACCAGATGGACCTCATGGGTATATACAGAACACTACACCCCAGAACAACAGAATACTCATTCTTTTTGAATGCACATGGAACCTTCTCCAGAATAGACCATATACTGGGTCACAAAACAGGTCTCAACCGATACCAAAAGACTGAGATTATTCCCTGCATATTCTCAGACCACAATGCTTTGAAACTGGGACTCAATCAGAAGGAAAAATTTGGAAGAAACTCAAACACTTGGAAACTAAGAACCATCCTGCTTAAGAATGATTGGTTAAACTAGGGAATTAAGGAACTTAAGCAATTTATGGAAACCAATGAGAATGAAAACACATCGGTCCAAAACCTATGGGACACTGCAAAGGCAGTCCTAAGGGGAAAATACATAGCCATCCAAGCCTCACTCAAAAGAATAGAAAAATCTAAACTGCAGTTTTTATATTCTCACATTAAGAAGCTGGAGCTGGAACAGAAGAACAGGCCTAACCCATGCATGAGAATGCAGTTAATCAAGATTAGAACAGAGATCAATGAATTAGAAACCAGGAGCACAGTAGAGCAGATCAGCAAAACTAGAAGCTGGTACTTTGAAAGAATAAATAAGATTGATAAGCCACTGGCCAGACTTATTCAAAAGAACAGAAAAAGGACCCAAATTAATAAAATTATTAATGAAAGGGTAGATATCATGACCAACACCAAGGAAATAGAAATAATCATTAGAAACTATTATCAACAACTATATGCCAATAAATCAAACAACCTGGAAGAAATGGGTGCCTTCCTGGAAACCTATAAACTATCAAGTCTGAAACAGGAAGAAATTGATTATTTAAACAGACCGATTAATTATGAAGATATTGAAGCAGTGATCAAAAACCTCCCCAAAAACAAGAGTCCAGGACCTGATGGATTCCCTGGGGAATTCTACCAAACATTCAAAGAAGAAATAATACCTATTCTCCTGAAGCTGTTTCAAAAAATAGAAACAGAAGGAAAACCACCAAACTCATTCTATGAGGCCAGTATTACCTTGATCCCCAAACCAGGCAAAGACCCCATCAAAAAGGAGAATTACAGACCAATTTCCCTAATGAATATGCACGCCAAAATTCTCAACAAGATCCTGGCTAATAGAATCCAACAGTACATTAAAAGGATTATCCATCACGACCAAGTGGGTTTCATCCCTGGGATGCAAGTGTGGTTCCACATTTGCAAATCGATCAGTGTGATAGATCACATCAACAAGAAAAGAGTCAAGAACCATACGATCCTCTCGATGCAGAAAAAGCATTTGGCAAAATACAGCATCCTTTCCTGATTAAAACACTCCAGAGTGTAGGGATAGAGGGTACGTTCCTCAATTTCATAAAAACCATCTATGAAAAGCCTACAGCAAATATCATTCTCAATGGGGAAAAGCCTTTCCCTTAAGATCAGGAACACGACAAGGATGCTCACTCTCACCATTATTGTTCAACATAGTACTATACTTGCAACAGCAGTCAGACAACAAAAAGGAATAAAAGGTATTCGGTAGGAAAAGAAGAAGTCAAAGTCTCGCTCTCTCGCTCTCTCACTCTCTCTCTCGCAGATGACATGATACTCTAAATGGAAAACCCAAAAGACTCCACCCCCAAATTACTAGAACTCATAGAACATTTCAGTAATGTGGCAGGATACAAAATCAATGCTCAGAAATCAGTTGCATTTCTATACACGAACAATGAGACTGAAGGAAGAGAAATTAGGGAATTGATTCCATTTACAATAGCACCAAAAATCATACGATATCTCAGAATAAACTTATCCAGACAGGTAAAGGATCTATATTCTAGAAACTACAGAACACTGTTGAAAGACATTGAAGACAACACAAAAAGATGGAAAAACATTCCATGCTCATGGATTGGAAGAATAAACATAGTTAAAATATCTATGCAACCCAGAGCAATCTACACTTTCAGCCGCATCCCGATCAAAATACCAATGACATTTTTCAAAGAGCTGGAATAAACAATCCTTAAATTTGTGTGGAACCAGAAAAGACCCCAAATCGCCAAGGAAATGTTGAAAAGGAAAAACAAAGCTGGGGGCATCACATTGCCTGATTTCAAGCTATACTACAAAGCTGTGATCACGAAGACAGCATGGTACTGGCACAAAAACAGACACATAGACCAATGGAACAGAACAGAGACTCCAGAAATGGACCCTCGGCCCAATGGTCAACTAATCTTTGACAAAGCAGGAAAAAACATCCAGTGGAAAAAAAAGACAGTCTCTTCAATAAATGGTGCTGGGGAAACTGGACAGCTATATGCAAAAGAATGAAACTGGATCACTCTCTCACACCATACACAAAGATAAACTCCAAATGGATGAAAGATCTCAATGTCAGACAGGAATCCATCAAAATCATAGAGGAGAACATAGGCTGTAACCTCTTTGACATCAGCCACAGCAACTTCTTTCATTACACATCTCCAAAGGCAAGAGAAACAAAAGTAAAAATGAACTTGTGGGACTTCATCAAGATAAAAAGTTTCTGCACAGCAAAGGAAACAGTCATCAAAACAAAGAGGCAACCCACAGAATGGGAGAAGATATTTGCAAATGACACTACAGATAAAAGGCTGTATCCAAGATCTATAAAGAACTTCTCAAACTCAATACACAAGAAACAAATAATCAAATTTAAAAAATGGGCAGAAGATATGAACAAACACTTTTCCAGTGAAGATATACAAATGGCTAAGAGACACATGAAAAAATGTTCAAAATCATTAGCCATCAGGGAAATTCAAATCAAAACCACACTGAGATACCACCTTACGCCAGTTAGAATGGCAAAAATGGGCAAGGCAAGAAACAACAATTGCTGGAGAGGATGTGGAGAAAGGGGAACCCTCTTACACTGTTGGTGGGAATGCAAGTTGGTACAGCCACTTTGGAAAACAGTGTGGAGGTCCCTCAAAAAGTTAAAAATAGAGCTACCCTATGACCCAGCAATTGTACTACTGGGTAATTCACCCCAAAGATACAGACGTAGTGAAGAGAAGGGCCATATGCACCCCAATGTTCATAGCAGCATTGTCCACAATAGCCAAACTGTGGAAGGAGCCGAGATGCCCTTCAACAGATGACTGGATTAAGAAGTTGTGGTCCATATATACAATGGAATATTACTCAGCTATCAAAAAGAACGATTTCTCAACATTTGCTGCAACATGGACGGCACTGGAGGAGATAATGCTAAGTGAAATAAGTCAAGCAGAGAAAGACAATTATCATATGGTTTCACTCATTTATGGAACATAAGGAATAGAAGGGAGATCAGTAGGAGAAGGAAGGGAAGAATGAAGGGGGGGTAAGCAGAAGGGGGAATAAACCATGAGAGACTATGGACTCTGGGAAACAAACTGAGGGTTTCAGAGGGGAGGATGGGTGGGGGATTGGGATAGGCCAGTGATGGGTATTAAGGAGGACATGTATTGCATGGAGCACTGGGTGTTATACGCAAGTAATGAATCATGGAACTTTACATCAAAAACTAAGGATGTACTGTATGGTGACTAACATAACATAATAAAAATTTTTTAAAAATATATTAGCAGACTGAATTCAACAATACATTAAAAGCATCATACACCATGATCAAGTGGGATTTATTCCAGAGATGAAAGGATAGCTCAACATCTTCGAATCAACCAACATGATACATCACATTAGCGAAATGAAAGATTAAAATCATACGAGTATCTTAATAAATGCAGAAAAAGCACTCAACAGAATTTAACATCCATTTATGATTAAAAACTCAACAATGTGGGTATAAAGGGAATGTAATTCAACACTTTTTAAAAAGCCATATATGACAAGCCCACAACTAACATCATACTCAAAAATGAAAAGCTGAAAGCTTTTCCACTAACATCAGGGACAGAATGGGATGCCCAGTCTCACCACTTTTATTCAACATAGAATTGGAAGTCCTAGCCCACAGCAATAAGGAAGAGAAATTAAAGGTCTCCAAATTAGAAAGAAAAAATTAAAGCTGTTACTATTTGCAGATGACATAATATTATATACAGAAAACCCTAAAGACTACACACACACACACACACCCAAAGAAACTGTTAGAATAAATGAATTCTGTAAATATACAGAAATCTGGTGCATGTCTATACACCAATAACTAACTAGCAGAGAAATTAGGAAAACAATCCCATTTACACTTGCAACAAAAAGAATAAAACACCTGGGAATAAACTTAACCAAGAAGGTGAAATATCTGTACACTGAAAACTATAAGATAATGATAAAATAAATTGAAGAAGATGCAAATAAATAAATGGAAAGATATTCCATGGTCATTGATGGGAAGAATTAATATTGTCAAAATGACCATACTACCTAAAGCAATCTACAGATTCAATGCAATTCCTCCAAAAATTCCAATGGCATTTTTCACAGAAATAGGACAAACAACCCTAAAATTTGTATGGAACCACGAAAGACCCCAAATAGCGAAAGCGATCTTGAGAAAGGACAAAGCTAGAGGCATCACACGCCCTGAGTTCAAACTAGATTACAAAGCTGAAGTAAACCAAACTGTATGGTGTTGGCATAAGAACAGACACATAGACCAATAAACCAGAGTAGAGAGCCAAGAAATAAACCCACACATATATGGTCAACTAATGTATGACAAAAGAGACAAGAGTACACACTAGATAAAAGACACTGACTTCAATAAATAAGCCATGAAAACTGGACAGCCATATGCGAAAGATCGAAACTAGACTATTTTATACCACATACACAAATTAATTCCAAATGTTAAGCTCTTTGACATCAGTCTTGCTGATGAGTTTTTTGATCTGGCTTCAAAAGAAAAGGCAACACAAACAAAAATAAACAAGTGGGGCTACATCAAACTAAAAAGCTTCTGCACTGCAAAAGAAATCATCAGCAAAATGAAAGGGCAACTTACTGAATGGGAGAATATGTTTGCAAATCATGTGTCTGACAAGGGAGTGGTAATTGAAATATATAAAGAACACCCACAACTCGATGGCAAAAAAAAATATGATTTAAAAATGGGCAGAGGATCTGAACAGACGTAGAGATGGCCACCAGGTACTTGATAAGGTGCTCAGCTTCAACATCACTAGTCATCAGGGAAACGCAAATCAAAACCACCTCACATCTGTTACAATGACTATCATCAAAAGAAAAATAAAAACAAGTGCTGGTGAGGACGTGGAGAAAAGGGAACACTCATGCACTGTTAGAGGGAATGTAAATCGGTGCAGACACTATGATAAACAGTATGGCGGTTCCTCAAAAAATTAAAAATATAACTACCATATGATCCAGTGATTCCACTTCTGGGTATTTATCCAAAGAAAATGAAAACACTAACTCAGAAAGATATATGCACTCCCATGCTCATTGCAGCATTATTTCAGTAGCCAAGATATGGAAACAACCTAAGTGTCCACTGATGGATAAATGAATAAAGAAAATGTGGTATACCCTATCAAAATACCAACAGCATACGTCACAGAACCAGAAGAAATCATCCTAAAATTTGCGTGGAAGCTCAACAGATCCTGAATAACCAAAGCAATCTTTAAAAAGAACAAAACCAAAGGTATCACAATCCCAGATATCAAGATATACTACAAAGGTGTAACAATCAGAACAGAATGGTACCAGCACAAAAATGGACACAGAGATCAATAGTACAGAATAGAGAGCCCAGAAATAAACCCACATTTATATGCTCAATTAATCTTCAACAAAGAAGAATATGCAATGGGAAAGAGATAGTCTCTTCAACAAATGGTGTCATGCAAAAGAATGAAACTGGACTACTTCCTTATACCATACACAGAAATAAACTTAAATGGTTAAAGATCTAAATGTGAGACCTGAACCACAAAAACCTAAAAGAGAGCACTGGCAGTAATTTCTCTGACATTGGCCAGAGCAACATTTTTCTAGATATGTCTCCTAGATATGTCTAGATATGTCTCCTAGATATGTCTCCTGAGGCAAAGGAAACAAAATCAAAAATAAACTTTTAGAAATAAAAAGCTATGGAAACAACCAACAAAACTAAAACTAAAAGACAACCTACTGAATAGTAGATACTTGAAAATGACATAACCAATAAAAGGCTAGTTTACAAAATTTATAAAGAAATGATACAACTCAACACCCAAAAAAACAAATAATCCAATTTAAAAATAAGATATGAACAGACATTTTCCCAAAGAAGACAAACAGATGACCAACAGACACATGAAAAGATGCTGAACATCACCCATCACCAGGGAAATATAAATCAAAACTACAATGAGATATCACCCCACACCTGTCAGAATGGCTACAACAAAAAACACAAGAAACAACAAGTGTCGGTGAGTATGTGGAAAAAAAGAAACCTTCATGCAGTGCTGGTAGGAATGCAAACTGGTGCAGCCACTGTGGAAAACAGTATGGAGGTTCCCAAAATATTAAAAAATAGAATCACCATACACTCTAGTAATTCCACTACTGGGTATTTACCCAAGAATATGAAAACACTAATTAGAAAAGATCTGTGCACCCCTATGTTTATTGCAGCATTATTTACAATAGCCAAATTATAGAAGCAGCCCAAATGTCCATTGATAAATGAGTGAAGAAGAGGTTATATATATTATAATACACACACACACACACACACACACACACACGATGGAATATTACTCAACTATAAAAAAAGAATGAAATCTTGCCGGTTGCAAGGACATGGATGAACCTAGAGAGTCTAATGCTAAGTGAAATAAGCCAGTTAGAGAAAGACAAAGACCATATAATTACCAGAGGAGAGATGGGTGGGTGAAATAGGGGCTGAAAGGGATTAAGAGTACATTTATTGTAATGAACACTAAGTAATTATGGAATTGTTGCATCTCTAGGTTGCACACCCGAATACCACTGTATGTTAACTACACTAGAATTAAAATAAAGAAGGATATAAAAAAAGAATATGTGATACACACACAATGGAATGTTATTCAGCCATTTGCAACAACATGGATGGATCTTGTGAGCATTATATTAAGTGAAATAAGTCAGACAGGGAAATACAAATACTGTATGACCTCACTTATATGTGGAATTAAAAACAACAACAAAAGCCAAGCTCATTGATACAGAAACCAGACTGGTGGCTGCCAGGGGTGGGGAGGGGGGAAAATGGGTAAAGAGGGAGAAAAGGTACAAATTTCCAGTTACAAAATAATTATAATTTATAATTATATAATAATCCCAGTTATAAAATAATTGTCATGGTGATGTAGCATACAGCATAGTGACTATAGGCAATAATACCATGTTGCATATTTGAAAGTTGCTAAGAGAGTAGATCTTAAAATTTCTCATCACAAGAAGAAAAAATTGTGACTATGTATGGTGACATGTGTTAACTAGATTTATTGTGGTGATCATTTCACAATATATACAAATATCAAATCATTATGTTGGGCACCTGAAACTAGTGTTTATGTCCATCATGCCCTCAATTTAAAAAATAAATAGTAGGGCGTCTGGATGCCTCAATCAGTTAAGCGTCTGCCTTTGGCTCAGGTCAGGATCCCAGGGTCCTGGGATCGAGTCCCTCATCGGGCTCCCTGCTCAGTGGGAAGCCTGTTTCTCCCTCTCCCTCTGCCCCTCCTTCCCCCTGCTTGTGGTTGCTGTCTCTCTGCTAAACAAATAAATAAAAAATCTTTAAAAGACAGACAGATAGATAGATAGATAGATACATACATACATACATAGATACATAGATACATACATACATACATACCTACATACACAGTAAATGAGAATCCAGATACCCTGGCTCCCTGGATTTTTTTCCCACTAATTAATAAAATCTCCTATGAGAAAAAAAAAATCTAGACGTTGATACATCATCTAATCTTTGATCCCACTCCTGCTTTGCCAGTTGCCCTGATAATGTCCTTTACAATAGAAGCAAGTGATCAGAACTCCTCCCAGCAACTAGTTGTCTTTATTCTTCTTCGCTGTGGAACAGCTCCTCAGTCCTTCCTCGATCTCCATGTCCTTGACACTTCTGCAGGTTACATCCAGTTATTTTGTAATTTGGTTTTGTCTGAGAAGACCTCACAGCTAGTTTTGGGTAATGTCCCTTTGGCAGGAATAATCACAGAAGCAATGCTGTGTTCTTCATATGTCCTCACAGGGGGCATACCACATCCCTTTGTCCTATTACAGATGGTGTCCACTCCTTCTGACCACTTCACCACAGTGGTACCTTCCAGGCTTCCCCACTGTGAAACTTTTCCTTCCTCCTTTGTTAAGTATTTTGTAAGGAGGTATTTTTGAGACTATGGAAATACTTCATTCCTCATCAAATTTTCAAGTAATTTGTTTGTTTATGTCAGTATGGACTCCTATTTTATTCAGTGAATTATAATCCTTTATTGTCATTATTGATTTGGCTACTGGGATTCTCTTTAAGCTGGCTTCTGTATCTTTTTTACATTTCCCGATTATTCTTGAAGCACAGTCTTGCTTTCTGGTTGAACTAGATGTTTCGTGTTTCATGTTTATCTTATACTTTTCCTGGTTCAGACCTGAAATCAGCCTCTTCTTTTTTCAAAGAGTTCTGATTCCTTCTGTGGAGAATGGTGTTTAGAAGCCAAGATCTGGGCCTTAGGTGTGCTTACTACCATGGGGTGCCATTGCTCCCAGGCCTCCCAGGGACAGAACTGGGGTTACATGCATGTGTGCACTAACACACATGCATACATGTACAAGCACAGCAAAGAGAGCTCCCAGACCTCCTCCACACGCGGTGTCTCCAGGTTTGATAGCCCATCTCAGGGCACCGCCACCACCCCCATTCCCACACATGGTCACTCTCGGCTGATTTGGGCTTCATGCCCCTGCATGTGCGGACCTCCTCTCACCCCACCTGCACCAGCAATGACCATTCTCATATCCTGTCTGTCCCCCACCATGGATTTCTCTCTTGCCCTGCTCCAGGCACTGCAGCCCCTGCTTCCCCTACCCATGTGGAGCCTGGCTGAGTTCTGCCACAGCTTAGGACTAAGAGGGAAGGAAAGGGGAATAGGAAGGCTGTTTGAAGTTCTAGATACATGTGTACGTATATACTGCCGTATTGTTATTATCAAATTTATTTACTTACCAAATTATAGCAAGAATCTCTCAGCTTGTCAGACTCTGGTCCCACATCCTGGAGTCAGATTCTCTGCCCCTGAGCTTCCCAGTGAGCCTTCCACATGGCCATTCCCCAAAGCCACTGCATGTTGCTTCTCACCTGAGGGAGAGCACCTCTTACCTCCTCTGTTTTCCTGCCTCCTCCTCTGTGAAGCCTTGTCTGCCATTCCCATTTCAGCCTTCCCCCTCCTCACTCCTGCAATAGAGACAGAGCACAGCATTATGGCTCAGGGTCAGGAGCTCTAGGAAGGCACAAGCCCCATTTCATTCATGTTTTGTCCCCAGCAGTTGACAGGGACATGCATGTAATTGGACCCAGTGGATATGGATGCAGAATAAATCAGTGACAGTGGCAACATTTCAGGAAAGAGGCAGGAGAGATCATGGCTCACAAGCCCATCTGTGGAGGCAGCATGGCGGGACCACAGCCAGCAGACAGCCTCATTCAGAGTTGCTAGATGTGACACTGAGGGGTTTTTGCTTCAACAATTATTAAATATGTGTCTAGACAGAAAAACTTTTGCTCTCTTCTGGCCGCTTACCTGTCCCAGTGCAATCTCCAGCTGGGGGCCAGTGGGGACTGGGGCAGGCCATGGGGGTGTCTCCACCTCCCTGACCTCAAGTTCCTGTGTGGGGTCTACACCTGCAGCCTTTTCAGCTCAGTGAATGTAAGCATGAGGGAGAGAGAGTTTCAAGAACATTTTCACGAGGCTGGCAGGGGTGGAAGGCCTTGCTACTCTATCATACTGCTTTTCATTAGTTCCTTGAACTCAAGTTTCAAAGGTAATGAAAGCATTGAATTGTTTACCCTAGAACTTTACTGTTGGGGTCATCAGCGACCAACCAGATGACCCGCTTTCTTTGATTCTTGAGCTTCAAGTTTTAAAACCGATGCATCATCTAGTAGCACCTTTCTTCAACAATGACAACAGCTCCATGCACAGTGGTTTGATGTACTTAATCATTAAGTACATTGGACAACTGGACTTAATTGGCAACTGGACTTTATCACTTTTTTTTTCAATTGGTAACAGTGTTAGATAACACCCACTAATATTTTTAGAGAACTAGATAAATGCACATTAATTTTAGAAAATTTATAAAATATGAAAAAATACAAAGAATATCACACCTAGTCTCACCACCCAGGTGTGGCTGGGGCTTTACTGCACATCATTCACTGATGATACTTTTACTTCCTAGTTGAACCATATCGACACCTCTGACATTCAGTGTTAATTAAAAGCAAATTAGTACAATATTTGTATACCCATGTTCATGGCAGCATGATTCACGAGAGCTAAATCATGGAAGTAGCCTAAGAGTCCAACAATGGATGAATGAATAAACAAATGCGGCAATACACACAGTGGAATATCATTCAGCCTTTAAAAGGAAATCCTGACACCTGCTACACCATGGATGAACCTGGAGGACAAAATGCTAAGTGAAACAAGCCAGTTGCAAACAAATCCTGTACAATTCCACTTATGTGCGGTTCTTAGAGGACTCACAATCATAGGGACAGTAGATGGTGAGTGCTGGGGGCTGTGGGAGGAGAATGGGGAGTCAGTGTTTAATGAGGACCGAGTCTTAGTTTGGGATGATAAAAAAGTTCTGGAGATGGATACTGGGGATGGCTCACAACAATATGAATGTATTTAATATCACTGAACTGTACATTTTAAAATAGTCAAGATGGTAGATTTTTTATGTATTCTATCACAATAAAAAAATTAGGGGGAGGGAGGAACTAAGATGGCAGATTACTAAGGACCCTAGGCTTGCCTTGTCCCCCAAACACAGCTAAGTGTTTGATATTTGATAAATACCAAATCATTGTGAATACCCAAATCAATCAGAACTGACAAACAGGCTGCACTAGAGGGAGAGAAGAGGCCACATTATGGAAGGTGGGAGTTGTGGAGACGTGATCTGGGGGAGGAAAGGGGCACAGGTGCTGTGGATGGGAGGGAGTACTGGCCACGGAGAGAGAGGGGAGGGAGAAAGAGAAAGAGAGAGGGAGGGAGGGTTGCACAGGGAATCACATAAGGAAAACACTTCCCTAAAACCACTGACTGGGAAAATGAGAGGGGCTGATTTTTATGAGTTTTTACAGCCAGTGGGGCTCAAGGACCAGAGTTTTAGAGGTCTTTGGAATGGCTGGTGTGGAGCCCTGAGGGCACTGAAGTGCACCTGTTGAGGAGGGCACAATCTGAGGACCCCCTAGGATGCACAGGGAGAGCTGGTTCCCCCTTCCTGGAGTGCATCTAGGAGAGGTGGCATTGCCTCTCTGGGGACAAAAGAGCCAGCAGGTGCCACTACCCTCCCCTGCCCCTCAGCATAGATGCGGAAACCTGGACACTGGCTCTTTGCTGCACTTTACTCCAAAATCCATGCCCCTATGCTTTGGTGCAACTGCCCTCCTGGGACAAACCTGCATCAGTCCCAGCACAGCATGACCCTCCCCCAGATGACCAGTATGGGTCCCCAACATGCCCTATCCCTAAAGTTTGGAGTTTAAAATTCAGCTGGCCTCCCTGAGATACATCACAGATATACTGCACTGCCAGGTGGACAGACAGCCCAGACACAGATAGGGCAAAGGCAGGGATCTGAGAGATACTTAGGACACATGAGGGGAGACTGTTTGCTCTTCTGAGAGGGCTTCCCAGATAGCGGCAGGCATGAACTCCCCTCTACAGGAGAAGGGAGGGGGCTGGCACCATTTCTCTCCCCTACACCTCAGCATAAACTAACTTCAGTAAGCAGCACAGCACAATAGTAGAGGCCTAAACCGCTTGCACCAAGCCCCACCTCCCCGTGTTCTACTGGTGCTGCTTTTCTGGGCAAGTGTGCCTGAGAACCAGAGTAGTGGGCCCCTCCCCCAGAAAACCAGCACAACCACCACCACGACCACTACCACCACCACCCCACACCCCACACACCATGTGTACGGATCATAGAGTTCTGCAAAGCTTCAGCTCTAGTAGAAATAGCATTATGTCTCTTTTAACAAGCAGACCAGAGCACACCTAGTTAAAACTCACCACGTGCTAGCCAAGGTCTAAACACCCCCTATTGCAGACAAGGAAAAACTGCAAAAGACTCACCTGAGGGGACAAGCAGCCAAAACACAGCATCAGAGTGCACACAGCTTACACCAGACACACTTCCTGAAGTACCAGGCCCTGAACAGTATATGACCTCTTCTTTATCAAGCCATTACTCTCAGGAGCAGGAAACATAACAGGCCTTCCTAACACAGAGAAGAAGACAGAGACCTAGACAAACTGCCAAGATGGAGGAATTCATCCCAAAAGAAGGAACAAGAAAAGGTCACAGCCAGGATTCTAACAAAAAAAAGATATAAGTAATACGCCTGATCCAGAATTTAAAACAATAATCATAAGGATAATAGCTGTGCTTGAGAAAAGCATAGAAGACACCAAGGAGTCCCTTACTGCAAAGAAAAAGACCTAAAAACTAGTCAGGCTGAAACAAAAAAATGCTATAACTGAGATGAAAAACTGACTGGATGTAATGACCACAAGAATGGAAGAATAGAGGAATGAATAAGTGATACAGAAGATAAAATTACAGAAAATAATACAGCTGAAAAGAAGAGGGAAAGAAAAGTATTGGATCACAAAGGTAGACAGGGAATTCAGCGTTTTTATCATAGGAGTCCCAGAAGAAGAAGAGAGGGAAAAAGGGGCAGAAGGTTTATTTGAGGAAGTAATATCTGAAAACTTCTAATATGGGGAAGGAAACAGACATCTAACTCCAGGAGCCACAGAGATCTCCACTCCAAATCAACAAAAGCAGGCCAACACCAAAACATATTGTAGTTAAATTTGCAAAATATAAAGAAAATATCCTAATAGCAGCAAGACAAAAGAAGTCCTCAACTTAGAAGGGAAGACAAATAAGGTTAGCAGCAGACCTATCCACAAAAACTTGGCAGGCCAGAAGCAAGTGGCAGGATATATTCAATGTGCTGAATGGGAAAAATCTGCAGCTAAGAATACTTTATCCAGCACAGCTGTCTTTCAGAATAGAAGGGGAGATAAAGAGTTTCCTGGACAAAAACTAAAGGAACTTGTGACCACTAAGCCTGCCCTGCATAAAATATTAAAAGGGACTCTTTGAGTAGAAGGGAGAGACCAAAAGCAACAAAGACTAGAAAGAAACAGAGAAAATCTCCAGAAACAACAACAAAACAAGACATAAAATGGCACTATATTCGTATCTATCAATAATCATTCTGAATGTAAATGGACTAAATGTTCCAATCAAAAGCACAGGGTGTCAGAATGGATTAAAAAAAAAACAAGATGCATCTATATGTGGCTACAAGAGACTCATTTTAGACCTAAAGACACCTGCAGATTAAAAGTGAAGGGATGGGGGTGCCTCGGTGGCTCAGTTGTTTAAGTGTCTGCCTTCGGTTCGGGTCATGATCCCAGGGTCCTGAGGTTGAGCCCCACATTGAGAAGCCCCTGCTTCTCCCTCTCCCTTTGCCTGCTGCTCTCCCTGTTTGTGCTCTCCCTCTGTCAAATAAATAATATCTTTAAAAATAAAGGTAAAATAAAAAATAAAAGTGAAGAGATGGGGATCTATCATATTAACAAAAATCAAAAGAAAGCCAGAGAAGCAATACTTAGACAAACTAGATTTTATTTTTTTTAAGATTTTTTATTTATTTATTTGACAGAGAGAGAGAGAGACAGCCAGCGAGAGAGGGAACACAAGCAGGGGGAGTGGGAGAGGGAGAAGCAGGCTCCCAGCAGAGGAGCCTGATGCAGGGCCCAATCCCAGAACACCAAGATCACACCCTGAGCTGAAGGCAGACGCTTAACAACTGAGCCACCCAGGAGCCCCCAGACAAACTAGATTTTAAAACAAAGACTGTAACAAGAGATGAAGAAGGGGCATTACATCATAATTAAGGGGTCTAACCAACAAGAAGATCTAACATTGTAAATATTTATGCCAATTTGGGAACACCCAAATACATAATATATAAATCAATTAATAATAAACATAAAGAGGGGCGCCTGGGTGGCTCAGTCGGTTAAGGGTCTGACTGTTGGTTTTGGTTCAGGTCATGATCTCGGGGTCATGGGATCGAGCCCCGTGTCAGGCTCCATGCTTGGCACGGAGTCGGCTTGACCCTCTCCCCCCTCGCTCGCTCTAAAATAAATAAAATATTTTTTAAAAACCATAAAGAATCCCATTGATAATAATACAGTAATAGTAGGGGAGTTTAACACCTCACATACAGCAATGGACAGATCATCTAAGCAGAAAAATCAACAAGAAAACAATGGCTTTGAATGACACACTGGACCAGATTGTCTTAACAAATATATTAATAACATTCCATCCTAAAGCAGCAGAATACACATTCTTTTCAAGTACACATGGGACATTCTCCAGAACAGATCACATATTAGGTCACAAATCAAGCCTTAATAAGTACAAACACATTGAGATCATACCTTGCATATTTTCAAACCACAACATTATGAAACTTGAAGTCAACTACAAGGAAGAATTTGGAAAGACCACAAATACATGGATTAAAGAACATCCTATTAAAGAATGAATGGGTCAACCAGGAAATTAAAGAAGAAATTTTCAAAATACAGGAAACAAATGAAAATGAAAACATGTTGGTCCAAAACTTTTGGGATGCAGCAAAAGCAGTCATAAGGAGGAAGTATATAGCAATAGAGACCTACCTCAAGAAGTAAGAAAAGTCTCAAATACACAATCTAACCTTACACTAAAGGAGTTAGAAAAAGAACAGCAAATAAAGCCTAAAGCCAGCAGAAGAAGGGATATAATAAAGATTAGAACAGAAATAAATGATACAGAATAAACAAAAAAATCCAGAACTGATTAACAAAACTAAGAGATGATTCTTTCAAAGAATTAATAAGATTGATAAGCCCCTAACCAGACTTATGAAAAAAAAAAAAAGAGAAAGAATCCAAATAGATGAAATCATGAGTGAAAGAGGAGAGATCACAAGTAACACCACAGAAATACAATTATAAAGGACTATTATGAAAAATTACATGCCAGCACACTGGTAAATCTGGATGAAATAGATAAATTGCTAGCAACATTTTCATTAAAAAAATGAAACAGGAAGAAATAGAAAGCATAAACAGACTGAAAGCCAGCAAAGATATTAAATCAGTAATCAAAAGTCTCCCAAAAAACAAAACTCCAGGGCCAGCTGGATTCCCAGGGGAATTCCACCTGACATTTAAAAAGTTAATACCTATTCTTCTCAAAGTACTAAAAAAAAAATAGAAATGGAAGGAAAACTTCCAAACTCATTCTACAAGGCCAGCATTACCTTGATTCTAAAACCAAAGACCCCACTAAAAAAGAGAACTATCGGCCAATATCCCTGATGAACATGGATGCAAAAATTCTCAGCAAAATAGTAACAAATCGAATCCAACAGTGCACTAAAAGAATCATTCACCACGATCAAGTGGGATTTGTTACTGAGCTGCAAGTGTAGTTCAACAGTCGCAAATCAATCAACATGATACACCACATGGATAAAAGAATTGTATGACCGTCAATAGATGAGGAAAAGGCATTTGACAAAGTACAGTATTCGTCACGATAAACACCCTCAACAAAGTAGGGATAGAAGGAACATAGCTCAACATCATAAAGGCCATCTACGAAAGACCCACAGCTAATATCATCCTCAATAGGGAAAAACTGAGAGCTTTTCCTCTACAGTCAGGAACAAGACAGGGATGTCCACTGTCACCACTGCTGTTCAACATAGTACTAGAAGTCCTAGCCTCAGCAATCAGACAACAAAAAGAAATAAAAGGCATCCATATCGGCAAAGAAGTTGTCAAATTTTCACTCTTTGCAGACATAATACTCTATGTAGAAAACCCAAAAGACTCTACCAAAAAGTTGCTAGAACTAAAGCATGAATTCAACAAAGTTGCAGGATATAAAATCAATGTGCAGAAATCTGTTGCATTTCCATACACTAATAATGAAGCAACAGAAAGAGAAATCAAGGAATTGATCCTATTTGCAATTTCACCAAAAACAATAAGATACCTAGGAATAAACCTAACCAAAGAGGTAAAGGATCTGTACTCTGAAAGCTACAAAACACTTATGGAAGAAATTGAACAGCACACAAAGAAATGGAAAACCATTCCATGTTCATGGATTGGAAGAGCAAAAATTGCTAAAATGTCTACGCTACCCAAAGCAATCTACACGGTTAATGCAATCCCTATCAAAATACCACCAGCATTTTTCAGAGCTAGAACAAGCAATCCTAAAATTTGTATGGAACCAGAAAAGCAATTCTCTGAAAAAGAAGAGCAAAGCTGGAGGCATCACAGTTCTGGACCTCAGGCTGTATTACAAGACTGGAAGCATCAAGACAGTAAGGTACTGGCACCAAAACAGACACTGCATCAATGGAACAGAATAGAAAACCCAAAAATGGACCCACAACGATATGATCAACTAATCCTCAACAAAGCAGGAAAGAATATCCAATGGAAATCAGACAGTCTCTTCAACAAGTGGCACTGGGAAAACTGGACAGCTACAGGGAGAAGAATGGAACTATCTTACACCATACACAAAAATTAATTCAAAATGGATGAAAGACCTAATGTGAGACAGGAATCCATGAGAATCCTAGAGGAGAACACGGGCAGCAACCTCCTTGATGTTGGCCGTAGCAACTTCTTACTAGACATGTCTCTCAAGGCAAGGGACACAAAGGCAAAAATGAACCATTGGGACTTCATCAAGATAAAAGCTTCTGCACAGCAAAGGAAACAGTTAACAAAACTAAAAGGCAGCCTCCGGGATGGGAGAAGATATTTGCAAATGACATATCTGATAAAGGGTCAGTATTCAAAATCTATAAAGAATTTATCAAACTCAACACCCAAAAAAAACAAATAATCCAGTTAAGAAATGGGAGAAGACATAGACACTTTTCCAAAGAAGACATGTAGATTGCCAACAGACACATGAAAAGATGCTCCATACCAGTCATCATCAGGGAAATACAAATCAAAACCACAATGAGATGTCACCTCACACCTGTCAGACTGGCTAAAATCAACAACACAAGAAAATTGGCGAGGATGTGGAGAAAGGGGAGCCCTCCTACACTGTTGTTGGGAATGCAAACTGGTGCAGCCACCCTGGAAAACAGTATGGAGGTTCCTCAGGAAGTTAAAAATAGAGCTGTGCTACAATCCAGCAACTGCAGTATTAGGTATTTACCTCAAAGGATACAAAAGTGCAGATTCAAAGGGGCACCTGCACCCCAATGCTTATAGCAGCAATGTCCATAATAGCCAAACTGTGGAAAGAGCCCAGTTGTCCACCGACTGATGAATGGATAAAGAAGATGTGGTGTATATACAATGGAATATTACTCAGCCATCAAAAATGAAATCTTGCCATTTGCAATGACGTGGATGGAGCTAGAGGGTATTGTGCTATAGGACATAGGTCAGTCAGAGAAAGACAAATACTATACGATTTCACTTATATGGAAATAAGGAAACAAAACAGATGAACCTAGGGGAAAGGGGAAAAAGAGAGGCAAACCATAAAAAGACTCTTAATGATAGAAACAAGCCAAGGTTGCTGGAGAGGAGGTGGGTGAGGGGGACGGGCTAAATGGGTGATGGGCATTTAGGAGGCACTTGTGGTGAGCACCGCGTGTTATACGTAAGTGATGGATCACTAAATTCTACTCCTGAAACTAATGTTACACTGTATGTCAACTGGAATTTAAATAAAAACTTGAAATGAAATTTAAAAAACACAAAGGGAGTACGAATTCCAGCTGCCAGCACTCTAGAAATACACTTTGGGGATTCTCAACAGCTGTGTCCGTGGAGACTACTTTCTGACCTGCTTAGGGTGCCCATGGACAGCCGTTCCTTTGCACACACCCGTCCTGTTTCCCTATGGCCTCAGAACACTTTAGGACCAAGAACAAATGATTGTGGAGTCTGTTTGAACGGACCCCGACAGCTTTTTTACCCCAATTACGTTAATTCCTTGGCAATGTATCAGGCTGGTCCTCAGTTGCAAGAGACAAAAAAATGATTAGCTGATTGAGCAAGTTTGGAATGTTTCCAATGGGAAAGGGGAGGGCAGTGAGGTCAGGGGGGCCAGCAAGAACTTGAATAATCGGAGGCGAACTTCAGTTCCCAGAGGAGGCGCACCGAGCGAACACACCGCCCCCTTCCAGCAGACAGAACCTTTGCACCACTTCTCTTCTAAGGCTGTAAAGAGCAAGGAGTTTGGCACCACTCGGCACAGCCTAGCTGGTTCCCAAGTGCACGCCAGCACCTACCTTGGGGGAGCGGCCGCCGCGCTGCAGGAAAGGGGCCGCCGCGCGCCCTCCCTCCGCCACGGAAGGGGAGGGGCTGGTGGTCCAAGGGTGCGGGTGGGGCCGCGCAGGTGCGCTTGCTCCGAACCTGAAAGCCGGCGGTTGCTCGCGTCCTCAGGCACGACGGAGTCCTGACTTTTGCACACTTCTGTAAGCAGCAGACCCTCCTCGGAGGACCTGAGCTGTCCGCAGGACAGAATCCACGCTTCGTGGACAGGGGAACGTTGCTCACGTCGGGACTGCAGTACGACTCTGCGGTCACATTTGCAACAGCTTTCCGCAACTTGTGATTCATCTGACTGCCCGGCTTGGAAAGGGTCTCTTTCTCCTTATCTTTCTGTGACTTTAATTCTCTTCTGTAGTGTTTTCTACCCCCTCCCCACGTTGCAAACACTGTGAGAGAGTATGAAAGCCAAACACAGGTTGACTCACTTGCCTTGTTTTCTTCCTCCCCCGAAATCATATCGATTTAAAGCAGCAGGCTCATTTTACGCCCGCTCCAGGTGCCATCTCAGCCCTCCCTCGCCCCCTCTCCAGCTGGCGGACAGGTGAGCTCCTGCAGCACACTCGGGTGCCTTCAGCTGCCTACCCATTCCTCCTCATTGAGGTCAGTGGTTATCACATAGTTACAACATTGTTTTTTTGAAGACCTGTCTTGGGGCACCTGGGTGGCTCGGTCGGTTAAACGTCAAAACGCTTGATTTCAGCTCAGGTCATGATCTCAGGGTCGGGAGATGGAGCCCCCAGTAGGGCTTGCTGGGCGTGGAGCCTGCTTAAGATTCTCTCTCTCCTGCTCTCTAAATAAGTAAAAGACTGTCTTCATTACGACTAGCTTATGCTAGGAAATAAGTCAATAGCTCCCATTTAGATCTGGCTCTACCATCACTGTCCCGTAGAACCTAAGAAAAGTCACAATGCTCGGGGCCAGTTTGCTCATTTATGAAGAGAAAAGCTTAATGTGCCACTTGCACAGGACTGACAAGAGACTCAGATGGGCACAAACTGCAGGTACTATACAAATGCAAAATATATCCTCTCAGGAACCATATTCTGTGGAAACACCCAAAAATATCACACCTATTTCTCATTGGAATTCTCAAAAACTCACCAATTTATACAGTGCGTGTAGTGTGAATGCTCTCCCTCCCACCCAGAAAGATAAGCTTAGGAAGATGGGTTTCCCACCCAGTCAGCAGGGGGACAGGTGTTCAATTCTAGCTCAGGTTATGATGCAGGTGCACGGGGAGGTGTGTCTACCTGGGCACTCACCTGCTCACTCTGCCATCATTACAGAAGTTGTCAGGAATGAAGGGATGGCCGCAGGGCGAGAGACTGGGATGGTTGTATGTGCCTGTCTGCAGCCGCACGAGTCACTGCTACGTACCCCCCACGCACAGAGCATGGCACTCTGCGTAGGATAAAGATGCTCTCAACACGTATGCTTTAAAATGAACACGTGTTGGAAAGCACCCCAGCCCGGGCTCCATGGTTCCTGTCAGGTCTTACAAATGGCAGTAACAGAGGAACAAGAAAAAAGAAGTTAACCAAATTGAACCAGTGGCCACCTCTATTAAGCAACTTCTATCAACTTAAACACATAGCATTCCATGTTCAAAGTTTTGCTCTTCAAATTATCAAGCTAATAACCAATGCTATTCTTTTTACAGTCATTACAAGCTTTTTAACAATTCTATGCATAAATTAAATGCACAAATTTAGTTAATCCTAAAGTAATGTTTATTAGAGACCAAAGCTTTAGACAGAAGTCTGGAAGCTCTTCCAAACAGAGGTGATGAGTTGGTGGGTATGTCAGATACAGTGTCTTTGGGTTGTATCTCAAACATTGCTGTGACTTAAGCACTAAGACTAGTCACATATTTAAATAACAAGCTATATGGAATTTAACTAAGCTATCTAAATATTCACATCCCAACTAAATTTGCAAGACAAGATTTTTTAAAAAGCTATTTGATCTATTTACCTTCTTTTCATTTCAGGCTATTAGCACCTGGCAAGGAATCAAATGTCAGAATTTGAATCTCGAGGGGGCTCCAAGGGATGGGTTGAGTCACTAGAACTCTTTTGGTCCAACATTAATGACTGATGTTCACAAATTTTAGAACCCTATAATACGTAATACAGTAATGAAGACTACATTCATCCAAGATTATGTAGTCAGAGTAACTTACTCTGTCTGGCCTCACCCTTTCAGATTTTGCATTCTGCACGTCTTGTAAACGAGTGTACCTCACCCTTACCCAACAGCGAAATGAGGCAGATACAGAAAAAGTGGAGGTGTGTCATATCTTCTGAAAGATTCACTGGGAAATCCATGAGGAACGTGTTCAACAGCTGAAACACTCCCTCATTTTATTGGGTCTCAAGCTGCCATCTTTCTCCTACCAGACACGTCACCTAAGTCAACATAAGCTCTGAGATGCAAACACATGTACACAGCATAGACTCAGGGAAATTTGGTCCAGAGACTTCATTTCTTTAGGAAGAAAGAGATGTGATATTACGCCTATAGTGAAATATTTATAAAATATGGTAATGTTGCTGATAATCTGAAGGGATGGCCAGAGTTTTAATGAGAAAACACCATTGGAAGGATATAACATTACCAAATTAAGGGTAGCAGCTTAATTTTTTTTAATAAATATTAAATTTTATTTTTTAAAACATATTTTATTTATTTATTTGAGAGACAAAGTGGAGGTGGGAGGGAGGAGCAGAGGGAGAGGGACAGACTCTGAGCTGAGCGTGGAGCCCGACTCAGGGCTTGATCTCGTGACCCTGAGTCAGACACGTAACCAACTGAGCTGCCCAGGCACCGCTAAATATTAAATTCTAAAGTAATCATTCTGACCCTCTCTTCCTCCACTGATTAGTGAGGGTGTGCAGGGAGGTGTAAGGAAAGAAATCTCTCGATTCTCACACTAATCCAAGTAGTTTGATTTATGCAATGCAACCCAATAACCTGGATTGAGGTAGACTTTATGTTAGAAAGCAAAAAGACTGTTAGGGGGTCACCTGGCTGATTCAAGGGGAGAGCATGTGACTCTTGATCTTGGGGTCGTGAATTTAAGCCCCATGTTGGGCATGGAGCCTACTTTAAAAACAGACTTATGGTTATGGAGAATATACCATGTTCCAGACTCTTTAAATCTGCCTGTCTAGTCTCATATATAAAAGAAACTGTGTATTTTTCTTAAAGATTTTACTTATTTGGGAGAGCGAGCGAGCACACACAAGCAGGGGGAGGATCGGGGGGGGGAGAATCTCAAGCAGACTGTGCACTGAACACAGAGCCGGATCTGGGGCTCAATCCCACGACACCGAGATCATGATCTGAGCTGAAATCAAGAGTTGGACACGCAATGGACTGAGCCCCCCAGGTGCCCCGTGTCTAGTCTTTTTGTGCAGCCACGGGCAACCCTGTGGAAAAGCAAGTTACAGACACCAACTAATTTATCCTTATGCAGCTCAGTGCAAGGAAGCAGCTTGCTAATTCACTGTTTAGGAAGTGACAAAGACCCATTCTCTATTTCCAGTGCATGGAAAATAAAATGTATCATTAGACTGAGACCATTTCTTATGAAACACAAAAGGAACCTCTGCCCCATCCATTTTGTAAATGGAAAGACCAGCATATGAGACAAGAATTCAGCATCCGTTCTCACATACAGTAAGGTTAAACAGTTCATTTTCAGAACTTCTTAAACATTGAGAAATTAGATAGGGGATATTGCTTAAACTACACTAAGTCCCTCAGACATTATAGTATTTTGATCCTGGAAAGATTATGTTTCATTTGGACAACAGTGTGCAGTTCTAAACGTATATTTAAGGATTTATTTCTAAGTGGGACTCAAAAAGATTAGAATTTATAAACATGGTAATGTCCCAAGATCATTAAACTTTTATTACTGAATAGGTCTCATGCTGAATTTACCAAGTTTTTCATTTTAGTTTTTAAAATACTGAATCAATACATCTAATATTTCAGTAGCAGTGAGTCTATTCTTAGTACCTCCAACTTTATCTCTAGTCATCAAATCCGTCAGCACAGAATGTTGTCCAGACACCAAAAACTGACCATGTCAACAGCCAGACAGCACATGGCTGGGAAACTGCAGGAGCGGGTGTTGACGTGTCTTGTGCTTACTGCTTACCTCCACGTCAGGACCTTATGGGGTGAAAACTGTCCCTACCATCATGTGCAAACAAAAACGAGGTCAACAGTGAACTAGACTGTGACCAGGAAACGGGCCCCTTGAGCCACTGTAGGAGCTGCGTCCAGTTCATACGAAGTTCTTGATTTTCTTTCCTTTTTAAAGATTGTATTTATTTGACAGAGAGAGAGAGTGAGCGCACAAGCAGGGGGAACAGCAGAGGGAGAAGCAGACTCCCCGCTGAGCAGGGAGCCCCACTCGAGGCCAGGATCATGACCGGAGCCAAAGGCAGACGCTTACCCCACTGAGCCGCCCAGGCGCCAAAGTTCCTTCATGATTTTCTAAGTAGCTACAAGAGCACCTTGGAACTGAATGTAGCTGAAAGGCCTTTGTGGATGTAACGTGGAGTCATGTGACCACAGTGGGGCGACAAGTCCCACGCAGGGGCTGAGCGGGGCTCCTCCATCACAGGGCCCGTCCCGCAGGTCAGAAACTCCTGCATCCATTACTTGCCTCCACGTGCATTGTTACCTTACTGATACACATTTCCACTCCATTTATTTAAAAGCACATATGAAATCTAGACAAAGTTAGTTTTTTTATTTATTTGAGAGAGTGCACACAGAGTGTGTGAGAACACGATGGCGGGGTGCAGAGGGAGAAGCAGGCTTCCCACTGAGCAGGGAGCTGGATGCGGGACTCGATCCCAGCACCCGGGATCAAGACCTGAGCTGAAGGCCCCCAACCAACTGAGCCACCCAGGTGCCCCTAGTCAAAGTTAGTTTTTAAAAATAACCAAAAATTACCTTCCCTGCAAAGTATGTAATTCCCTTTAAGTGATCTCTTCTGAATTTCCCACTGTTTTCAGAAGTCCTCTTCCACAAAACAGCCAACTGTAGATGTCTCCTGTCCTTCTTAGGACCAAAGACACTTTCCTTGTAACAAGAAGACCTTAAACTAAATCTGTACGGAAGCTCTCTCCCACATTCATGGGATACGGTCTTTGTGACCACGTTAACACGCATGTGTGGTGCTGGGAGTGTGGGCTTTTCTGCTTATTTTCCGCTGTTTTCCTCTGTATCATTATTGCATAGACAGTGTAGGATTTTCCATGTCTTCAACCTTCCAATTTTGAAAGCTGCTTTGTAGGGGGTTGGGGAAGCAAAATGAGGCAGCTTATCTGTAAACTCTGGCAAAACTCTTTTATGGATTTTATAGTTCAACTAACAATATTATCTTTCGGGACAGATCTACTTATCTATACAGAAAAGTGGTCTTAAGAAAAACTGAACCATTAAAACCTTATTATTCATTACTATTAGTTATTCAATTTTCTCTAGCTTACTTGTAGGTAAATGGTAAGTTATTTAACATTATATTCAACTTTCCAGATCATGGATTATAACTTGTAAGAAACCAATTTCTTGAAATGAAAATGAAATGAAATTAAAGGAGATGAAAAAATATATTCATTCATGACAACTAATTCTGAATTTATATTTGAATGAAGACCACACAATCTTTTGTTTGTAGTAAATATGCCTATACGGTTGCTGAAGGTTGGTTTATAACTTAAATTTTAATAAAATTTTAAATTTTTATTGGAAAAGCTTCCCTTCTGAAAAGGACTTCGTGTATTTTTTTATTTAAAAATAAACAGAAAGCTCATGATTTTGAAGGGGCGAAGAAAAGTGTCAGGGGAGCACCTTCTTTACAGGCTATGAAAAGCTCCCCTAAGCTACCATCTCAAAACGTGTCTGTCCGTAGATCATCTGAATGAAGGACCGCTATCAGTGTTGGTTTCCAGTATGACAACATGGTGGACAGCAGAACCCATTTTCAGTCTGATTTCAGTCAATTTTATAAGGTCTTTCTACTTCATCAGGGTGCCCTTCTATCTCGATACATAAAAAGCCAGGTCTGGCTGGAGATAGCAGGTGTAGTATTAGAGGCAGTACTGCGTCATTGTTAAGGGACAGGTCACCTTGGGGAGTAAACTGGCCTTGAGTGGGGTGACCAACGTGGCCCTACTTGCCTGGACGGGAAGTCCAGAGCAACCTGGGACAGCCGGTCACTCCACCTCTGACCCCATTTCTCCATCTGTGAAATGCAGATAAAATAAGAGCAACATACCTTACCCATCGAGAGCATAAGGCTCTCCTCCCAAGGACCACGGCTGCCCTTCCACCTCCCTAGCTCCCTCCCTTGGGCAACGCGTACCCCCTCCCCCGCGCCGTAGGCATCCCCTTCCCTGTGTGTAAGATGCAGAGGTGCTGTGAAGACCAACCGCTGGGTGCAGAGCGCCCTGGAGCGGAGCACAACAGTGACGCTATCATGAGTACTACTGCGTTAGTGTTCAGCCCATTTCTTAGCAAGAGTAAACGGCTGACAAACGTCTAGAAACACTGCTTAAAAACTAAAGTAAAAACAAGCTTGGAGTTTGGGGCCAGTTTTTCTTCTTTTTCTTAAGAGTTATGTGTTGCTTTGTTTCGTGAACTACCAAGAAATCTGGACCCACACAGTAATCGCCACATGAAAGGGGCTGTCAGATGCGGGTGTAAGAGCAGGTGGGTGGCTGCCCTCCCGGCCGCCAGCGCCTGAGAATTTGCTGGCTGCCTCGGCGAGCACTCACCCACTGGCAGCCCCGCTCTCGGCTGCTGCCTCTGAAAGTAAGAGAAGATCGGTGAAGTACCAACTACAGCATTTCCAGAGTCTTCCCTCAAAACTTTATAAAGAACAAGAACCACACGGACTTTTTGCAAGGGAAATTAAACTAGCCTGAATTTGAGGAAAGGATAACGTATACCCAACACCGAGGAGGCCAGACAGCAAAAGGTTTTTTTTTATCAGTAACAGCCTTTTCCTGATAACCACGTGGACCATTCTAGAAGACCTCTGGGAAACCATCAATGCCCAGAAATCAGAGTCCCGCGTGGTGATACAGCAGCTATGCAGGGTCTCTGTTTTTGTGGTTATCTGGTGGTATGTGGACAAGGGTCTTCTGGCTCCCCATTGGCTTTTGGGGACCAACCTGGCTTCTTCACGGATTGCTTCTGTTTGGTCTCAGGGATGGAGGGAAGGAAGTGTCGGCAGGCAGGAGGGCTGACTCAAAGCGCTCCCTGACACCATCTGCACTATGCCGGTGCCCATGCTACGGGGCCAGCTCATCTTCAACTACTGCATCCACCACTGTCCTTGAACGCAGCCATCTCTGCTTCTGTCTGCCTGGCCTGTCTGCCCCCGCCCTGCAGGCTTCCGTCACGGGGCCGCGTGCCGTCCAGATGTTCGCCCTGTGGCCCATGTGACAGAAGAAGCTAAAGGTACCTCCTCCCCACAACTCTGTGGCCGTCACCCTGCCTTTTGCACTGGGAGCCTTGGGAGGCCTGCTGTTCCCTAGTGCTGTGGCAGCCATCCTCCGGCCTTCTGCGAGGCTCCAGCTCATGCCTCTCTGCCCTTTCTAGGTCATCCACCTGCGGCTTTTCTAAGAAAACGTCCATGAGCCGTCAAGTGAGGCTGAGACCTAAGAGGACGCGTCCAGATCCCTCAGCTGCACGAGAAACTGCCATTCCGTGATTAAGGCAAGCGGACGGGCCTCCCAACCAGGGTCTGACTGGAAGGCAGAGTCCCACTCCAGAAGCGGCATGCGGATGTGGGGGAAACCAGTGATCAAAGGAAAGTGTTAGGCAGCGACACGGAGACTCGGCATCAACGACTGAGTGACAGCAACAACACAACTAGAAATCAGAATTCCTCCGTCACAGTGGTTCTCCTCAGGGCGGATTCTGCCCCCCAGAACAGTGCACATTCCTGGTTGTTACGATAGGGGGGCGGGGGGAGCAGCAGTGCCACTGACTTGGAACAGGCCGATGCCAGGGGTGCTGCTTCAGCAAGGCAGGGGACAGGTCCCCCCAAATGCCAACAGAAACCCTGACTTACGTGACTGAAGACAGGCAGCTTAACCGCCCCTCCAGCACCCCCCCCACAGCGAACTGCCCACCAACCTCCGAACCTGGACTCCACCACACTGACACGGCCCGACGCAGCAGCGACACAGGCAAGTTCACGGCTACCCAACATTCGCTTCGACCATCTGGAGGCCAACATTACAGATACGTCAAGAACCTCTAGCCACGTCTCTTGCAGGGACAGCGGGAACTCATTAGCCCTTTTGGGTGATGCTAACTTTCACAGTGACAAGTGATGTTTTTTAGCAAATAAATGTGGTATCTATGTCCACATTTAGATTAGTCTTGAGTCACAGTGACGTACCTGTTAAAAGAATTAAACGGTTCTGTTTGCAGTGGTATAACAAATTTTAATTCAAAATAGACACTCTGAAACAATAGGTTAAAAAAAAAAATAAACTTCAACAAGCTCTTTTTGGATTTACAACAGAGCACACCAACAATCACAGACCAGTTTCACAACTGCCTCAAAAATGCACATTATAGCAATTACATGCAAGTATTCTATGTTTTAAAATCCATATGGTAACATCATCTTATTTCCCAGAGACTGTCACGTCCTCTGAGTACGCTGGACAGGTGCCTCTGCCGTGTCACCAGGAGCATGACTTAAGGTCTAAACTGGCTGGTCTCCACCGTTGGTTCTGGTGCTTTGAGTCATTCTGTGGGGGGGGAGGGGGACCCCGGAGGTTCAACTGTGCGAAGGGCAGTAATACAGTGGGGTTCTTTAGAAACACCGCATCCAATTAGCGCAAACAAGTGCGCTNCAGGAATGCCCATTTCTTCAGAACAAATATGTTTACCTCTAGGGAATTGTCAAAGATTTAATATACCAACATGGAGACAGCTCTCGCTTGACTCATTTCACTTAGTCCCCTGAAAACCTATGTCTACGTTTCAGTTAGTATCCACACTCAGGGGTAAAAACTTTATTCCTGAGTAACATGGTCCTTCCCTCTCACTGGTTTATCAACAGTTAGGTTAGGAGGCGTTTGTGTGTGTGTGTGTGTGTGTTCAGCATTTATTCTAAAGGCACTAAAAACTTATTGTCTTACTTTTGAATGGAGAAATGACTTACCACCATATAAAAGAGGGGAGAAGTCTACACTGAAAAGTATTTCTGCACCTACCCAATTGCTTTATTTGTAAAATAACTCTTATGAGCTAAATAGCGGGCTTCAGATTCAGTATAATTTTAACAAAGGAGAACATTTGGTTTTCTAGGATTTATAATAAAACAACAGCTGCTAGGACAAACTTGAAGAAATGTAAACCAAAATCAAAATCTAGTAAGCAAGTACCTTGCGAAGAAGAAACCAGCGTAAGTTAATGTGTGTCCTCAGGGCACCACACACCAGCGGTGTGCACTCACTTCTCTCAGCACTGGCGCTTACCACTTGCTGCTACACGTGAAGCTAACTGAGGGAGCTCAATGCAGTTAGTCAAGTACTCTGAAACACGCTGAAAGTTCCTCAAACGAAAACACAAACATATAGATTTCAGTTTTCATCCTACCATACTGACACTACTGGGAAACAAGACGTGCATGAAAGATCCAAAGATTTAATTTACATGACAGGGAAGAACTAAAAATACTTGTTACAAAATCAAACTGCAGGAAACAATAAATCTGAAAGAACTAGTCACTTCTTTTACCTAGAAGTCTTTCTGAGCACCTGAAATAAATCTAAAGAGCAGCATAAAGACCACTGAAATTGATTAGTTCAAAGTACAGTGAAGAAAATAACATTTTTAAAATCTCAATTGAAAAAAAACACTAATTATCTAGTACTTTAGATTTCCTAATTTGTTTTTTTACAAGTTTTGTGGCTCATACTCAAAGTTCAACCTGTGTTTAACATTTTTAAGTTCAGACATATCAAAGCCTAAAAGCACAGAAGGCTTGTGATTTTTTATTGCTTTCATGCAAATGTATCTTCTTTTTCCAAAAAATGAAGCCACATCGATTTTCCACACCCACAAGAGTGAAGAAAGAAGTTCTATTTCCTTTTTACTAGGATACGGTCTCTTGTGGAAATAATCTCTAAGAAATTGCTTTTTTTCTTCATAAGAACGGTCTTCATATTTTTTAGGGTTTAATGCTAAAATCTGAAGAGCGTCGTCACTAACAAGCGGCCCCTCTGTCCTGATCTCATTCCTCTGTCTTTTCAAAGGCACCACACTCGCCACCTTTTCAGGAGCCGGGGCCGCGTCGCTGTTGATGACGGCAGGCCGCTCCTCCACATCCCTCTGGTCTTCTGCCCCAAAGTGGCCGTCGGGCAGCTTTCTCTTGATAGAGAAGCCGGAGTCGTGGATCACCTCGCCGTTCACGAAGAGCACTTCGCTGTTCCCGATACAGTTCGGCTGGGTCTGGAGGTCCGAGCTGCTGTCCTTCGGGGCACTTCTGCAGCGCAGCAAGTGGATGGCAATGGCTGCCAGGGTCATGTTGCCAGTGTAGACCCCACAGCAGTGGATGCACTTGAATGCCGGGGATTTCAGAATTGTATGGACTGTTGGTGTAATATGGTGCCTCTCCTTCAAATGCAACTCATACGCCTCGGTCGTCACAAAGGTGCCAAAGCAAAAGGGGCAGGTCAAGGCTTGTTTGCTGGGGCTCCCGGGGGCACCCTCTGTCTGGGGCCTCACTTTAATATACACGGGCACGAGTGACTTGGAGTGTATCCCAGCCAGTATTGCCAGGTAGACTTCCCGCTCCCCAAGCTCTTCCTTTGGCAATATGGTAATGAAATCAAGATGGGGAAACATCAGGCTGCCGTTAGCATCGATCTCCAACTGAAAACCTTTGTTACTATAATCCACGGGTAATTTCTTCTTCCCTCGGTGCATAGTCCTACTATGCTCTGAAAGACCTTTAATGTCATGGAACGTGCACGGACAGAACAAGCACCCCAGGCCATGCATTAGCAAGTGATGGATAAGCTCTTCCTCGGACACCAAGCATTTACAGGAGAGACACCGAACTGTTTTCTCTCTCATCCACTTTAGAAATGGTGCACACGCTGCCAGTTTTTCGGGCTCCAGTTTTTCAGCAGATTTGGATTCGCTGTGCTTGTGGGCCACTTCCATATGAACCTGGTAGACATTGGAAGGGAAGAGCTCGTTGCAAACTGGACAGGTTTTCCACTGCTTTGCCTGTTTGAGCGCCTGGTTTGCTTCTGCCGCAGACGGTGAGGCCTGAACAAACACGCTCTGAGCAGCATTTACCACCACTGGGGGGGACGGCATGCTGGCCATGGGGCTGGCCATCTGGGCAGTTGTGCCCGACTGCAGGAGCTGGATGGGCATCTGGGGTGGGGGGACGGTGGCAACACCTCCTGGAGGCACAGGCAACGTGACAGACACGGGGGCAAGTGTATACGTGGGAATCCCATTCACCTGTTTCCCTGTAGGAATGAGCTGTCTGAGAATAGAACCTGATGTGAGGAAAGTGGTGTTTTGAGAAGCGCCAGGTCTCACTGGCTGATTTGCAGGCAGAATGCTGGTGCTCACAGACTGGTTAAGTTGCAGGACCCCAGGTCTCACTGGCTGGCCCACAGGGAGCACACCTGACATGACGGGCTGACTAAGCTGAAGAACACCAGAATTGATACCCTGGTTCACAGGCAGAACACCTGACGAGACTGTCTGGTTGGGAGAGAGGAGCCCAGGTGGGACCACCTGGCCTGCAGGCAGCACCCTCAGCGGAACTGTCTGGCCAGGAGGGAGAACCCGTGACGGAACCGTCAGCCCAGTGGGGAGAACCCCTGACGGGGCCGTCTGGCCAATGGGAAGAACCCCTGACTGGACCACCTGGCCAGCAGGAAGAACCCCAGAAGTGGCCGTCTGTCCCGAAGGGATAACCCCAGCAGGGGTCATCTGGCCCGCAGGAAGAACCCCTGACGCGACTGTCCGACTCACGGAAATCACCCCTGGTGAGACGGCCTGAAGAACCCCAGGGGTGACAGACGGACGGACCGGAAGGACACCAGCCCCGGCAGGTCTGTTGACGGAAAGAACTCCAGGCCCAACAGGCTGGCTAAGGGGTAAAGCCCCAGGGCGGATGGTCTGGTTTATGGGGAGGACACCAGTTCCAACAGACTTATTTATAGGTCCGACTGGCTGACTCAAGGGCAACACGGGAGGATTAGCTGACTGCGTTAGTGGGACTCCATGAGAGAGAAAGACAGGCTGGGGAGCGGAGGGAGGCAGAGGACTGGAGACTAGAGTCACGTGGGACTGCGCCACGGCAGGTGGAGAATGGGTGAGGCTTCCAGAAGTGCCTGAGGCCACAGTCACTGGCTGGACTGGGCCCTGCACTGACTGGACCACGGCCTGGCTCTGGCTGTTCTGTGGCAAGGCAAGACGAAAACAAGGGGATGTGGCCGCGAGGCCCGGAGCGCTGCTGTTTGGGGTTACAGCCAAAGGTGCCGCTGGTTTTGGAGCAATGTGCATTTGCTTCAAAAGTCCAGGCTTCTTAATATGTTCTGAAATCACAGATCTAAGTTTATTCTCCAAATCCCTGTGTATGTCCGATGTCAAAATGTGATACATTAAAGCATCCTGGCTGCTGGCATTGGCGTTGCATTTTTTACAATAATACTTGTCAGATGGAGGCATTTTCTCAGCAGAAAGGCTATCCTCGGTTTTCGGTTGCTCACCCACTTCCTCAGTTCGCAGGCCAAAATAGGAGTTAATTAAGTAGTGAAAATGGGCTACCAGCACATGCTTCTTCATGCTGTAGTACAAAGTGTTTGAAAAGTTACATTTTAAACATGTAAAACTTATCACATCACTCCTTGAAGATTTAGTTTCACCTAAAATATTCACTGTGTAGTTCTGGACTTTCCGAACAGGTGCATGGAACATTCTGAAGTGCCTTCCCACAATTTTGGGTTGAGAAGAAAATACACAGTTTGGGCAAGGGATCACCAGCTCCTGATCAATTTCATCTTCATGGTAACGATGTAAATGATTTTTGAATGAAGTAAGCACTTTTGTAGAGTACTTACAGAGGCTACAACAGTATGGCTTTGTTCGATATCTCTGTTAAGAGAAAAGAAAAGTCAAGCATACTTTAATAAAAGATCAGACGCTACACCCTCTGTAGTTCACACGTATATGATTCTTCTTCATTTGATGTGCTAGATAATGAACAACCGTGTTCTTTCTAAAGTAGGACAGGTTTTTTTCTTAAAGGGCCAGAGAGTAAATATTGCCTCTAGGCCAACTACTTGGTGGGGCCATCGTAACACAAAAGTACCCACAGATAACATGCAAATCTGTGAGCATGGCTTTGTGCCAATACAACTACAGACACTAATTCAAATTTCACAGAATTTTCATGTCACAAAACAGTATTCATTTCTTTCTTTTCAAATATCTAAAAATGTAGCAGCTATTTCGGCTGACCGTACACACAGGACCCGGCCCACAGTGCCTCGCTCACTGGCCCCTTTCAAGCCATCTTCTAAGCCACAATTTTGTTACTCCAGTATAAGAAACTCACTCAATTCTCTGAGAAAGTTTTTTTCTCCCCTTCTCATCCCATTTCCCTTGGTTCCAATGTTATTTTTTTTTAAAAGATTTTACTTATTTATTTGACAGAGATAGAGACAGCCAGCGAGAGAGGGAACACAAGCAGGGGGAGTGGGAGAGGAAGAAGCAGGCTCATAGCAGAGGAGCCTGATGTGGGGCTCGATCCCACAACGCCGGGATCACGCCTGAGCCGAAGGCAGACGCTTAACCGCTGTGCCACCCAGGCGCCCCCCAATGTTATTTTTAATCCAAATTCTAAAACCTCTAGACTTTATCTGCAAATAACTTAACATGCAAGTTGTTAAACCCATCATTACTTTTATTTCCCTCATTCCTAGAGAAGGCAAGAGCCAAATGGACAGTGCTCAACACATGCAAGTGTCCAGTAAACTATGTGACAAACGGGAAGAAAAGAGCTACGACAATCCTGAGGGAGTTTCAGGCCAGAACACAGACCAACAATGTAGAATTCCTCTCTAGGGCAAACATGGGGGAATTCAACAAGCTTGGGGCATGAGGACAGACACCTGTACAAGAGCTGGGCAACTGAGAAATGCGATGTCAAACATCCAAAAAGTTGCTGGTTTGTGAAGGTTTGAGAGTCACGAAGTCTTTGGACTCATGAGTCTCCAGACCCTAGAGCTGGTGAACCACAGAACACCTGGCCCCGGTTTCATGGAGGAGGAAGGGAAGATGTGTGCCGACTAAACCCTTCAAGGTCCCGCCACTGGCGGTGGGAGAGACCTCTCTGCGATGCGTCCTTCTTAAGCCTGTGCTCTCAACCCCCCCCCCCCAGGCATGTATTCAGTAGTTTCTGTCACCCTCTCTCTCCTATTCATACAGGTTTTCCTCTTGCCACAAGTCAGAGATATCCACCAAACATGTACAACAACATGGAACTATCTTCGCAGAAATTAGCAAAATCCCAGGTTCTGGCATTTCTGATAGGATCTAGAATAAACCTAAGGCAACGGTCGACCCTAGACCACAAACTAAAAAAACAATAACCCATATTTCACTGATTCTAAAAGACCTTTTTTTCCACCCATATTTTACTATCTCAGAAATCTGGATGCACCTTACAACTAATACTTCAATGGTACAACACAGTTTAAATGAAGTATTGCTTTAGTTTTATTAGAGGTCATTAAAAAAATGGTGTGTCTTGGAACACAGTCAATACTTTTGTAGTAACATATGGTAACAGATGTGACTACACTTATCGTGGTGAGCACTGAGAGATGTAAAGAGTTACCGAATCACAGTTGTGCATCTGAAACTAATATAACACTGGATGTCAACTATACTGAATTATACATTTTTAAAGAATTATTTATTTATTTATTATTTAAGTACTCTCTACATCCAACGTGAGACTCGAATTTACAACCCCAAAATGAAGAGCAGCATGCTCCACCGACTGAGCCAGCCAGGCAGGTACATTTTTCTAAATGATGTGCTTTTTACTCAATGAAATACTATAGTAAAAAACCAGTTAGTCAATGAAAATTACACTCAAGGAAAGAGCCAACAGAAATTACTAACAGTTGCATGTTATTGTTAGTGTTGAACAGACCTTTGGGTTAGGGAAAGATTTCTTAAATATGAAAACATAAACATGATCCATAAAAGAAAAAATTGATAAACCAGACCTCATCAAAGTAAGAAAGCTTCTGCTCTGGAAGACATTGTTTAAAAAATAAAAAGACAAGCCACTGCCTAGGAAATAATATTTGCAAATGTCATACCGAATAAAGGACTTGTATCCAGAATACATGTTATATGCATGTTCAAGTATCACTAAGAAGAAATAACCCAATTTTTCACAAATGGGCAAAAGATTGGAACACTTTACCAAAGAGGGCCTCCAGATGCCAAATAAACATACGAAAAGATGCTCAACATTATTAGTCACCAGGGAAATGCAAATTAAAACCAGAGAAGGGGCCCCTACACACCTATTAAAATGGAAATAAGTGAATAAACCCATAACCACCATAACCCAGCAGAATCAAGTGTGGCTTCGATGCAGAGTAACTGGACCTCCCACATCACTGGGGGAAAAGCAAAATGGTAAAGCCACTTTGGAAAACACTCTGGCAGTTTGTTACAAAGATAAATATGTACTTATTTACCACACACAATCCAGCAATTTAAAGCCTAGGCACTTACTCAAGAGAAATGAAAGCCTATATTCCCATAAAAGCCCCCTGTGAAAGCTCCAGGATGAGTGATCACTCCAGAGCGAGGTAAGAGACCTGGGCCCTACTGGCAACAGAGGAAGGAAAATGACAAGGCCAGCTGCGGAAGAGCAGAGCGAGGAGGACTGGGTGCTGGCAGAGCCCTTGCCCTGGACAGTGCACCATCCGCCTGCCGGTCCGTCTGAGGCTGCTTCCTCAGGTCCTGCACTAACTGAGCTCCGTCATCTAGTAAAACCTCAGCAGGCCTCTGTTCCCAAATCCTAAACGTCTAACGAATCTTTCCTCTGAGCCCTTGAAAGTCTCACTGTAGCATCAGCCACATATTCCAGCCTGCGTGCACATTTCCGCTACCTCAGGAACAAAGAGGAGTAAGGCATTCAACTAGCAGACAGCACAGTCTCTACCACACCAGGCAGTGGTGTTTTTTCTGAATACAGTATCTACTCAACAAATTCAATCTCTATTTCATATGGTTATTTAACACATTATACCTAGGCCCTATTCACCCCAACAAAAACAAACTCCTTAAGGAAAAATACCTAACTTGTGCCTATTTGAATCAGGCACTCAAAAAGTGTTTCTTGATAAAAAGCTTATAATTATATATTATAATGCATGTTACTTTATAGGCTCTTCTGAGAACTCAGAAAAATCGGTGAGACCTAAGAAAAGATTCATGAAGTCAAGGTCTTCAAAGCAAGTCATACTTGAACAGCCATGTGCTATTTCAAGCAGGAGAATAACCAAATCAAAGTGGTCTCAAGACATCTTGCATCTGATGGTAGAAAGGGGAGTGTGGGTCAAGGAGGGCAGGAGACCAACAGGTGGGGCAAAGCACAAAGGCAGAAAAGCAGAACTCAGGAGGACGCTGGCAACAGAAACGTTTTTTAAAGAAAACTGTGAGAGAACAATGACTGACTAGAAATAGGAAAAAATGTTAAAGCCAAAAGTCCCAAGGCCAATATAGATGAACAAATGGAGGGGAGAGGAGAGAGTGGTGGAGGCTGGGACAGTTAAATCGAATCTGGGACATGCTGAGCTTGCTACTGAGGAAGGTGCTAGTGTTATGGATGGCTGGGTGGCAGGAAAGGTTTTCCATAAGAAAACACTTTAAGAAGGAGAATTTAGCTTCAATCTGCTTAGGTTTGAGGTCTCAAATTATTATAAATTGTGTTCCTCATCTCAAAGTCCTTTTTTTTTTTTTTTTAAGATTTTATTCATTTGAGAGAAGGAAAGGGAGAGAAAAAGACAGATAGCGAGCACAGGGGCACACGAGCAGGGGGAGGGGCAGAGGGAGAAGCAGGCCCCCCGCTGAGCAGGGAGCCTGACATGGGGCTTGATCCCAGGACCCTGAGATCAGGAACTGAGCCAAAGGCAGATGCTTCACCGACTGAGCCACCCAGGCGCCCTATCAAAGATCCCTATTTTTAATGAAGCTTCTGAAACCGAGATGACCCCTCATCATAATGACATGGCAATTCTTTTTACTCCAAAGAGTTATAAATCCAAGGCCCTTCTTACAGGAGTAGCAACTTATGATCAAGGACAAATGGTAGTTTCACTGTATCACATTATCGACTTCATATACAGAAAACTCTCAAAGTAACAATGATTCTATACTGTAAAGCATTTAACTGTGTTTTTCTTTCTCCTTCCCTGAATGTTTACATTACACGCCTCCCCTTATTCATCAGCGATCCCAACACATGTGCTGCTCCCCAGAACTGAAGTGACACTTACCCCCAACTTCTGAGGAAATATAAAAATCAAATACAAAAATACATACCACTTTCTTTCCAGAAGGTTCCCAGAGAGAAATATCTCCCCATGATGTGTTAAAAAAGTACTTCTCTCCTGGATCAAAGCCTTTAAGGTCCTTTTAAAAAGGGAGAAAAAGAGAGATCATTAAGCAATTTCATAAGATAAAAAAATATCTAATAACCTGAAGGGATTATTTAGCACCTAAGAAATCTGCATGGGAAAGTGAAATGAAAACACAGGCCATGAGCAGACTGTGGCAAAGCACCCGTAAAGCATGAGAAAGGAGGAATCAGCTGAAATAATCCAGGTAAAAATTAAAGTTTTAAATTATATTTACAAATTATTATAGTTTTATAAGAAATAAACAGATGAGATTTCCCACGAATAATTTGTAAAAGAGCAAAGCTGCATGAGTGAACACCATCTTCCATCAGTGGTGAGCACTGGGGAAGATTTGCCAGGGAGAGCATGAAGCAGGAGCTCCCAGTGTGTGCCTGACCAAGGACACCCAGAGTCAGCCCTGCGGAGGGCAGTGTGGACAAGGGCATGGCTAACACAACAGAAAGGGGGTGAGAAGAGGGGCGGGGGCGCTGGACACTGAGAACCCAACAACCAGATGCAATGGGGTTCACACTGAATCCTGGGTTAAACAAACCAAGCGTAAAACATATTCGGGGGAAAACTGAGAGATGTGAATATGGACTGGGTGTTAGACAAGAAAGACAAATATTCAATGACAGAGAAAGATGAAAGTAACGGGAAAGTAGTAAAAGAGCATGATCAGTACGCGCTCACTGGTGAAGACCGTTCACACACGCGCACAGATAAAGGGGAGGCTGAGTACCAAGACGCTAATGCCGGTGCCATCTCTGAACGGCAGGAACATGGCATCTTACATTTTATTTTCTGAAGAAGTCACTACCTGTATTTTCTAACTTTCACAGTTTATACTGCTATTTTTATAATAAAGATTTGTAATATAAAAAAGAATTAGTCAAGCCAGATAATAATATAACAACTGCCTTCACATATACCTATGCTAATACACTGCTTGTCAAGTCAACTCAGAACTAGAGAAAAGTACAAATTATTATAAGGATTTAAATTGGAAATAACATATTCTGAGGTTTATAACATAAATAGAAGTAAAATGTATGGTACAATAACACAAAGGCTGGAATGGGAAGCCAAAGCCTAGTATTGTAAGGTTCTTTTATTTTTTTTAATTTTAATTTTTTTTTAAAGTAATCTCTACACCCCACATTGGGCCCAAACTCATAAACCTGAGAGCAAGAGTTGCCTGCTCCACCAACTGAGCCAGCCAGGCGACCCTTGTAAGGTTCTTATATGTGATGCAGTATATTAGAAAGGTGAACAAAAACATATAGTTAATAAGGCAATAATGGAGATAAAATGGAATAAAAAAATATTCAATCCAAAAGAAAGCAGAGAAAGAATAAAAAAGAAAAACAGAAAAGACAAGTAAAAACAAACAGCAAGACAGAAGATCTAAACCCAACCACATCAATAACCATTAATTAATATTAAATAACAGAGGCTGGAAACCTTTCCTGAAGTAAAAGGGCAGATAAATACTCAGGGCTCTGCCAGCCGTTCGGGCTCCCACTCAACAACTCGGTGCCACCATCACGCACAAGAGCAGCCGCAAACACCAACAAGCACCGCTACGTTCCAAGAAGGGTTATTTACAAAACAGACAGCAAGCCAGGTCTGGCCCACACACCATAGTTTACCCACCCCTGGTCTAAATACTTAAATTAAGAGGCACAGGTTATGAGACTGAGCAAACAAAAACAAGATCCAATTATATGCTGTCTACAAAAATCTCACTTTAACTATCAAGACACAGGCTAAGGGTAAAAAGAAAGATGTGTCATGCTATCACTGATCAAAAGAAAGCTGGAGGAATTATATTACCACCACACAAAGTAGATTTCAGGGGGAAAAAAGAGTATTAACATGGATAGGAAGTCATTCATAATGGCAACAAGGTCAATTCATTAGCAGAACAAAGCAATCCAAACGTGTATGCATTTTAGAAAGAGAAAGGTACATGAGGCAAAAACTGACTGAACTGAAAAGAGAAATAATCAATTCCAAATTTATAGTTGGAGGTATCAAACACACCCTCTTCTCTCAGTGAGTGGTAGAACACGCACACAAAAATCAGGAAGGACAGAAAGGACCCAACACAACCAACCAACCTTACCTAACACTGACAGACCTCTCCACCCAAAAACAGCAAATCCACATAAAACATTTACCAAGAGAGAGTTTATGCAGAGCCATAAAATAAGTCACAATAAATTTAAAAGGACTAAAATAATTATAAAGTACAGTCTCTGACTAAAGCAAAATTAAATAGAAATCTGTAACAAAAGGTATCTAGAAAATCCCCAAATTCTAGAAATTAAACAACATACTTTTTTTTTTTTTTTAAGATTTTATTGATTTATTTGACAGAGAGAGAGACAGCCAGGGAGAGAGGGAACACAAGCAGCGGGAGTGGGAGAGGAAGAAGCAGGCTCCCAGCGGAGGAGCCTGATGTGGGGCTCGATCCCAGAATGCCAGGATCACGCCCTGAGCCGAAGGCAGACGCTTAATCGCTGTGCCACCCAGGCGCCCCAACATACTTCTAATCCATGGATCAAAGAAGAAATCAGGAGCGAAATTAGACAATATTTCAAAACTGAATGAAAATGGAAACACAGTAAATCCAATCTGTGGGATGCTTGTAAAGCAATGCATAAAGGGAAATTTACGGCATTAAGTACTGAGAGAACAAAGACCTAAAAAACAACAACACTACAGCTCCTAGAGATAAGGTAATAATATGAACTTTATGCCAATAAATATTACAACTTAAGCTGAAATGGATAAATTCCTCAAAAGAAGACAAACTACCAAAGCTCACTCAAAAAAAAAAAAAATATATCAGATAACATGATAGCCTGGTATCTAGTCAAGAAACTGAATTCATTGCTAAAATAGTCCCACAAAGTGGGACACCTGGGTGGCTCAGTCAGTTAAGTATCCGACTCTTTATTTTGCCTCAGGTCATGATCTCAGGGTCAGGAGACCCAGCACCGAATGGGCTCCATGCTCAGCAGGAAGTCTGCCTCAGAGTCTCTCTCTCCCTCTCTCTGCCTCTCCCCCACTCCCCCTCCTCCAGTCATGCTCATGCTCTCTATGTATAAAAAATAAAACAAAATAAAAGCAAAAACAAAACCTTCCCACAAAGAAAACTCCAACTCCAGATGGCTTTATTAGGGATTTTACTGAACATTTACAGAAGAAACATTATCAACTCACAAACTTCCAGAAAATAAAGAGGAAGAAACAATTCCCAGTTCATTCCATGAGGCCAGAATTACCCTGACACCAAAACTAGACAAAGATATTACAAAAAATTAAAACTACAGACCATGTCAGTCATGAATATAGATGCAAAAATCCTTAACAAAAATTCTGCTAATCAAGCCAACAGATAAAAAAAACCAAGCAGAATTTCTCCCAGAGATACAGACTGGTTTAAGAGTTTACTTTTTAAAAAAGAAAATCAAACCACATTGTTCACTATATTAGACGTTAAGAAGACAATTATCTTGATCATTTTAACAAAATTCATACATCTGGTCATAATTTTTGCTCTCACCAAGGTAGGAATAAGGAACTTTCTCAACCTGAAAAAGGGATCTACAGAGAACGAGCAGCTGACAATCACGCTGTGTGGTAACATAATGAACATTCTTACTGCTACTGTAATACACCTTTATTTCAAAAACATTTTTTTAAAGATTTTATTGATTTATTTGACAGAGAGAGAGAGAGAGAAAACACAGCACAAGTGGGCAGAGTGGTAGGGAAAGGGAGAGAAACAAGCTCCCCACTGAGCAGAGAGCCCACCATGGGTCTCGATCCCAGGACCCTGAGATCATGACCTAAGGTGAAGGCAGATGTTTAACCGACTTAGGCGCCCCTTTATTTCAAAATTTTTTAAAAAACCAATACCACAAATGGTGAAGGTACGACTGAAAGCCTCCCACAGTACTGACAGGAGTGTAGAACATACAACAACCATTTCCTATAAAACTAAACAGAGGTTCCCAAAAATACTTTTATAAGGAGAAACTTATTCATAATAACCAAAAACCGGGAGCAGCCTAGGTGTCCACCATCAGGAGAGAGGACCAATACTAAGCCATCCATGTAAGGGAATACTGCAACCACACAGAAAAGTCTTTCACAGGAGCATATACAATTTCATTTACATAAAACTGTACAACAGGCAAGTCGATAGTACAAAATTTCAGAACAGTGGTAGCCGGTGGGGTGGGGACAAGGACTGAGCAAAACAGGGCGTGAGGAAAACTTTCCAGAGAGATGGAACGATCTTATATCTTGATGGGAGGCTTGTATTACAGAGGGTATGCACATCAAAAATCATCGTTGGGAGAAACTTAAGTGCATTTCACAGCATATGAATGTGCATATGCCCAAAAACTAACGAACACTAGATTCTAGTGACATGTACACTGAAAGAATGCAAGGGTAAAATGTACTGTTGCTGCAATTTTCTTTGAAATGCATCAAAAAATAAGCTAGAATGATGGGCTAAATACAAATACATAATTGTTTAATATATATAATTATTTATATATACATATATGTAATTGTTTTATAGGTGACAATATATATATGCACACACGTATACATAAATGATAATTTCATAGAATTTAGGTGGTAGGCAGATGGGTCTGCACTGTACAGCCCTTTCAACATTTCTCTAAGTTTAAATTTTTTATAAGAAAATACTGTAAAAGGAAGAAACAAACAGCAATGTTCTGTCACAGGAGATAAGGGAAGAGGGTTTAGAGGAGGCAGTATTCTCCAAAGCCAGATGCAGGGGGGGAAAAAAAAGCTAGTAAGAAAGAAAAAAAACAATTAGGAAGTAAATAGAAGATACTAAACATATTTCAATATGTTTTTATAGCTAAAATGTAGAACCAGGTTAATAAATTTTTGAACATCTCTTTATATATATATACAGGTCTCTGAAGAGTGCTTGCTATAGGGGTTGGGTTCAGGACATGACAATTTGTAAGCACTGGTTTAAATGTCTCAATCTAACCTATGGCTTGACGCACAGTTCAGTATAGGGTCACCTGCAGAAATGGCCACTCTGAACAGGACAGCAAAGAAATAACCTTGATACAGTGAAGAACCAAGAATAAGTACCTAAATAAACAGAAAGACATGCTGTGCTCATTGGTAACGGTACTGTTAAGACATCAATACTACCCAAAGTGACCTACAACACAATCCCTATCGAAATTCCAAGTCTCTTTTGCAGAAGTGGAAAAACCAATCCTCAAATTCATATGGAATTGCAAGGGGTCCCAAATAGCCAAATCAATATTGAAAGAAGAAGAAGAAAAAAAAAAAAGAACAAATTTGGAAGGCTCACACCGCCTGATCTGAAAACTTACTACAAAGCTACAGTAATGACCAGTGTAGGGGCACCTGGCTGGCTCATTCAGTGGAGCATGCGACTCTTGATCTTGGGGCTGTAGGTTCAAGCCCCAGGTTGTGTACAGAGATGACTTAAAAATCAAATCTTAAAAAAAAAAAAAAAAAGTAGTACCGGCATAAGGACATACAGACCAATCGAAGAGAATTGAGAAATAAACCCAAACACCCACAGCCAACTGATTTTTGACAAGGATGCCAAGTCCATTCAATGAGGGAAAAACAGTCTTTTCAAGAAATGGTGCTGGGACAATGAATTTCCAATCAAAATTCAGAATGGATCGATGAGGGGCGCCTGGGTGGCTCAATAAGTTCTATATCTGCCTTCAGCTCAGGTCGTGATTTCAGGATCCCAAGATGGAGCCCCATTTTGGACTCTCCGCTCAGCAGGGAGTCTGCTTCTCCCTCTCCCTCTGCCCCTCCCCCTGCTCCTTTTCTCTCTCTCTCTCTCTCTCTCTCTCTCACTTGCTCACTCTCTCTCTCAAATAAATAAAATCTTAAAAAAAAAAAAAGAATGGATCAATGACTTAAACAAAAAGAAATACAACCATAAACCTCTTAGAAGAAAACATAACAAAAGAATCTTCATGCCTGGGTTTGGCAATGGATTCGCAGATATGACAATAACAAAAATAGGTAAACTGGACTTTATCAAAATGTAAAACTTTCGTGCATTGAAAGATACTATCAAGAAAGTCAAAAGAAACCTACAGAATGGGAGAAAATATCTGCAAATCATATCTGATAAGAGTTTAACATCCAGAATAAAGAACTGCAATTCAACAACAGAAAGACAATCCAGTTAAAAACTGAGTAAAGGATTTAAACAGAAATCTCTGACGAAGGTATACAAACACCCCCCAAAAAACACATGAAAGATGCTCAACATCATTAGCCACTAGGATGGCAAGGGAGCAGGGGAGAAAAAGAGGAAGGAAAAAAAAAGAAAAAAGCAAGTGTTGGCAAGGATGTGGACAAAGTGGGCCCCTTACATGCTGCTGGCAGGAGTGGAGAAGGGTGAAGCCACTGTGGAAACCACGGTAGTTTGGTAGTTCCTCAAAAAGCTAAACATAAAATTATCACATGACCTAGCAATTCTAGTCCTAGGTATATCCCCCAAAACATTGAAAACAGGGGCTCATGATAGATACTTGTAAGCCAAAGCTCACTGCAGCGCCCTTCAGCCTAAACATGGACTAGCCCTGATGTCTGCTGAGAGATGAACTGCTCAACAAAATGTGGAATATTCATACAATGGATATGATTCAGCCATAAAAAGGAATTACATTTTGATACATGCTACAACATGGACAAAGTTTGAAAAAATTAACATAAATGAAATAAGCCAGACACAAAAAAATTCCACTTACACGAAACACCTACAGTCAGCAAACCTATGGAGCTAGGGTAGATTACAGGTTACCAGGGGCTGGGGTAGAGAGGATGGAAAGTAATTGTTTCATGCTTAGAGGTGATGAAAATTTTGGACACACGGTGGACCCTTAAACAACACAGGTTTGAACTGCACAGGTTCACTTATGCACAGATTTTTTTTCTCAATATACATTTAGTACTGTAAATGCATTTTCTCTTACAATTTCTTAACATTTTCTTTTCTCCAATTTACTTTATTGTAAGAACACAGTATGTAATACATATAACATACATTTGTTGACAGTAAGGATTCTGGACAACAGCGGACTATTAGTAGCTAAGTTTGGGGGGAGTCAAAAGTTATACCTGGATTTGACTGTGCAGAGGAAGGGGGTCGGTGCCCCTAGCCCACATGATGTGCAGGGATCAACTGTAGATAGTGCAGATAGTTGCAAAACAGTGTGAATATTATTAATGCCAATGAATTGTGTACTTAAAAATGGGAAAGATGACAAATTCTTTATTATATATATTTTATCATAAAATATCTTTAAATATGCTTGGAAGATTTAAGAGGAAAAGAGGACAAAATATTTCATTACTTACTTTATAGTGATTGCATACTGAAATACTTTTAATATATGAGATTAAATAAACTAAATTATTAAATATTTTTAAAAATCTGGGGGTACCTGGGTGGCTCAGTTGGTTAAGCATCTGCCTTTGGCTGTCTTTGGCTCAGGTCATGATCCCAGGGTTGTGGGTTCGGGCCCCCAGCCAGGCTTCCCTGCTCAGCAGGCAATCTGCTTATCCCTCTCCCTTTGCCCCTCCCCAACTCACTGGTGCTCTATCTCTAACTGGCTCTCTCCCACACGCACATCTGCACATTCTCTCTCTCAAATAAATAAATAAAATCTTAAAAAAAAAAATCTGTCTGAGAAGGTCTTAGAAATACCAGTGAGGGCTGACTCCAGGGGCACAGGACTAGTGAAGCTACATAGGGCCCTGTGCTCAGAAAGGCCAGTGCTCGGATTTAACGCTCTGTTGTCAACATCTTGAAATTGTTAATTTTAATTTTGAATTTGTGTTTCATAAAAGGAAAGTCTGAAAGGACAATGGGGCAAATGTCAGAAGCTTGGAACTTCAGCTCACACATGGTCCTACCTCCAGTTGTCCTGGGGAAGATTTTGTCCCTGCTCTCCATCTCCCACTCACCCCAACCTCCCTTTCTTTGGCCTCATCCTGCAACCACTCCCTCTCTCCTCTACCACTTGGGGCAGTAACCAAGCTGTCAGGAAGTTCACATTCCATCATCACCTCCAGTGGAAACCCAGCACAGACTCAGGGAGAGAAGGGATCAAGGTGGGGATCCTGATCCAGGTACCATGAGCACCCCAGCACAGAGGCTGCCATCCCTTGGGAGTCACCCACATGCTGTGGGTTGGGACAACAGGCCTGTGGATCAGCCCAGGTCCACATTTTCACTGTGCGCAGTGCCCTATAAATTGCAAAGCCAGCCCCTACTTTAAATGATCAAATGTTAACTTACAAAAAAATCGAGAGACTCTAATGAGTAGCAGGGTTTAGATCTACTTTTAGAAAAGATAAGGGTCTTGGAAGAGTCTGTCTTCCCTAAAGTTCATTTTTCTCAGGCTTTCAACGAGAACTATATAGCCTAAAATTTGAGGTCTTAACTCTTGGGATGAAAAGAGTCCCAGACACACTGGAGATCAGAGAAGGCAGAGTGACGCCCCACTAAAATTTGAAATGCTGGGTAAGGAAGTGGAAAGAATCACGGACAGGTGTTCCCTCAGCTCCTTCAGTCTCCAGTGCAGACTCTGGAGGCCTCAGTCTTCCAGTAAATTCTCTTTGCTTAAGTTGGTCTAGTGTTGGTTTCTGTTGCTTGAAACCAAGAAATTCTAAGTACTATGGCGGATGAAGAATAAATGCATCTAAAACGGAAAAGAATTCTTAATATGAGATTCAGTGAAAAGACAAAACAAAGCTAATACAGTATCTTAGGTAGTTTGATCTCCCACTTAAAAAAAATCTAGAAAGACATCCAACAATGTTAACGGTGGATATTTTGGGTAATGGCTTACAAATGAGTCTTCTTTATCTATGTTTCTGCGTATATTTTCTAATTTTTCTAAACTGAACTTCACAATGCTTGAATTTTAAACAATTTTATAAAATACAGAACTACAGATTTAAAAAAACAAAACTTTTCCCCCAAAAGAATTAGTAACATTTAACCCAATAGTTAATCTAACTTAATAGTCATAAGCCATTCAAATCTCTCAATTTTCCCTTGAGAAGTATGTACGTATCTGTGTCAGCAGTCAAGATAGTAAACAATTCTTGAACAAATTCAGATGAGTAAACACATTCTTAGGCTGACTAAGAAAACAGAAGTTAGTGAGGAATATTGTTCTATACAATGTCAAAAACAAAGGATTCAAGGATGAAAATTTTTAGTTATTACGGATGTTTTATCTAAGAATAAAACAAAACCAATTTTGGAGCAGAATTCCATGTAAAAAGTGAATTCACACTCAAAAGAGACGAAAAAAAGAGACATGACAACTGAAGGCCATGCCTGATCCTAGACTGGGTCCGTCACAGACAGGGAGGAGTGCTATAAATGATCAGACAAGATAAAAATACCAGCTTACTTCAGCTGATAACCATCCTGTGGTAATGTAAGAGACTATCCTTATTCTTAGAAAACACACACTTGAAGACTTGATTACACACACACACACACACACACACACACACACACACAAAGGAGCAAATGTTAAAGCAGACAGGATAAAATGCGAATGACTGGTTAATCTGGTTAAAGGGTAATGTGTTCCTGATCTCACTCAGCCTGGTTTGATGGGGGTTAATCAACTGGGTTGTGGTGTTAAATTCCATGTTCCTGGAATACCCCTTCTAATTCTTTCACCTGGATAATGCTACCCGTTCTTTAAAAACAAACAAAAAACAGTTCAAATCTCATCTCCATAAAGGCTACTCTAGCCTCCCCTGCTAGAAGCGATCTTTCTGCCTGTTTCTCACTATTACTGTTGTTTGTCTCTCTGCTCCTGCTAAACTGTCATCTCTCCAACAGAGGAGAGTATCCTAGTATCCTAATTCTCTAC
>NW_024424230.1:174899-185454 GCF_017311325.1 Ursus maritimus
TTTCACTGTAGTAAAGACACAGGCCCAAAGATGAACAGATTTGCCCAAGGGCACATAATTAGCTGAGTCAAGATTAAAATAAAAGGCAACTCTTTACCCCCCAATGATCCAAGAGCATTCTCAGCCTGTCTACTGAAGGGTAGTACTATTCCTTCAGGGTCCATTTCTTGAGCATCTACCACATGCCAGGCCCCACTGTAGGGGGTTCCCATATAGTATCATTTGAAGTACCCTGTATCTGTACACATACACTTGTATCCTTGGCTTATTTATATATTCTCTACAAATACTACTTAAATACATGTACTTATTGAGATAAAATGATTTACAAGAAAGTTGTAAGAAATTATTTATAAGGTCATTCAGATGACCAAATATGTATTTCTCAGATAAATTTGGTCTTCATTCACAGTTCCTGAAAATGCTTCAAAACCATAAAGGTACAATGTCTTGTTATTAATGAGGGTGACTTGTTGACCCTACTCAAGGGCGCAGCTGGTTCCCCAGAGGACCAATCTTGTGAACAGAGGGTTGGAACCTTCAGGCCTCCCCAACTACTGGGCTGGAGGTTGAATCAGTCAATGACTTAATCAATCCTGACTATGTAATGAAGCCTCCATAACAATTTCATTCCCCGCTTCAGAGAACTCCCACACATGGGAAACCAGAACACCTGGTGTTGTACTGGAACTGTGTCCAGGAACTTCACATGACTTATCTACTAACAATGGACTATGTCTACTATCTACCTGCTCCATCTTATCTCCAAATAATTACCTTGCTTTCGTCCTCATGCATCAAATAGGACTTACAGAAATGCAAAGAACTCTGAGGTTCTTTTACTTTAAGACTATTCCTGAGCAGGAATATCTACCCAAGAACTTCCACTCTGGTACCTCCGCCATCCTTTTATTTGCAAATGGACTTTTGGTCACAGTGTATTATTAAAAGTATCGCTCTACTTGGGGTTTTACTTTTGTTCATTCGTTCAAAACTTATTTGTTAAAAAGATATATAGATGGACAGATTAAACATCTATGTGCCAGACCACAATTCTGATCACAGGTAATAGTGGACTAACAAAATGAAGAGGTCCTTGTCTTCTTACATTCGGGGGTGGGGAGGGCGGGGGGAGACAGACAATAAAGAATATCAGGTACTATGAGACCTTTGAAGCAAATAGAGCAGGTAAGACAACAGAGAACAGAGAAGGAAGCATTTCAGAGGGAAGAGCTCTCTGAGATGGCAATGTTTGAACAGAGAATTACCTGGGGTCCTTCAGAAATTAGTATTTGTCTACTTGAGGGCAAAAATCAATCCTGGCCATTAATGAGGATCCGGGTAATTATTAGTCTTTCAGTATTGGATCACCTTTTTATAAATAAAATCAATCTGGATGAAAGTCTGAGATTTGAAAAATAAGAAACTGAACCCTTCCCAGACCAATACTGTGAAGTGAACTGTTCACAAGTTTTAAAAAAACTCTAAGTAGACATGGCCCTTATTTTTACAGTTATGAATAAACATGCACAGAATTACCAATGGCTTTAAAACACACCAAGCCTTACTTAACAATTTCTATTTCTTTACTATAGATGCCAGCCATATATTCTGAAGGTATAAGAAAGGAAAAAGTTATGAGAACACAACTTATCAGAGTATGTGACCGTGACCTTAGTTTTGAAACTTTTGTTAAAACTGCATATATTAAATTCACAAATGAGAAAAGCCCTATCACATCATATATGAATCCCCATTTGGTAATTACTCCAACAATCCAGGGGATTAAGTTAGGGTCTTCTTTTGCTAAAATAACAAGTAATTCAACACATTCCCTTCAAAGATCAAAAATATATTTGATAACTAATAACTATAAAAAGCCCCACCTAAAAGTAACTTTAAAAACTTGAACAGCTTAAAGTAGCTCACTTTAAGTCAGAAAGACATAAATAAGAACTAATTATGCTCTCGTGCAGTCATCTGAAATATTAGCAATTTCCACCTTGAGGAACCTTACCCATTCTGAACACTCCCGATTCAGATCTCACCTCCATAAAGCCAACCCTGCATCTCTAATGTTACTGTCTTCTCCTAACCTCACTTATGTACTCTTACCTTCAGCAACTCCTTGCAGCTGTCAAGCCCAATATCCACAAGAATGCCTTTCACCTTTTTTCGTACCTTCCTGATGTTGTCAAGATTTTCCACAGGAATTTGAAACATTTTTGAATTTTTTTCCTTAAAAAAAGGAAAAAGAAAACAAAACTGAGTACCTATATTGACATCTATGTATTTAACTGAGTTGGTAAAACACTAAGAATGGAGTAATTTTCAGGGCACCTGGGTGGCACAGTTAGTTGGGCATCCTACTTGGTTTCAGCTCAGGTCATGATCTTGGGGTCATGAGATCAAGTCCATCGGGCTCCACTCTCACCATGGAGTCTGCCTGAGACTCTCCCTTTCCCTCTCCCTCTGCCCCTCGCCCCCGTGCACTCTCTCTCTCTCAAATAAATAAATATTAAAAAAAAAAAAAGAACAAAGTAATTTTCAACAAATTATGCTAGGACAGCTACATATGCACATGCCAAAGAATGAAGCTGGACTCTTCTCTTCCATCACACACAAAAATTACCTCAAGATGGATCATACACCTCCATGTAAGAGCTTAAACGTTAACTCTCTTTAAAGAAAACAGGCATAAATCTTCATGAACCTGGATTTGGCAATGGACCCTTAGATAAGACACCAAAAACCACTAACAACTGAAGAAAAAGAGAAGTTGGACTTCATCAAAATAAAACTTTTGAAGACTTTTGTTTTATTTATTTATTTGAGTGAGAGAGTGGAGAGAGAGAGCGCGCACAGCAGGAGCAGGGGGAGCGGCAGAGGGAGAGGGAGAAGCAGGCTCCCCGCTGAGCAGGAGCTCAATCCCAGAACCCCAGGATCATGACCTGCCCTGAAGGAGACACTTCACAGTCTGAGCCACCCAAGCGCTCCCAAAATAAAACACTTTTACACTTCAAAGGAAACCATATCAAAAAACCAAAAAGAGAATCCACAAAATGGGAGGGAACATTTGCAAATCCTATTTCTGGTAAGGAACTTATATCCAGAATATATAAAGAAAAGAACTCTTGTAACTCAATAATTAAAAGACAAATAACCCAACTTAAAAATGGGTAAAGAGAGGTGCCTGGGTGCTGCAGCCTGTTAAGTGTCCAACTGGTGGTTTCAGCTCAGGTCGTGATCTCAGAGTCATGGGATCCAGCCCCACGTGGGGCTCTGTGCTCAGTGCAGAGTGCTTGAGCTTCTCTCTCCCTCCCCTCTGCCCCTCTTGCTCTCTCTCTAAAAAATAATAAATCTTAAAAAAGAAAGAAAGAAAGAAAGAAAGAAAGAAAGAAAGAAAGAAAGAAGAGAAAAGAAAAGAAAAAGAAAATGGGCAAAAGATCTGAATTTCTCCAAAGATAATATGCAAGTGGCCATTAAGTACATGAAAAGATGCTAAATAACATTAGCTGTGAGGAAATGAAACTCAAAACCACAATGAAATATGTAACTTTATACCTACTAAGATGACTGTAATTTAAAAAGAGAGAAAAAACACAAGTGTTGGAAAGGATGTGAAGCAACTGGATCTCTCATACACTGGGGTAATAATGTACAATGGGGCAGTCACTTTGGAAAACAGTCTGGCAGTTTCTTAAAAGATGAAACATATAGATACCATATGAATCATCAATTTCACCCAAGAGAAATTAAAAATATGCATCCAAACAAAGACGTTCACAAATGTTTATAGCAGCATTATTCATAATAGCCAAAAAGTAGAAACAACCCACATGTCCATGAACTGACAAATGGATAAATAAAATGTGGTATATCCATACAATAAAATGTTTGGCCATAAAAAGAAATGAAGAGAAGAAATGAAGTAGTGACAGGTGCTACGATGTGGATTACCCCTGAGGAATATTATGCTAAGTAAAAGAAGCCAGACTCGTAGGACCACATATTGTATGATTCCATTCATAACATGTGTCCAGAACAGACAAATTTACAGAGACAGAAAGTAGAATAGTAGTTGCCTATGGTTGTGGAGGAATGGAAGGTGATGGCTAAGGGGAACAGGATTTCTTTTTAGAACAATGACAATGTTCTAAAAATCAACTGTGGTGATGTATGCAAAACTGTGTGAATATACTAAATACCAGTGAACTAAACTGTATAGTATGTAAATTACACCTCCATAAAGCTGTCTTTAAAATATCTAAAAAGGCATAAAATTAAACTAAACCCTGTGGCACTTGACCAGAATAGGAAGTATAGGTGTGACCTTATTATTTTTAATACATACACAAATAAATAATAAATACAGTTGTAAATGTGTGTGTGTATATTTCATAGTTTTGTCCACTAAGAGAGTCTGGAAGCAGTTACACACTCCAGTAGCAGTGAGCACTCCTAAGGCCCAAATCTATCTATCTTTCTTTTTCTTTCTTTCTTTCTTTCTTTCTTTCTTTCTTTCTTTCTTTCTCTTTCTCTCTTTCTTTCTTTTTAATTTACTTATTTATTTGAGAGACAAAATGAATGCAAGTGGGCTGGGGGGAGGGACACACAGAGAGTCTCAAGCAGACTCTGAACTAAGCACAGAGCCTGACACAGGGCTCAATCTCATGACCCTGAGATCACGACATGAGCCAAAACCAAGAGTTGGATGCTTAAATGACGCGCCACCCAGGTGCCCCCCCTCAAATATTACTGTCTAAATACTGCCTGCCTTTACAAAGAACCAGGGCTCCTTAGAAAAATGGCTGATTCTAGGGCTAGAGCATGGAAAAGACAAGACTAGCTAAGACTATTCTGTACCAGAAAATAAGAAAGTAGCTCAAGGAATGGTGAGACATGTCAAAAGGACTCAAAAGCAACCAACTTAAATAAATTCCCACAACCCAAATATGGGACAATTTGAGCATCAAATAAATGACAGTAATAGATTACAACCTGTGGCACTGAATTTTCCAAACACAATGCAACAGTACTTCCCATCCCACATGCTCTTTTACAATATGATCTTGGGGCACCTGGGTGGCTCAGTCAGTTAAGCATCTGACTCTTGATTTTGGCTCAGTCATGATCTCAGGGTCGCGAGATCAAGCCCCATGTCAGATGCTGCACTGGACATGGAGTCTCCTTAACATTCTCTCTCTTCCTCTCCCTCCACGCATGCTCTAATAAATAAATAAATCTTAATATACATACATATACATACATATATATATATATATATATATGATCTTGACAGTCCTCGCCCAAGTGGGGCACTTATGCCCCACCCCTTCAACCTGGGCAGAACTTTGTGGCTGCCTCCACCAATAAAGTATGGCAGAAGTAATGCCATGTGACTTCCAAGACTAGAGCATAAAAATGCTACTTGCTTCTGCCTGCTCTCTGGGTACCATCACGCTTAGAATCCAGACACCATGTCACGAGGAAGCTCAACTAGCCCACATGGAGATGTTCCAACATCAATCACCAGACATGTGAGGGAAGACACTTCTAGACACCTGACTGTCAAGTCACCCCAGCCTTTGAGTCTTCCCAGATGAGGAACAGAAACAAGCCATCTCCCCTGCTCTGGTCTGAACTCAACGTTCAAAGAATTACGAGTTTTAATCAAATGTTTTATTCTATGAGGTTCTGGGGTGATTTGGTATACATCAACAGTAACTAAAATATAACCCAGCAGAATATAAACTTAAGTCTATGGTGATATAAATAATTACACTGAAAATCTGATGAGGAACAGTATATGTACATGATTTCCAAGCACCACCCTAAAAATTACTTAATAATAACCAATGGAAAGGGGCGCCTGGGTGGCTCAGTCGGTTTGGCGTCCAACTCTTGATATGGGCTCAGGTTATGATCTCAGGGCCGTGAGATCGAGCCCAGTGTCAGGCTCCATCCACATTGGGCATGGAGTCTCTGCTTAAGAGTCTCTTTCCCTCTCCCTCAGCCCCTCCCCTCCCTTCTAAATACATACATACATACATACATACATACCAAAGGAAAAAGTAATTCACAGAAGTCTGGTAGACTTCTTAGACCAAATTAATAGACACTCTACAAAATAACTAGCCTATAATATTCAAAAGTGTCCAGACCACACAAAGTAGCCCTATTCATAACAGCCAAAACGTGGAAACCATGCAAACCTCCTTCAAATGGTAAATGGATAAACGAAATGTGGTATGCCCATACAAAAGAATGCTACTTGGCAATAAAAACTAGGTACTGATGCATGCCACAACATGAATGAATCTCAAAAACATTATGCTACATGAAAGCCAGATGCAAAAGGTCTCACATTGTCTGACTCCATTTATGTGAAATATTCAGAAGAGACAACTCTACAGAGATAGAAGGTAGGTTAGCAGTTGGCTGGGACTGGAAACAGGTTTTTTGGAGTATGCCAGAAATGTTCTATCATTAGACTGTGGTGATGGCTATACAACTCTATATGAATTACACCCTTTTAAAAAAAGATCATGGAGGGAAAACTAAGGAACTGTTTCCCAATGGAAGAGACTAAAAATACAATGTGCAATTCTAAGTAGCTTCTTTTACCAGAAATGTTATTGGAGCACTGGCAAAATTTCAATGGGATCTGAAGATTCAATGATAATAACGTACTGATTTCCTGATTCTGATGACTGTATTCTGCATATGCAGAAGTATGCTCTTATTGTAGGAAACAGACAATATTTGGGTAATGTGGCATCTTGTTTGGCAACTTACTTTCAGATGTTTCAGGGGAAAAAGTTCTTTGCATTATATTTGCAATTTTCTATGAATCTGCAACTATTTCAAGTTGTTTTTTTTTTAATGTGTAAGCTATCGAAGCTAAAAAACGAGTCAAATCAAATTAAAGAACACCAGGTTAAAATAATGAATGCCAATCTTTAATTACCAGAACGGTAACTTTTAAAGATTGATAGTATTCACTGGCAGTGAAACTAAGTAGAAAAATCATAATTTCTACAATTTTAGAGGGCAATTTGGCCGTACCAACCAAGATTTTAAATGACAATGTCTACGAGTCAGCAATTTCACTTTTACAGCCCTCTTGTAATCCTTCCTCCCCCAGCGCATACTTGGTGCCCCTCTGAGTTTACATTTCTTGCATGGCACCAGTTTCCAATGATCTATTTACATATCTATTTCTCTTATTAGACTAAACTTCTTCAGGGTAGGAATCATGTTTTCTTTGCATGTCTGGGGCCTATTAGAGAGTGTAATATACAGCAAATGTTCAAAATGAGGGAACAGAAGAGATAAAACAGAAAAGATCATAAGACATGCAGAGAGTGCCAAAAAGGCTATGGGAAAGTTAGAGTCGGAGCCCAAAATAGTCTTAGGTTAACAGATTGGCATCAAAAAAGATTGAGGTAAAGGAAAAGTCTCAATATATTTGGCCAAAAGTAAAGCCAAAAAAGGTAGATTGGAATCAAATGGATGGGGTTGGGGGGGAGGAAGGGTTAACAAGTAAGAGGGATGAATTCCCAGTGGGTACAAAGGAAACACAAAGTTTCTGAGAAGCTAATTTGGAATGAGTTTTCCAAATTTCACTATCTATGTCTAAGCAGAAGGAGAGACTGAAGGATCATTTAGCATTTTATAACTGAAGAATACTAAATCCTAGGAAATAAAGTAAAAAAGTAATAAAATTATTAAAAACGAAACACACTGAATTGGATCCTAGCCTTCAAAAGCCTCAGCTAGGGGTGCCTAGGTGGCCCAGTAGGTTGGGCCTCTACCTCTTGATCGCAGCTCAGATCTTGATCACAGGGTCATGAGTTCAAGCCCCAAAGCCTCACCTAACAGGAGCTTGTCAAGAACCTGATGATGATGTTCCTAAAAACTAAACAAAAGGTCACTTTCAAGCCCACACTGGCTTCTTTGGCCAGAGCAAGCCTCAACAAAAACTATTGTTAGATGCTTTCCACCCAACTCTAGCAGACTTCCTTTCATTTCCTCCTTAAAGTTCCATTATCCTCTCTACCCTTCGAGGTTCTCCCTTCCCCAGAACTGGTTGTTAAACAGAACTGTCCAAGGTTAAGACCATCATCCCCATGTATCTGAAACAAGGAAGCTAAACGTGTTGCTTGCAAAGAAGTATGGCTTTACATAATAGGCACTGATCTTATTACAGGGTTTTGAGAAGCATGGCATACAAGGATTGGTGGACTTTCAGAAGCACTGGTTTAGGGATTGGCCGATTATCTGAGGCTGGTTCCTGGAGGCTAACTCTCAGGAGGATACTGAAATGAGGCTGTCAGTGATTGGGCAAGTTTTAATCGCCCTGTAGTTACTTGTTCAAGGGTTGGGAGTAGGACCAAGGAAATGTCAGTCTTCTTTCCTGAATCTGGAGAACAGGAACTTTGTATTCTCGAATGTAAGCACCCCCATTTCCTCACCACTGTTACTGTGGTTCACCCCAAAACAAGCACGTTAAATCTGTACCTTCACCATTAGGAAACATTAGACGAACACGGATGCACTAATTGATCAACCTCAGTTCAGAGCAAATTACCTTTAATGTCAATGTGTGGTACACATGGACCCACCAAAAATTCCACTCATGTGCACAAGAAAATATTATTTCCCAAAGGGGCATTTACAGGGTTTCTTTTGTTGTTTTTTAGTATCATGGTCATTTAAGAACATTGCATTCTGGAAAAAATACACTCCAAAAAATTAGTGGTTCTGGTAATAAATAATACTTTTTAAGCCACAGAACTTTGGAGTTCCTGTGAAATCTAAGTTCTCAAAGGATTTCACATGAGTGCCAACACTACATCATGGTCTCACCAGCAAAGACTCTGGAACTGTCCTTCCTGCGTTCAAATCAGTTCCACAACTTGTAACTGCGTCATCTCTGGTGAGTCACTTACTCCCCGGGCCTCGGGTGCCTACCTGAAAAACAGGAGAGTACAAGCTGCTGCCACAAGCAGTTTGTAAGGATGAAGGAGTTAACACAAGAACAGCGCTGAGACTCCAAAAATCTCATGTAATGTCCCGACCACTGCAATACAGGACTTCTGTTTTCAGCAACTTAAAGAATACACAATACTTGTGGCATCGATGTTCCCAGACCTGCGCCTTCCGCAAGCCATGAGCCTTCGGGTCTGCTAGCGTGTAACACACGGCCCTAACACGTGTGTGACAGCCAGAGTGGAGGACACGCAGAACGCTGGGAACCTGGCCCCTCAAAGGGACCACACCCATACACTCACCAAGAGCCTATGGCAAACCCGAGTTCAGAAGGCGCCCAGGGATCTCTCCAGGTAAATAAATATCTTGCCACAACTCCCCCTTCACCTACCATAACCAATCAACTCGTAACCCTAAATGCACCTCTCAGTCAAAATCCTGTCCATCGTCCAGAGCAGCACCATGTCCCCTTCTACACTCAGATCCGTCACTTCCACGCGGAAAGACCACCAACTCCAACCGAAATATCCAAGTGCAGCCTGCCAGCTGTCCAGTGATGGCTCTGGGTAGTTACACATGTATTCCTTACCTCCGACCCAAGATGTAGCTGCACTTTTCACAAGCCCCGCGAGTTACATGCGGCCCCACTGGGACCCAGACTCCCAACCCTACAGACTGCAGTAAACCCGGGTGTTCCCCGCAGGTCTTCTGCACCTGCCTCCGGGCAGGGGAAGTCCGCTACCCTCCCTCCCACAGGCTGTGATTACCCTTCTATTCAATTATAACGAGTTAACAGCATTCCAGCAAATCCGCTCACGTTCACAGAAAACACCTAAAATATCTATCAGTACGCAAGTGCCCACGATCTGAACCGGCAGGTCTCATCTCTGACGTTCCAAAGCCAAACGTTAGCAGAAATTCTGCAACACAACCTACGTCAACGCAGTCGGCAAAGGCAGATGATGAAAAGTTAGCATTTTAATGTCAACATCTGCATAGCCATCATCCCCGTTCACGCCCGGAGCGCGGGGCTGCCGGGCTGCCCTCCCACTGCCCTCTCCGCCCGGAGTGAAACCGCCCCAGGCCAGAGCTCCCCGCCACCGGACCCGCACGGCCCACCTCGGCGGTCACTCCAGGCTGCCCCCGGGAGAGGCTCCGGGTAGCCGGGCTGCGGGGAGGCGCGCCCCGCGGGGGCGGCTGTCCCCACCACCCTCCCCGCGCCCAGCTGCTCCTCTCCGCGCGGCCCGCCCCCCGCCCCCCTCCCCCCTCCCCCCTCCCCCCTCCCCTGGCGACCACCCCTGACGCCCACGTGACGCAGAGGGATGACGGGCGCCCTCCGAGCCGCGAACCCCGCGCCCGGAGAACGTCGCGGGATTCATGAGGCTGCCGTGGGCGCGGGCTGTGGGCGGGGCGGGGCGGAGCCGCGGCCGCCGTCGGGACTCCGCGGGCCTGGGCCGGGCAGGGCCGGGGGCGTCGCCGCGGGGCTGGGCCGGGGTCGTACCTACCGCTGGGCGCCCGCAGCGCCGCCGCCGAGTCCCCCGCCGCCTCTCGCCGCGCCGCC
>NW_024424230.1:185464-300628 GCF_017311325.1 Ursus maritimus
GCCGCCGCGGCCCGCCGGGGCCCCGCGCCCGCGCCCGCCTCCGCCCCGCGCGGCGGGACCCCCGCCTCGGCGCGCGCCCACCTCCGCGCGACCCCGTCCCCTCCTCCCAGCACGGCCAGAAAGAGAAAATGGCGCTCGATTTGCCTCCGGAAGTGACGCGCGCCCTCATTTGCATGCCAGTACAGCCAGCCAATGGGGGGAGAGTGTGCATGGGACCCCCTGGGCACTGTCCCACAGGACCCTTGGGGCCCCTGCCTGAAGCTGGACTAAAGGCTCTGGAGTGGGAGTGGGGGTCCCCTGTTGGAGCCCCCGCCCCTAACCCCCTTCCTGCCACAGTGGGCTGACTTGCCAGCCTCTCACTAGCATCTCTGCAAACTCTCGAGAGAGTTTGAGTAGGTGATGACGTCATTGGAGGGGGTGGGGCGAGGATGTCATCACCCACGTGACCCATCACGTGGGCTCACCAGAGCTTTGACTTCATTTGCATGGAATGGGGGTGGAGCTAGTGGCAGTAGCAGGAATGGCTGGCCCCGCCCACATCTCAGAGCCAATAGGAAGCCAGCTGTGAGGGGAATCCTGCGCTGCCATTGGAGAACACAAGTTGGGCTATTAGAAGTTTGACAAGTGTGCCCTTGAAATTGACACATATTGGGGAACTGACTGGATGGGGGGCTCCTGACCTCACGATTCTTCTCTGAGAAAATTGTCATACTTTTTCTTGAGAATTCTGATTTTTTCGTTAGAGCTACTATCTCTTGTGTAGGGAAGAGGTTAATTGCATACATTTGGAAAAACTCTTAAGTGGCCTAAAAGTTCACTTTTGCCCAGATTTTAATTGCGAAGCAATATTCTATTTCTCAAAATGAGTGAATACATGGAGTAGGAACTTTCAGAATAGGTTTGGGTCTTCATCCATTGAGTCAGACTTGTGGGGGAAGATAAGGACCACACCGCCCTCAGGGATCTTGCACTTTAATGAGAAGCCCGGTGTCAGGCAAACACCTCCTTTTTCTTACCCGGTCCCTGTCCTAGTCCTGCTCTTTAATGACCATTCCAGGCCTTTCCCTCCTCAGTGACGCTCTCTGGGCAACGCCCGCCCTTCCTCAACTTCATTTTCGGCAGAAGACCACGCCTCCTTCTGCAACACCAAGACCATCAGACTTGGTCTTCCTCCACCTCCCGCCGTGCGGTGCACACCCCTTTCCTCAACAGCCACCCTGACCTTAGAGCGCGTTTCAGAGGGTGTGTCTGCCCATGTTCCCTCCAGTCGGTCCTTCCTTGGACCTGTTCGCCATGCCTAGCACTTCATGTTCAGTCACCCCCTCCCATAATTTCAGCTTCTCCCTCTTTACTGGGACCTTCTGCTCAGTACAGCCCAGTGACCAAAAATATAACAGGCACTAAATAACTGTCTGAATTAATTTAAAAATGTGTTAAATTCTGGACTTATATTACATGACCGCAGTTTGCGTTTTTGTCCCTACAGGAACACAAGCCACAATTGAAGGAGAGTTTGATCTTTATATTTATTTATGAATTATGATTTAATGTGATAATGAATCACAGTGCTAAATGGGTATGATATCCCTATATATCTTCCTTGAAATCATGGTGTGATTAAAAGTAAAGTTAAAGACTTTTATCCCCCCTTGATCCAGATCAAGGTAATCTAAAGAGAGCATTTGGTCACATTTCTCCCAACCGTGACTGGACTCTGGACTCTACATTCTCATGCTCTCTTGCCACAGCCCTCACCACTCTGCGCAAACTCCTGGGTCACCAGTGACCGCGTAATTGTTAGACCCAAGAACAGACGTGAGTCCTAACCCTTCATTTGTAGTCGCTCTCCCTCTCCTGAAGCCCTTCTCTCCCTGACAACTCCCAGATGTGGCCCTTCATCTCCAGGCTCTCTGACTATTCCTCATCTTCATCAGCTTCCCTCCCTCAGCCCATCGTTGAACGTGGGTCTCCAGGATTATGCCCACTTTCATTCATTTTTCAACACATATTCATCACCCAGATCCTGTGTGCCAGGCACTGTACTAGGTACTGGAAGACCCGTCTCTCTCATTTTATTACTCTGCATACTCTCCCTTCTTAATATCAATTGCACATTCAAATTTCATTATTTCAATTCCAAATCTATATATGTACCTCTTTCCTAGGCTTCACTTTTATTTTTCTGGCTGCCAATCGGGCAGCCCCACTTGGGTCTCCTATAGGCACCTCAGATTTAAAATGTTCCAAATAACCCATCATCCCTCTTTGTAATTACAGTAAGCAGTGTGCTTAACTGTCCTTCATTTTCCCATCTCCAGTTTTCCAATTTTATATCCTAAACATTCCTCAAATCTCTTGTCTCACCAGCAGCCTTGGAATTCAGGTCACCTCCTGAGGAACACCAACACAAGCACCTACGTTATCTCCAGCTTTGGCTCCTCAGGGACATTCTCTAGTCAGCCACCATAGAGATGTAGCTAAGACAAACTGGACCCCGCCATTCCCTTTCCTATCTTCAGCCATTCCACATCCTTCTCAAGTCCAGTAGTCGGCATGGCACACAGGCTCTCCAAGCTTGACCAGTCCCAGCCCATCTCCTGCTACCAGAAACACCCCTGTGTCCATGTAATTCTTGTCCTCCCCACCACCTGAACTAATTTTCATTCCATTGCCATTTGAGGCTGAGCTCTGCTGCCCCCTCTTCTAGGAAGATCTCCCTGACCACTACCACTCCATGCAGAAACATCACAAAACGTGGCAGATACTTCTCCTTGGTATTCCAGAACATTCTGTGTGTCTGTCACTGCACTCAATGGGTTGTTTCATCACCATCTGCTGATGTGTTTGTCTCTCAGGAAGTGCTGTGCCAACAGGAACTATGTCTTTTCTTCACCATTGTATCCCTGGTGCCTAGGTTACTTTAAGAAATATAAAATAAATATTTTAATAAATATAAGACAACTTTCATAAATGTTGAATAAAAGTTTTCTCTCATCTTATTATGAAAACATTGTAAAAATATTGAAAAGTTTAAATAGTTATATAGTGGGCACCATCACGAAGATCTCACCGTTAACATCCTGCTCCCTTTGCTGTATCACCCAGCTGTCCAACTATGCATCTCTTGATCCATCCTCTTTTTTTTTTTTGATGCATTCAAAGAAAATTGCTGACATCAGTCCACTACATCCCTAAATACCTCAGCATGGATATATAATGAATGCTGTTTCAAAGCACAATCAACAGCTTTGATGCTGTTGAAGGATCGTCCCTCCCCACCACAGAAGGAATGGGCAATATGACCCAGTGGAACTTGTCAAGATTATTTTCAGAGACTCAGGAAAGTGCATAGCAGAGATGTCAGCAAGTCATGTGACAGCACACATGAGTTTGTTCTGCTTTTCCTCAACTGACTTGGTGTCCGTACAAGTACAGATGCTTTGATTTTAGTCGTTCAGTTGGGTTTAAAAGTGAAGATGCTATGCTGAATCCTTCCTACTCTCTCATCTAGTTCACCCCATAATCAGAATCAGCATTTGTAATATAACTGTCCAGCATAAAGAGAGCAATCTGGGTGACCACAGAACACAGAAAAATCTTAAACTAGCCCCAGAGCCTGACAGGTCAGCCCACGGGTACCTTTGTGCAAATTTAAAAGCAGGGAAGCCCTTTGGTCTTGTGCTGCCCAGAGGGCCCTCACGTGGAGAAAGAAGTGCCTTTATATGTGAGGGAAGGGGGGGAGCATCCTATCATCTGAGACACAGACCTGGGTGAATAGAGTGGGCTTGATTTCCGCTCCCACCCCACCCCCACCTCGGCTTGTCTCCATGGGGACTGTGCACAGCACACAACTATATTTGGCAGCCCTGGTTGATCTGTCAACAAAATGTACACATGCTCATCTACAATAAAATAAGTGGCTAAGGTTAATCTAAAACCACTGAAATTTCTATAGAAAAGAGGGACAGTTATTCCTCGAGAACAACTTACATCTAACCATGCCTTTCTTGACTCTATTCTATATATATTTTTGTGTGTCTACTAGGTACCAAGGAGACAGTGATGAACAGAAAACGAAAGATTGGAATCCGGTGGAGGAGAACACCATCAGTGAAATAGCTACACAATGACGGTTTAATTACAAACTGAGGTAAACACCCTGAAGAAGGTATGCTCTCCAAGCATCTGTGATGCAGAAACCTGGTCTACAGTAGCAGTCTTAAGGAAGCGACAACCTGAAGTCAGAGGGACAAGAAAACATTAGTGGATCAAAGCCGTGAGACGTGGTAAGGGGAGGTGACTCCAAACAGCAGGAACAGCCCCTGCAACGGCCCTGTCCCTGGAGGGAGCATGGCCTAGGCAGATTGATGAAAGAAACCAGAACAACTGAAGTGCGGATCATGAGGAGAAAAACTCTACAAGAGTAGGTGAGGGACCAGATCATGAAGCCACTTGGGTCTTCCTAAGACCAGTGAGAAGCCAATTAAGTGTTTTCACCAGGTGGGTTGATAGAATTAGATTTGTATCTGAAAAGTATAGCTGGCTATAGCAGGGAGGAAAGAATAGAGATGGGAGAAGGGTAGATGTAGGAACAAGAGTTAAGAGCTTGTTGGAGTGGAAGGTGGAAGGTGGAAGATGATGGTAGTTTGGAGCTGATATTAGGGTAGGAGCTCTGAAGATGAAGAGAAGCAGACAGCTGTGAGAGATATTTAGGGGGCGAAGTGAACAAGACATGGTAATAGTTTGGACACTGCTGTGAGTGAAGTGTCAGGAAGGAAAGCATTGAACAGCTAAACACTAAATAATCCAATTGAATATGGGCAGAGGCCCTGAACAGACATTTCTCCAAAGAAGACATCCCAATGGCCAACAGATACGAAAAGATGTTCAACTTCACTAATAATCAGGGAAATGCAAATCAAAATCACAATGAGATATTACCTCACAGCCATCAGAATGGCTAGAATCAAAAAGACAAGAAATAACCAGTGTTGGTGAAGACGTGGAGAAAGGGGAACCCTCATGCACTGTTGGTGGGAAAGCAAACTGGTGTAGCCACTGTGGACAGAGCATGGAGGTTCTTCAAAAAATAAAAAATAGAAATACCACATGATCCAGTAATTTTACTACTGGATACTTACCCAAAGAAAACAAAAACACAAATGTAAAAAGATACATGCACCTTTATGTTTATTGCAGCATTATTTACAAGAGCCAAGATATGGAAGCAGCCCAAGTGTCCATCTATGATGAATGGATGGAGAAGATGTGGTGTGTATCTACAGTGCAACATTAGTCAGCTGTAAAAAAGAATGAGATCTTGCCATCTGTGACATGGATGGACCTAGAGGGTATGCTAAGGGAAATAAGTTAGAGAAACACAAATACTATATGATTTCACTTATACATGAATCTAAAAATCAAAACAAATGAACAAACACACCTGTAAATACAGAGAACAAACTGATGGTTGCCAGAGGGGAGGAGGGAAGGGAAATAAGCGAAATGGGTGAAGAGGAGTGGAGGCACAGGATTTCAGTTACGGAATGAATAAATCACAGGAATAAAAGGTACAGCACAGGGAATATAATCAGGTATCGTCATAGTGTTGTGTGGTGACAGCTGGTAGCTAGGCTTGCAGTGAGCACAGCACCGCTATAAAGATGTTGAATCATTAATGTACACCTGAAACTAATGTAACAGTGTGTGCCAATTGTACTCAAACAAAATAAATAAGTATTTTTTAATGCAAAACCTCAAAAGAGAGGAAAACAGACACTGGAAACAGGAAAGAGAATGAGGGATCACAGATTTGGTCCTGACCATGTTGGATATGGCTCTTAAGACCTCAAGGTGTCTGGATCTGAATTTTATATTCAGATTATATTATTATTATTATATAAATAATATATATTATAAAATATATAGTATATATAATATTATATATGTTTCATATTTCTACCCAGAAATAAAAATTTAAAGTTACCATAATGTAGATGATAATTAAGCTGTGAACATGGATGACAGAGAGGAAAGAACTGAACACAAAGGTTCTAGTACAAAAAAGGCACTAGATAAAGGTTGCTTCCTGGAGTCCCTTCAACCCCATGATTCTATATTTCAATACAATAATAAAGTTAAAATACGAACCACTTTGTAGACAACCACCTTCTAGGTTTATTATGACGATATAATAATAGGATAAACTTGTAAAGTGTCTATATAGTTGGTGTTGGTGGGTTTTATTTTTGGTGAAAAAATTATATGTATATTTAGCCAGCTGGACTCAGTTTAGATGATTCCAATTTTGTTGGCAACATCCAAAGCATCAAAGTCAGGAGCCAGTCGGACATACGGCTTCTTCTCTCCATCAGGCCTGATTAGGGTGTTGATGTCGGCCACATCAATGTCCTAGAGCTTCTTCACAGCCTGTTCGATCGCGTGCCAGTTGGCCTTGACATCCACAATGAACACAAGTGTGTGGTTGTCTTCTGCTTTCTTCTGGCTGACTCAGTATAGCATAGTGATCAACCTTGTTTCTCCTGGGGGCACTCTTTCGAGGATATCTGGGCTGCCATCACAGACTCAGTGTCTTGGGTCATCAGAATGCAGGTAACGTGCAGACCTTCTTTCTGTTTTGTGGATGCCTTTCAGCACCAATTTCTTGGCCTTCAAAGCTCCTTTGTTTTGGCTTTGGCTTTGGCTTTGGCTTTGGGAGGGGCAAGGGATTCCTTCTGCACCTTCCACGCCATCTTTGTGAAAGATCCCGTGCCAATAGAAAGTAATCCTATCATAATTAATTCTACAAATCATTTCTTCAGAAGAAAATTTTCAGATATGTTAATTTAGATTATCTACATGAACAATAGTGACACTACAGGGAGGGTTGACAGAGTCAGTCTTGGTGTGGTGCATGACCAGTGTAATTCAGCTTACACTGGTATGGCAAACACAACCAAGGAATCAATGGGAAAATAACCAGTGGAATAACGGTGTAGTCCAGGAACCACAGGAGGAGCAACTTACCCAGGCAGGCATTGGGAAGAGCTGGCTGGGGAAGCGATGTCTGTACTGAAGATGTAATCAGGTGAAGAGAGAAACAGGAGAGTATTCCAGGTAGAAAGTGGCCTGTCCCAAAGCCCAAAAGGAAAAGAGACCAAGACACGTTACAGAGAATAAAAGAAGGTCAATTTGGTTACCAGTGCAAGAGAGAGGAGGCTGGAAAACCAATCAGGGATAGATTATGTCCAATTACGAAGAGTGGATTTATTTCCAAGGGCAATGGGGAGCCATGAAAGGTTTTAAGGCAAGAGGGTGATCTAAATAAGTGTATGGTTTGGAAAGGTCACTCCAGTTTCAGTTTTTAGCACCTGTTTGTTTCAGACAGTCTCATAATCTACATAAATCCAGTTTGTCATGTGAAAAAATGAAGACCGGGGCACCTGGGTGGCTCAGTCGTTAAGCGTCTGCCTTCGGCTCAGGTGGTGATCCCAGGGTCCTGGGATGAGTCCCACATCGGGCTCCCAGCTCAGTGGGAAGCCTGCTTCTCCCTCTCCCACCCCCCTGCTTGTGTTCCCTCTCTTGCTGTCTCTCTCTGTCAAATAAATTTTAAAAATCTTCAAAAAAAAAAAAAGAAGAAAGAAAGAAGGAAGGAAGGAAGGAAGGAAAGAAAGAGAGAGAGAGAGAGACCACCCAAGTGAGAACACAGTTGCCATTTATTCAGATCCTGCCCTAACAAGTGAGTCATCCACCATTGCTTGCATTTGGTAGAAACTCAGGAGTGGGTGGGAGAGGATGCTCTGGTTGGAGGCTATTGGCACAGGGAAGTTGGAAGTGGCTAAGCAGACTTGTGACAGCTTATGTCTGGGAGGCATACAGGTGTGGGGAGTGCACTTCCTCTGGCTGGCCCCAATTTGGAAGAGGAGAGAACAGGAGAAGCTGGCAGTCATTGACCAAGTGCTGCCCATCCTGGGCTGGTGGCTGCAGAGACTGTTGTAAATGTCCATTTGTACATTTAGTCTCCCAGTTCCCCTCCCCTCTGGGTCTTTCTGACACCTGTGAGAGGCTGACCAGTTCATGGGAGGCTGGGGACCTTCACCCCTTGGGGACTGTCTCATTGCCTCCACAGTCAGTCATATCATGAGATGTGTTCTTTCGGTTGCTGTGTCATCATGGCAATCATCTGACCTGAGAGAGAAGCATTCAAGATCAGACAGAATGGGACAGATCAGCGTCATGACTACTGTGACAACGACAAGAACAATTCATAGTCATGTCTTTTTTTTTAGAGGCAGGGGAGGGGCAGAAGGAGAGGGACAGAGAGAATCTCAAGTAGTCTCCACACCCAGCACAGAGCCTGACACGGGGCTCAATCCCACAACCCCGAGATCATGACCTGAGCTTAAATCAAGAGTCAGACACGTAACTGGCTGAGCCACCCAGGTGCTCCCAATTCTTAGTCTTGTAGGGTGCTATGGAACTAAGGACCCCATTTGTCCAACCCAGACAAGAGGAAAAAATCCCATAGGCCATGAGGATTAACGTTGAAGAGACAAATAGCTTTTCCTTATGGCAAGGCATGGTCTGTTCTGCTTTGCCTGCTTCATCGATCCCAGTAGAGCAAGAAGCATCAGCAGTGGTACAGATACTGCCCTGACCAGCCAACAAGGACTCTAGACCAAGTCCCACCACCTGTCACCACTTATGCCAGCTCTTCAGGGCAACAGTGGTCACAGCTCCTCTAGGGGAAACAGTAGCTCTCCTTCTCTTTGTAGAGTTCCCACCTTTGGGAACATTGCTCTGGTTGTTGGCCTCACAGTGAATCAGAAAGCCATCCAGGAAAAGTGCCTGAATAATCAAGGTAGCCTCATTTTAGAGCTCATGACTGAGTTAGGGTTTCCAGCCTGTTGGTCTCTAAAATTAGGACCTCTGTGTATAGACAAGCCTCAGAGTACTTTTCCTAAAGTGAATGAGATGTTAGTCTGAGGCAAGCAGCACCAACTCTCCTGGCCCCTAAAAGAGTAGTATCCAGCCAGGGCACATGGAGATCCAGGAACAGAGGACTTGCCTATGACATAGTGGCTGTGTATTTGGAACTCTGTTGTTCTCTTTCAGGTGATGGGTATTTTGCCCATTGCTCTATGAAGGTTATTGAATTAAAATTTAGAATTACCTGGAGTCTGATCAATAGATTTTAATAATTGATTCTTTATCTGGGAGAGAGGGACATGGACGAAGTCACAGGCTAGGAAGATTTATGATGAGGAACTAACTGATTCACACAATTAAGGAAGCTGAGAAGTCCCACAATCTGTTGTGTGAGCTGAAGACCCAGAAAACCTATGGTGCAATGCCAGTCCACATCCTGTTGGTATGAATCCTGGTCCAAGGCAGAAGACTGCGTCCAGCTCACACAGGCAGGCAGGAAGAAAAAGGAGCTAATTCCTCCTTCCTATTCAGGCCCTCAGTGGCTTGAATGATGCCCACCCATATTGGGGAGGGCAATCTGCTTTACAGAGTTCACCAATTCAATCTTATCTAGAAATACACTCACAGACACACACAGAAATAATGCTTGGTCTGGGTACCCCATAATCTTCATACATAAAATTAACCATCACAATGGGATACCGCCTGGAACCAAAGTTTCAAGGGCCTTTTAAATATCTTCAACAGATGACTGGATTAAGAAGTTGTGGTCCATATATACAATGGAATATTACTCAGCTATCAGAAAGAACGAGTTCTCAACATTTGCTGCAACATGGACAGCACTGGAGGAGATAATGCTAAGTGAAATAAGTCAAGCAGAGAAAGACAGCTATCATATGGTTTCTCTCATCTATAGAACAGAAGAACTAGGAAGATCGGTAGGGGAAGAAAGGGATAAAGAAAGGGGGGTAATCAGAAGGGGAATGAAACATGAGAGACTATGGACTATGAGAAACAAACTGAGGGCCTCAGAGGGGAGGGGGGTGGGGGAATGGGATAGACCGGTGATGAGTATTAAGGAGGGCACGTATTGCATGGTGCACTGGGTGTCATACGCAACTAATGAATCATGGAACTTTACATCAGAAACCAGGGATGTACTGTATGGTGACTAACATAATATAATAAAAAAAACATTAAAATAAAAAAATAATAAATAAATAAATATCTTCAATGGGTTTTATCTGGCTTCCACTCTCCATGGGATTTGAATATGTTTTAGTTACTATATGCATATTTTCAGGATGGGTTGAAGTATTTTCTTGCCAAAAAGCTGTAGCCCTTTACAGTTGCTGAAAACTTTGATTTTGTTTCCAACCAGGGCATCCCAACTTTTATATCAACTGATCCAGTCGCACACTGTAGGAACCATTAGGAAAGAGCTCTGTAAAGAGTTACTACTTGCTCAAAAACTATACCACCTCTGCCATCCACAATATTCTGGAAAGGCTGAAAGAGCCAAAGGCATCCTTAAATTAAAACTAGCAAAATTTTCAGAAACCCTGAGTTCCTTTGGCCAAAAGCACGCCACTAGTCCTTATAGCCACATGGTTTACTCCCTCAAGGACACATCAGTTACCCTATGACCTGGTAATGCCGATAGCCTATGCATTTAGGGACTTCACCTCTGCTACTAAATCCTGCCCTGCTACACACAGACATGGGAAAATATTGCAAGGAACTCATGTACCGCCCCCTCCATCACTAGCAGGTGAAGGATGCCTTCCCACCACATCATTCTAAACAGCTTCTTCATGACTTTCAATCCCAAGGTTTTGTATATTGGAAGACACATCTGAGAAAACTGCTCTTGAACTTCATTGGAGGGTCTCTCACCATCTATCACTAACAACAAATCCAGCAGTAAAACTCAAGAGAGTCAGATTTCACAATTTGGTTCATGATTCACAGCTAAAGAAGCAATCCAGAATTCCATCCAGCTGGAAGACTATTTCAACAAGGGACTTTGAACTTCACAGATTCCCTAGAAGCAGCCTATTTTCAGAAGCAGGCAGTAGACCAGAAACCATTAGAGCAAGCTGATGACATCACAGAGTGGAGCACTTCCACCCCAGGCTGTAGTAAGTGACGGGCTTTCCTGGAAGTTGAGTTAAAATTCCCATGGCTTGTCTGGATTGTTCTTCCAGAAATAGATGATGGGGAGTTTCATAGTTAGGGATGACAAGGAAGGAGGCTGGTGAAGAGCCTTCCTCAGGTTCCAGAATGCCTGATTGTTTTTAAGCTCTAGGAGGAAAGGTCCCTCAGTCCCTCCCTGAAAACTTAGTCAATTCATAAAGGAGGTGTCACAATCTCAGGAAAAAATGGCCTGCATTGTCTGTAATATCCAGTTACACCTGGAAATCCTCCCAAATGTCACTTTGTGAGGGGCCTGGGTTAAGCATGATAGTCTTTAGTCTATCAGAAGAGTGTTCTTTCCCCCCTGACATAGGTCATACCCTAAATAATGGGCTGTGTTTCTGCAAAATTATAATTTATCTTTTGAAAGTTGATGTCCCTTCTCTACAAAGGCTGAAAGTAAATGGAGTCCTTCTCATAGGCTTTGTTCTCTGAGCAAATGTAGACGGCCATCTACTATAGTGTCAGCACTGAATCATGAGAGTGATTCAGATCCTTTATGTCTTGATTAAGGACCTGGGCACAATAGGAGGAAGGGTCAGTGAGCCCCTGGGGCATAACCATTCAGGTATACTGTTGTGCTCCCCAGGTAAAGGTGAAAGGCACTGTGTGTCTTCATCAAGGGGCACACTGAAAAGGACAAAGACCCACCACACTGAGCAAGTGGCTTTAGGAGGAACTGACAACAGGATGGTATGTGGGTTAGTGGGAAGGGGAAATGACAACTTTATTGATGCCCAAATCCTTGATCAAGTTGATATCCTCACCTATTTTGTCCGTTCACTGAAAGAATAGGAGTTTACAGGGGCGAGTATGGGGCATCAGAAGTCCATGGATGAGAGACCTTCAGCTAGAGGCTGGATCTTTCCTTTGCTTCTGGTTTCAAGGAATATGAGGGAAGTTCAGATAGTGGTTCTAGTCGAGGTAGGATCTAGTTGAACTTTTATAGGTTCTGATCCAATTATTTTTCCTATGTCCATGTCCATGGAATATTTATACTTGTCAGGTACAGCATCAAAATCTTTATCTAGGGTCTGCATCAAATATCATGGACAAGGCAGACACAGCTTGGTGATGAAGACAAGAGTTGTCTGGGATTCAAGAATAGTCCCCATGGTGTACATTTATGGTCCAATCGATTTTTACAGGAAATGTTTCAAGTATGGCTTTTAGAAGATGTCAACCTACTTTTCTGACTATCTTTGGACTGCTTTATCATGAAAACGGGGATCCTCTAGGTCTCTTTCCAGGTCAGTCCCATTGACTTTTGCCATCCAGGATTTAGAATATGAAATTCTGTTGATATAGGTCAGATAACCCTGGGTCATATGGATCAAAAAGAATTCTAAATCCTATGAATAGTTGCTGGTCTTATCTGGGTTCAGAGAAATCCTTAACTATAGTTTTTAATTAGTCTTGGGTCCAAGGATTAATTCCATAGTTACCTACATATCTGGCTTATGGAAGGAAAAATCTCTAGAGGCAACTGGTAATTTGGGGTTTTAAGAGAATTGTTGGGAAAGTGTAGGGTGTCTGGATGATGGGAAGAAGAGGACAGAGTCAATGGAGATGCAGATAGAGAGCAACCAGGGACAAGAGGGGACCTGGGCATAGGAGGCACTCCCCAGGGGGATGAGTCTAGCTGGTTGTTGCTGAAGTGTGTCAAGTTGTTCATTAGCTTTGGTTAGATAATCTTCTAGTGAAATAATTTTCTATTCAAAATATAATTTGGAGGGTGCCGCATACTAATTAAGCAATGCTGCCCGTCTGGGCCTAAGAAATCTTATTTCCTTTCTTTTCTAAATACCTCTCAAATGAACATTTTTTCAAGCCATATGTTCCTCACACTGGCCTGAATCATCCTTGGTGAAGTTATGTCATTGAGAAAGACAGGCACAAGTGTTCAGATTATAAACAAGAGTACCTATAAGAAGTAGGGGTTTCCTGGAGGAGAGGCTCTAGACTTGGCACATGGGAGCTGGTGAAGGCTGGTAGCAATGTGATGGTCATGCACCTTGTGTCTCAGGTCCCCACCTAACAGTTGGCCCAGCAGGTGGGAAACCAGAGAAAATGGTCTCTCTGAATCAAAGCCAGGCTCTCAGAACACAAGGCTGGGACAGAAGGATAACCTCATCTGGTTTCATTGCTAACCCACAGCAGTCTATCCAAGAAGACACCAGTCCATGGGAACTACAAACCAGTGGTCTGTGAGGCTGGCTCAAACCACAGGCTCACGGGCCTATGCTGGAGTTCTACTCTGCAATTTTTATCATTATGACCAAAACACTTTAGACAAAACAACACAAAGCCAGAATGCAGGGACACCTGGCTGCCTCAGATAGTAGAGCACATGACTTTTGATCTCAGTGGTATGAGTTTGAGCCCCACTTTGGGTGTAGAGCTTACTTAAAAATAAAATCTTAGGGGCGCCTGGGTGGCGCAGTCATTAAGCGTCTGCCTTCGGCTCAGGGCATGATCCCGGCGTTATGGGATCGAGCCCCACATCAGGCTCCTCCGCTATGAGCCTGCTTCTTCCTCTCCCACTCCCCCTGCTTGTGTTTCCTCTCTCGCTGGCTGTCTCTCTGTCAAATAAATAAAATCTTTAAAAAAATAAAATAAAAAAATAAAATCTTAAAAAAAAATAAAAAGCAAGAATGCAAAGACAGCAAAAGGGAAGGAAAGGAATGGTCTGATCCCACCAAGGATGCCACACAAACAGGAACCCATAACAAGATCTGGGAAAAAACATGAGAATAGCTTAGAAATTCCAATCAAAGATTGCAGAGTTCAGTTCCCCTGCCAGCTTACCACAGGGGCCTCTGTGGGGACCACACTTGGTCAGAGGTGGGGCTGCTGTGACAGACAGAGAGCAGACTGGACCTTGGCAGAGCCTGCCTAACTGTGGAAATAAATGGAGGCCACATGAATGGGAAGAAGCAGAGGTTATTTATTCAAAGCTTGCTATGGACAAGGGGTCAGCCACAACACTTGGTTTGTCAGACCCTCAGTGCGGAACAAAGGACACCTCGGGTGTGTCCTGATGGAGCCTGTGGACCTGGGGATGCTGTAAGTGGGTCCTGGAAGTGGGGCATCCAATCTCATGGGCTTAGGGAGGAAATCTGGCTTTCTCTGTGCCAGAAGCAGGGGTGGAAAATGGGGCAGCTGTAGTCACTGACCAAGTCCCATTGTCATACATACTCTGGCCATCACCATTTGTATGTATATTCTCTCAGTCAGGATCTACAGCCATTGTTTTTGTTGATGTTGTTCTTGTTGTTTTTAAAGATTTTATTTATTTGAGAGAGAGAGAGAGAGAGAGCATGAGCAAGGGGGAGGGGTAGAAGGAGAGGGAGAAGCAGACTCCCCACTGAGCAGGGAGCCGATGTGAGACTCGATCCTCGGACCCTGGGATCATGACCTAAGCCAAAGGCTGACCCTTAACCGCGTGAGCCACCCAGGTGCCCTACAGCCATTGTTAAAAGGACAAAATAAGCAATTTCTCAGAAGCATGTAGGATCTCAGCAGCATGTGTGGGGAGGATCTAGAATGATGTGAAACAAATGAAGATGTTGGAGCACATGCCCATCCTTTCCTCTCTCAAAGGCCCTCAACACCAGGGACTCCTTTCACCCACCACCAACATCCACCTCACTCCTGATCTTTGCTTTTACCTAATCTGGGCTCAGGTAACAGTGAGTGAGGGAGGGTGAGTGAGGGTGACCCAGGTGTTAGTTAATCACACCCCTCCTTGAGGTGTTTATACTCTAACCCAGGAAAGTCTCTAAGACAAAAAAAATGAAGTGATAATGGTGGTCTAATGGCTTGGGATCTGCTCATCAGAGATAAGAGGCTATTTCTCCTGCTCTCTAAGGGTGTTCCAACCTTCCTGACCGCTCACTGACCTCCAGGAACCCAGGCAGCATTCTGCATCTTCTGTCATGGACCCTGTGCTGTGCAGTAACAGCTTGTGAGCTGGTGAGCTTGTGACTGCCACGTGCCAACTCTGCATACTACAGAGGGAGCAGATGAAGGCTTGGCAGACCCCTTGAGAGACTGCCCTTGCCCCAGAACCCAGGGAGAACCTCTTCTCAAAATGATGGACCCACAGATTTAGAGTAAGTTACTGATGCCAGTGCCTTTCCCCACAACCGAAGAGGACTCAATTGTAAAACAAAAAAATGTACTGACAAGTGTGTTAACTTGAATATTTTCGACTATTATCATTTGCCTTTTGGTCTGAAGTCTCATAATTGATTAGAACCATAACTATGGGTATGGGTAAAGAGAAAATGCTGAGTTGTATAGATATTGTCCTAATATGGAAAATCCCCAGCTTCCCTCACATATTAAAATGGTGGCATTGACATACATGGCCTGACTTAAGAGATAAATCATCCTTGGTGATACAGTGACAGGTGGAGCTCTAAGGAACTTGCTTGAATGACATAATACATAAGAGAGGGAACACAGGCTTTGGGGTCATGCAGAGGTCAGTCTTAATATGGGTTTTTATACGTGTGTGTCCTCGGGCCACGTTGGAACTCCACTGCAGATCACCACATTTAGAAACTGGGGATAATATTATCTCTGGATTTTGTGTGAAAATGGAATGAGATATCACACATAAGTAGCTGAGCATAGTGTGTGAAATCTAACTAGCATTCAATTAATGTCATGTCTCCCTCTCACCTGCAGATATGTACCAATTGAGTTCTGCTATAAGCCTTTTTTGTAGAGAATGGTAACATAAAGACAAGTTGTAGTTGTTCATTATTGATTGGAAAATGGCAAAAGGGTCCCAAAAACTTACTTTATTACTTGACTTTATGATAGATAGAGAAGGGGAAAGGGAGAGACTTTAACAACTAGCAATATATCATGGCAATGTTTAATTATGGTTAAAAATATAAGATGAATGATAATTTTGAGTGAAAATGATCAGCTGCAAGACAGAAGATGAGCTATGGATTACTAAGTTTTTCTTTTATTGAGGTGACACTCACATAACATAGAGTTAATCATTTTAAAGTGTACAGTCTAGTGGCATTTAGTATGTTTCATCACTTGTCTCATTTCCAAACATTTTCATCACCCCAGGAGAACATCCTGTGGCCATTAGGTAATCACTCCTCATTCGTAGTCCCCCAGCCCCTGACCATTAATCTTTCTTTCTATGGGTTTGCCTAGTCTGGACAGTTCATATAAAAGGAATCATACAGTATGTGATTGTTTTTGTGTCTGGCTACTTTTACTTAGCATAATGTTTTTGAGGTTCATCCAAATTACATCTATCCTAATTCATTCCTTTTAATTACTGAAAAATATTCCATTGTATATATAAGCCACATTTTTATTTTTATTTTCTAAATATGGAATGCTTCAAGAATTTGCATGTCATTCTTGAAAAGGGGCCATACTAATCTTCTTTGTATCATTCTAATTTTAGTATAGGTGCTGTAGAAATGATCACTGAACCACATTTAAAAAAATCCATTCATCCATTGATGAACATCTGAGCTGTTTCCATATTTTGGCTATTATGAATAATGCTGTTTTAAACATTCATGTACAAGTTTCTATGAGGATATATGTTTTCATATTGTTTGGATATGTATGTAGGAGGGAAATTGCTGAATCATATGGTAATTACAGATTTACCTTCTTGAGGAACCACCAAACTATTTTCCATAGCAGCTGCACCATTTTACAGCAATATATGAAAGCTCTGATTTATTCACATCCTGGCCAATGCTTGTTATTTTTCATTGCAATAAGAATAATAATAATAGCACATAGCAATATTCAAAATGTCCAGTACCAGTTTTCAATGGAAATTTACAAAGCATACAAAGAAACAAGAATGTATGATACATTCAGAGAGGAAAAAAGAAATTGGCAGTAAACATCCCTGACAAAACCAAGGCACTGGATTTACTACACAAAGACTGTCTTAAATGTGCTCAGGGAGCTGAAGGAAACCATGAACAAGAAACTAAGGGCAATCAGGAGAATGATGCACGAACAGTAGGGAATATCAATAAAGGGATAGAAATTATAAAAGCAACCAAATAGAAATTCGGGATCTGAAAATACAATAGCTCAAATTAAAAATTCACTAGAGAAGTCCAGCATCAGAATTGTTCAGATCCTTCTGAAAGGATCAACATACGTGACTATAGGGCAATTGAAATGACCCAGTCAGAGGAACAGAAAGAAAAAAAAAAAAAAAAGAATGAAGAAAAATGAACACAATCTAAGGAACTTACAAGACATTATCAAGTGTACCAATATACACATTAGGGGCATCCCAAAGAACAGAGAGAGATAGGGAGCAGAAAATATTTGAAGAAATAATGGCCAAAAACTTCCCAGATGTGATGAAAGACATGCATATATACATCCAGGAAGTTCAATGAACTCCAAGCAGGATAAACTAAGAAACATACGATGGAACATGTTACAAACTATCAAAAGACAGAGAATCTTGAAGGCAGCATGAGAGAAACAAAGCATAACATACAAGTGATCTTTGATAAGACTAACAGCCAATTTCTCATCAGAAACCATGGAAGCCAGAAGGCAGTGGGATAACATATTTAAACAATGTCAACTAAGAACTTTATATCCAGCAAAATTATCCTTCAAGAATGAAAGAGAAATTAAGACATTCTCAAATAAACAAAAACTAAGTGAATTCATCACTAGTAGACCTGTCCTACAAGGGAATGCTAAAGGGAATTCAGGGAACAAAAGGAACCTAGGGTGGTAACACAAAGCCATACAAAGAAATAAAGATCTCTGGTAAACATACAAATAAGTATAAAAGCTAGTATAATGGTATTGTTGCATTATAGCTCCTCTTTTTGTTTCCTATATGATTTAGAAGCCACAAGCATAAAACAATAATTATATATCTATGCTAATGGGCACACAACATATAAAGATGTGATTAGTGCCAACAACAGCATAAAAGGGGAGATGATGCTTGATAGGAGCAGAGTTGATGTATGCTGTTGAAGCTAAGTTTGTTTCTATTCAATCTAGAGTTTAGGATTTAGGATTTAACTCTAATCGCCATTTTCACTAATAAAATTTAAAAATTATAGAAAAAATAAATGAGATAAAAATCAATCAGATATAAAAGGAGGCAGTATTGAATTTAAGAAAACACAAAAAATGGGGGCTCCTGGGTGACTCAGTTGGCTAAGCATCTGACTTCGGCTCAGGTCATGATCTCAGGATCCTGGGATTGGGCTCCACGTGGGGCTCTGCACTCAGCAGGGAGTCTGCTTCTCCCTCTCCCTCTGCTCCTCCCCCCACTCGTGCTCCCTCTCTCAAATAAATAAATAAATAAATAAATAAATAAATAAATAAAATATTTTTTAAAATAGTAACTATAGAAAAGAAATAGCAAATTGGCAGAACTAAGTCCTTCATTATCCATAATCACTTTAAATGTAAATAGATTAAACTCACCAATTAAAAGGCAGATATGGCAGAATGGATTTAAAAATATGATTCAAGGGTACCTGGGTGGCTCACTTGGTTAAGCGTCTGCCTTTGGCTCAGACCATGATCTCCAGGTCCTGGGATCGAGCCCCACATCAGGCTTCCTGCTCAGCATGGAGTCTTCTCTCTTTCTCTCTCTTCCTCTGCCCCTCCCCACTGCTTGTTCTCTCTCTCTCTCAAATAAACAAAATCTTTTAAAAAATAAATAATAAAAATTAAAAATATAAAACATAATTCAACTATATGCTGCTTTAAGAGACTCAACTTAGACCCAAAAACAAGTAAGTTGAAAGCGGAATGATAGGAAAAGATATTCCATTCAAATAGATACTGAAAGAGCTGAAGTGGCTATACTAATATTAGACAAAGTAAACTTAAGTTAAAAAATGTTGCAAGAGGGGTGCCAGGGTGCCTCAGTTGGTTAAGCGTCTGCCTTCGGTTCAGGTTATGATCCCAGAGTCCTGGGATCAAGTCCTGTGTCAGGTTCCTTGCTCAGCAGGGAATCTGCTTCTCCTTCTGTCTGCTGCTCCCCCTGCTTGTGCACTCATGTTCTCTCTCTCTCTCTCAGACAAATAAATAAAATCTTTTAAAAAATTGTCACAAGAAAGAAAAAATGGCATTAAATATTGATAAAAGGGTCAATTCATCAAGAAGATATAATAGTTATAAACATGTATGCATTAAATAGGTGGAGCCCAAAACATGTAAACATTGATAGAATTGGAGGGAAAATAGCTCTACATTAACAGTTGAAGACTTCAATATTCTACTTCAATAACGGATAGAACATCTAGACAAAAGATCAACAAGCAAACAGAATTTGAACAGCATTAAAAATCAATTAAGGCTAACAGACGTATACAGAACACTCCACTCACCAACAGCAAAATATACATTCCGAAGTGTATGTGGATCATTAAATCTTAAATCAACAATGAATGTCTGCTCTTTTGATCAGTTGGCTATTGGCAAGAAAAATAAAACAGAATTACTTATTTGGGTCTTTGGAGCCATGTGCAGTCCTTCTTTCTAATACTTCCAATGTGCTTTGAAGACTCAGCATTCAGTACAGTGTCAAGCACAAACAAGCATTTCCTTGGTTCTACAGTTTCTTGATGTGCATGAAACCCATGTAGAACGATTGTTAGGTAAAAAAAATGTATTTGAACTAAAATTACGCTGATGTTTTCCCACTTGCCAACTTTCCAGGGGGAGATGGGAAAAGTCAGTCTTTGACAAGTCCACTGTCTCTACTGATACCAGCATATTAAAGAGGCTCAATGTGATAATAGGAAGGAAGCTAAATTACTTTCCCATTGCTCATAAATATTTTCCACAAGAGCAAATGCCAAGTTTGATATGACTATCTTTATTCAAAGTCTACATTACTAGAAAGTAGGTCACAGGAGAAAAGCAGATTAGAAGATTTAAAATGGAACAAAATAGAAGCTCTGTTATTCCTTTATTCTTTTTTTATCACCTTTGCAGTCAGTTTATTAGTTTCCAATAAACTGTGAAATCTATTTCAGATACTTCATATCTGAATCTTTTACCCAAATAGTAAAGTAAAACAAACAAAAAGATCCACCATTTTGCTGAAATATTCACCTTTTTGTAATTGAGAGTTTGTTATATCTTATTAACCATTCAATCCACAATTGCTGAGCACCAATAGCCCTTGTCTTTGAGAAGGAAGTCAGTGGGAAAGATAATCAAAAGAATCCATGTTGACAACACACAACGATAGTGTGCTGATAAATGTTTATACTGTATCTTCTGGGAGAAGGGAGGTGTAGGAAAAATTTTCCTGGAGAATATGAAGCCTGACTTGAATCTTGAAAAGAAATGGAGTTTTATATCGTCAGAACAGGAGGGTAAAAGCCTTCTAGGTAAAGGGTTAGCATGTGCAAAGGTGGGGGGAGGCATGCTGCTTATCTGTAACCACACACAGGCACCCACATACATACACTATCATCATGGTGTCAATTCCCTACATTGTTTAGTTCACCTGCATCTCAAGAAAACTTTAATTTTTCTCCTTTTCATGTGTGCACAAAAGCTTTACCACCTCTTGCTGGTTATACCTGAAATGATCATCTTCTCCAGAATTCCTGGTACCCAAGGACAAAGCACTAACTAGGCTTGACTCTGGAATGCTGGATCAGGGATGCCCACCTCAGGACCACTGTCAGGCTGGGCAAGAGAGGTATCAAATTGGACATGCCCAGTAGCATTCCATTATCAAGTAGAAAATGGTTTATATAAGTTCTTCAAGGATACTAGTGTTGCTTTCATTGATATATTTCTCCATAATTTGGTAAAAAGAATGTCTCAGTGCCCTCTTAGCAGAATCAAGTGAGAAAATGCATGAGGGGTCTCACTCCATTCCATTACTATCATAGATCTATTCCATCATTTCTAACTCCTTAAGCCTAGAGATTCCTTCCTCTACATTAAATCAAGGAAGTTATGGATCTAAAATTCATTTAATGTGGCCACCGCTTACTCCAGCTATTAGTCAACCAACAAAGCAAACTGTAGGAGTCACAATCAACTGCTCACACTAACAATGAATCCCAAATATTTGCTAAGTACATCTATATCAGTAAATTCAGCTCAATCCAACACTGTTCTCCTCCTTGTATAATGTCAATAAAATCACTTTCATACATTTTACTCAGAATTCTTTTGATAACAACTACAAAAAAAAAATCTTCATATATGCCTCTTTACCCAGTTCAGACTTTGGATTCCTCTCCCATGATGTGCAGGTAATGGGTCTGGAGGCAGCAAAAAGGTGGTGGGGTGGGCCTTGAGAATAGCATTCTCTTGCAAGCTAATTGCTTCAATGAGAACATTACAAAGCCTTCAACAAGGGAGGCTGACTTCAGGTGGGGGAAGAGCACTGGATTCTAACAGAGAGAGAGGTGCAGTGAAGCTGGAAGTTATGGTTCTCATATTCATCAGAATCCACTCAAAGATCCTCATTCCAATTCTTAGGGCTCTGCTCTTCCCCAGTCAATGTCCTAACTTTTGGTAAAATGCCTGAAGAGGCTGTGGTGTCAACTTGTGTTGTTCTTTGACAACTTGAAAAATAAGATTTAGGTCCAACACAAACAGGTGGAATCTTTAACAGCTTGGAGTCCAGCCCAGTTGCTTTTGACTATAAATTAGAACAGCTTGTGAAAGTGTAAACAAATTGGTGTCCTTAGGACTCTTTGCACAGGAAATCCCTGCCTAGCCTATTGAGCCCCTTTACCCATTAGCACTTGCAAGACTCTGTCTCCCCAGGGTACTCTCTGGTTACCTTTCAGCCCCTTTCGACAATCCCTGCTTTTATTACTCAGAGTTTCTTTTTCTTTTATTTTTTTAAAGATTCTATTTATTTATTTAACAGAGAGACAGCCAGCGAGAGAGGGAACACAGCAGGGGGAGTGGGAGAGGAAGAAGCAGGCTCCCAGCGGAGGAGCCTGATGTGGGGCTCGATCCCATAACGCCGGGATCACGCCCTGAGCCGAAGGCAGACGCTTAACAACCGCGCCACCCAGGCGCCCCTATTACTCAGAGTTTCTTGATCTGAGTCTCTTTTCTGGGTCCTTCTCCTCATTTATGTCCTCATTACATTTTCTGTCTCTACGGTACCTGAGAGTCTCCCTTGAGGGGCATCCTCATGGGGCTTCTCTGAGAGGTGTGCAATGCGTTTCTCTCAGAAGCTCAGAGAAATTACATATTTAAAAAAAACACACCTTTTTAATGTTATCAATTGCTGTTTTCTTTGATTTGGTTTGTTAGATTTCAAAAGCCAGAATAAAGGTGTGACCCTTTTAGGAAGTGAGATAGTAAACATTAGAAACAGGAGAAAGAATTGTGCTTCCTTTTAAAAGGAATTAAAGAGCCATTCAGAGAAAAGAGGGAGGAGAAAGGTTCTGAAATTGTCTGGTGTTTAGCAAACAGCAGTGATGGCTTAGATGGGAGAAGCTAAGCACCTGGTGGGACGGTCACGGCTTAGGGATGTGGAGCAAGTAGTTCACAACTGCATCACAAATAACAGCAGAAATAAGCAGGAACGTGTGCTGTAACGTTCTTAAAAAGCACAGAGCAGACTCGAGGTTAAGAGAAGAAGCGGATTGAGAGAAGTAGGGTGCAGTCACTCTTGCCCCTTGTAGCCTAACTTGGGTGGGCTTGTCTTCCTTATCGATAGAAAGTGAAAACACGCTGTTATCGAAAGCAGCTGTTCATCAGTGAGGTATCGAATGCTCATGTTCTCGGGCCACCCCAAGCAGCAGCTTCAGAGCAGCACCCTTTCTCGTCCCAGGAGGGACCTGCACACCAGGTCGACCCGGTGCTTGGGGCACCCTGACCTGCTGGGGGTGAGCAGGTGGTGCTCATACTGTAAATGTGTTCTTTCTGTGGTCCACTCAGCGCCACGCTGCTTGTTGTTGCTGTTGTCACTGCACTTCTGTGCGTTTTCTCGGTGTTGTCAGTGTGTAAAAAGTCCCCAGGTGTACTTCTGAAGTCTGTGTTAGTGTTCCTACGTGCAAGAAGGCGGTGCCTTAGGGAGCAAACGTATGTGTTAGATGGGCTTCACTCAGGATGAGGGAGACATTGCCGGCTGTGAGGTCAATGATAATGAATTAACAGTGTATACTACATAGGGTGCCTTTAAACAAAAACACCCAAAAGACAGAGTTTTGTACTGATCGGTTGCTGAGAATGTTGTGACCAGAGGCTTGCAGGAACCTAACGCTGTATTTCCTGAGGAGCAGTGGTTCGTATCCACTATTCCAGGGTTGACAGCAGCTTTGCAGCACATAAGTACCATGAATTACAAGAACCAATTGTTTCTGTCTCCATTTTGCTCCACGGAGAAGCAAAATGATGTCCCACCCCTTTGGCAGAAGAGAAAACAGCAAGCCAACGTCCAGCGGCAGTGCATGCTGGTGTTAACAGAAACACAGAGCCTCAGTCTGGTTTCACCTCATTTTCTTTAACGTTTCTAGTCTTTCCTCCAGTGATTTCTTTCTGCATAGGCTTTCCAGAGTTCAGTCTCACGAGCAGTTTTAACCAGATTCACCTGCCTTAACAGAAAAAATAGCAAAACAGTTGGAACTGCCAGTCTCCCAGTGGTATTCTTAAGGTTTTCTTAAAAGAGGGATGCAAATATTTTTAGAAGAAAGTCATCATTTAAAAATTGGTTTAGAGACTCTTAATCATAGGAAACAAACTGAGGGTTGCTGGGGGCGGGTGGGAGGTTGGGGTGACTGGGTGATGGGCATTAAGGAGGACACATGATGTAATGAGCACTGGGTGTTATATGCAACTGATGAATCACTGAATTCTACCTCTGAAACTAAGAATACACTATATGTTAATTAACTGAATTTAAATAAAAAATTAAAATTAAAAAATAAAAATTGGTTTATACTTGGGGCACCTGGGTCATTTAAGCATCTGCCTTCAGCTCACGTCATGATCCCAGGGTCCTGGGATGGAGCCCTGCGTCAGGCCCCTTGCTGAGCAGGGAGTCTGCTCAGCTTCCTGAGCTGCAGGCAGATGCTTCACCAGCTGAGCCACCCAGGCGTCCCAAAACTTAGCCTTTAAGATAAAAACAATTTCTCCACATCCTTCTCCAACACTACATATTTCACACACAAGCTTGTTTGCACAATTTGTTTGTTTGTTTGTTTGTTTAGAGAGCATGAGCAGGGGAGGAGCAGAGGAAGAGTCCATGCTGAGTGTGGAGGCCAACATGGGGCTCGACCTCACAACCCTGAACTCATGCCCTGAGCTGAAATCAAGAGTCGAGTGCTTAACTGACTGAGCCACCCAGGTCCCACTACAATGCAATATAATTTTATATGGAAGTCTGTTCATTTGTTTTTGATTTCAGTGACTTTATCCTAGTCTTTTCTTTGAGCTTTACTGTCCTTTATCTGAGGTGCTTGCCTCTCAGACCTGTCCTGTTTCCAAGGGAAATGTGGAAAGAGCCAGGCCTTTCCACCACTGTCCTCCGTGCAGCAGAGGGTAGACAGAGCACGCAATGCTCAGCCAGGGAGGACTGCCGTGGCCTCTGTGCCAACGAGGACCCTTGCACGTTCATACAACACACTCAATCTCCTCTGGTGACATAAACTCGGGGGCAGGGAAGAGGGTGGAGGAGGACCTACCTCGTTCCTTGGGGCATAAGGAGCAGCGTATGCCCTGTGGGAAACAGAGTACTTCAACACAACCCCAGGAGAGCCCCATATCCACCTCTACGAAAGCTTTACCGTCTGTAACCCTCATTTCCCTGGCAGGTGGACTCTACTCCAGGCCTTGCTCTGAGTTTTCACTGGGCCAGACCAGGGTGGGGGGTGCCCCCGACGGCCTAGGCTTCCCTGCAGGCAAAACTGTCTCTCTTAGAGCCATCATTCCAATGCTAAAAGCCACTTATAGGCAAGCCACTAAAAGGGATCCTTGACATATATTAATCAGAAATAAGGAAAAAATGCAATCCCTGCCACTTGCAACCCAAGCAAGTACGTAATGCCGAGAAACCACTGCATCAGGAAAACCTCACCTCATAAACAAAAGAGAAAATCTGGGTCATCAAGAAAAATTGCTGAAAATCTATGAAAAGCCAAATGTCCCAGTTTTTTCAAGAGATCTATTCCCAATATAGATTGGAACATCTCAAAAGTAATGGTTTGTGACAAAAGACATGCATTTTGGGGTGCCTGACTGGCTCAGTCAATAGAGCGTGCAACTCCTGTGAGCCCAGCATTGTGAGTTCAAGTCCCATGCTGGACAGGGAGCCTACTTAAACAACAAAAAAGACGTGCATTTTCTTTTTTGAGACAACAAACAATAAAATGACCCATGCCCAAGTATGACCGACCCAGCCTTGGAATAATTCTTACGGACGTTTCTATTCTGTAAAGACTGGTCATGGGCCCCACGATCACGAGGTTTGCAGGGCTGCATGAAAGCTGCAGGGGCTGCGGAGCGCCTGGGCAGAAAGGAGGTGGGCAGCTGCTGTGCAGGACAGCGCCAGGGCCCAGCGAAGGGAAGGGCCGTAAATGCCCTCCGGGTGCACAGAGCTGGGCCAGCGCTGAGTGAGTCCAGGACTGACGGGACAAAACGGTGTGCAGTTGAGGAAACACAAGTCATGCTGCACTGACTGCGTTATTGGAAGGCCGTCATCATGACGTCCTGTGGGTACAGGGAGTCTGGTGATACCCTCCCCCAGCACTCAGACACAAAACTGACAAACATACTCATTTCATCCCTGCCTAATGATGTTGACGAACAAATTTTCATTCAGAAATCCCAGGGGCGCCTGGGTGGCTCAGTCGTTACGTGGCTGCCTTCAGCTCAGGTCATGATCTCAGCGTTCTGGGATCCAGCCCCACATCAGGCTCCCCACTCAGCGGGAAGCCTGCTTCTCCCTCTCTCACTCCTCCTCGTGTGTTCCCTCTCTCGCTGCCTGTCTCTCTGTCAAATAAATAAGTAAAATATTAAAAAAAAAAAAAAAGAAAGAAAAGAAAGAAATCCCAGAACTCAATCCTCACGTAATTCTCTTTGGAGAATATTCTAAGCAACTCTCCAAATCTGGGGAATACTTGACAATAAAGAACACTGTCTATTCCAAATCTCCCCATACTCTTTGACAACAGATATCATCCTCTAGTGTTGGGAGAATTACATAAGCTCCTGCTTCCACTTCCAGCCCATCGTAAGGACAGACGGGAGCATCGTGCTTCCTGCTAAGAGCAGCAATGAAACGCGGTCCTGCGTCTTCTCCTCGCCTGGCTCAGACGGGCTGGGCCCAGACCTCACGCCAGATGCTGCACGCACGGCAAAGGGCCGGCAGGTGTGGACAACACGCCCAGGTTTGCCCAGCCGCAGATCACGAGCACGACCAAGAGGAGAACACATCCCAAGAAAACATCACCTGTCACAGTGTGTGACACAAACGTCTGGCCTCCACCTGCCTCTGGCCCACTTCCCCAAATGCCAAGTATCAAAACTGCAAACCCTCCAGTGCACGTACGGTTTATTTCCAGAGGTTTCAGACCAAACTCCCTGCTTTTTCATTTAAATGGAAGACGTAGGGGGTGTCTGGGTGTCTCAGTCAGTCAAACGTCTGACTCTTGGTTTTGGCTCAGGTCGTGATCTCAGGGTCTTGAGATCGAGCCCCGTGTCAACTCTGCGCTCAGCGGGGAGCCTGCTTGAGATTCTCTCTCCCCCCCTCTGCCTCTCCCCCCACTTGCACGCTCTCTCTAAAATAAATCTTTTTTTTTAAAGATTTTATTTATTTATTCGACAGAGATAGAGACAGCCAGCGAAAGAGGGAACACAAGCAGGGGGAGTGGGAGAGGAAGAAGCAGGCTCATAGCGGAGGAGCCTGACGTGGGGCTCGATCCCATAACGCCGGGATCACGCCCTGAGCCGAAGGCAGACGCTCAACGACTGAGCCACCCAGGCGCCCCTCTAAAATAAATCTTTAAAAAATAAATTGAGGACTTAGGATGCTCACAATACCATAATATAAAGTTTTAGTCTCGTGAAATTTTACCATCTTCAGAACTCCCTTTTCAAGTACTTAGAGTTATGTATTCGACATAGCGGGGTCGGCTCGCTGTAGGCCAGCAGAGAACATCACACGCCGTGGTAAGAAACACTCTCACACACTCTACTGTCCAGAACTCGCACAGTGTCCGCTGTCACCCCACAGACGTCCGGAGCCACAGAAACAGTTGGCTCGCGGTTAGCTGCTTTGCCCCTAATTTCTGACTGAACACAAACGGGAGTCCTTGAGGAGGAAAACCTACTTTCAAAACATGAAATTTCTTTTGAGGTTTTGACAGTTTTTCTATGAGCCCAAGATTAGGAAAGAATATTCGTTCCAGGTTACCCGATACACCACCATTATTTCCTGATACTCCCGATAATTTTTTTAAAAACTCACCTTCTTACGGTGTTCATTACACAGCAGTCTTTTGCTCACATCTTATTAGAAAACCAAGAGAAGCAGAAACTTTTCTGCTCACACACATATTTTTGGAGAACGCACTTGGAATTCCCCACCAGCCCTCTAGCTGTAATTCTATGTTGCTTTTATGAAACTACCCATTTTCCTTTATTTATTTAACTACAGCCAAGCAAAAACTGAAACAGTGTTCTCGTGACATTTTTCTCAAGCCGAACCCGACTGTTGTCGGGGCGGAGTCGACGCGCAGAGCCGTCGGAGACAACCACAGGGAGCCACTCTGCATCAGTGCAAACCTGTGATTCAAGTTCTCAAGAGCAAAGAAATGGCCGGTTCAATGACTGGCTCTTCACCCACCTTAGGAAGAAGAAGAGGAAGAGACCGCCCCGGGATCACGGTGCGCCTGACCCAGCCTTCTGAGGTCGGAGACGTGCCACCAGAATGCTCTGTGTGTGTGGCCTCCCTGCCTCACTCGCTTCTCATCCCATTGACATTCCGCTTCACAACTTGAGAGCAGAGTAGCTCTCACTTAAGAAAAACATGCCATTTGGTAGAAAAAGCTCTTACGGGAATTTTCTGTACTGGGTCCATCAGCCCAAAGGACGCAAGCAAGTCCATGTATTAGGCGCCCACAGAATTCAGCCCTGGCTACTAATGCCAGGTTTAGATTTGACTCTTAGTTTTATTTATTTGTTTAGAGAAAGAGACTGTGCAAGCTGGAGGTTGGGCAGAGGGAGAGGGAGAGAGGATCCCTAGCAGACTCCACACCCCGCGTGGAGCCCTGCAGGGGCTTGATCCCAGGACTCTGAGATCAGGACCTGAGCCTCTTCAGGGCAGATGCCCACGTGCCAGGTGGGGGTCACAGAGAATGCATTTGTGACTCCAGCAGACACTGGCAAGCTCCTCCCCACAAGGACGCCCCGCCTGCACCCCACCCACCACTTCCGTGTGGGAGAACACATCACCCACAAAGGTGCTTCCACACATTTTATATATTTTTTATTTAAAATCAATGATCATATAATGTATTATTAGTTTCAGAGGTAGAGGTCTGTGATCCATCAGTCTTAGATAACACCCAGTGCTCAGTCCATCACATGCCCTCCTTAATGCCCATCACCCAGTTACCCCATCCCCCACCCACCTCCCCTCCAGCAACCTTCAGTTTGTTTCCTATGATTAAGAGTCTCTTATGGTTTGTCTTCCTCTCTGATTTTGTCTGATTTTATTTTTCTTTCCCTTCACCTAAGATCCTCTGTTTTGTTTCTTAAATTCCACATATGAGTGAGATCATACGGTATTTCTCTTTCTCTGACTTGCACACATTTTCATTGCTACCTGTCCAACAGAAGAAAAATTATTCCATTTCCTTTTCTTTAACGACGTCACCTCCTGAAGCATTTGCTAGTTAGGACCAAGCCACCACTGGCCCCCAAGAGGCTCTTGAGCAGCCTGTCCTAAGCAAGCATCACTCGGGGCTGCTGAGGGGGCTCCCTGCAGCCAGCACAGGCAGGTCCAAGGGTGGGACCACCCCCAGAGGCTCCAGGGAGCCTCCGACCTGGACAAGGGCACAGAGAGGCAGAAAGTTGGTCCATAAAGACAGTGACCGCTTGGGAACTGGGGGAAGGGTCAGGTTGGTGCAGAGGAAGATGCGTCCACCTGTGGTTTCCATGGTGACTACAGAGTGCAAACATGGACTCCTTACCCTCAGCGTCCCCGCAACCACACCAAGGATGGGACTGTCGTGTCCTGGCTGACGACCATGCGAAGTGATAACACTGTAGATTTTTTTTTTAATGGCATGTTTTGGTAGGAGGAAAACATTTTAAATATTTGAGTTTTAGTTAAATGAATATCTACTTAATTTAAAAAGAACAATACCTAAGACTAATCACAAATGTTGCATCAACTTTTCATTCCTCAAATGGAACCTTTTACATGATAAAAACAATACTTGATTGAAAACTTCAGACCACCTAAGATCAGATCACCGACAGTGGAACTTGACCCTCCTCTTCCCCACCCTCGTCCACAATCTCATTCTGCAGAAACATCCCCCTCAGGGCTTCCTGTATCTCGCTCCAGACCTTCCCGTCTCCAAGGGAAACGGCTCACACTCGCAGGGCTTATCTGAGCCAGCCCCCCCCCCCTTCGCCCTGCCTCGCAGAGGAGCCAGACCTACAATACCAGTGGTTGCTAGTCAGTGGGAGCCGACCGACTCCCCACCAGAGGCTGACATATCTAACCCAAGCCGCAGAAGGAGACACGCAGGCCACGTGCTTGCGTTACAGGAAATCTAGGTTTCTCATTCCCAGATCCTAGCATGTACAGCGGCAAACTAGATTTCAAATAAACAATAAAAGACAAGTAAAAAACTTTCTGCCATCATAAGGGGATTATGTAAAAAAATCAGTCTTTAAAATGCTGATTTTCAGGGGCGCTTGGGTGGCGCAGTCGTTAAGCGTCTGCCTTCAGCTCAGGGCGTGATCCTAGCGTTGTGGGATGGAGCCCCACATCAGGCTCCTCCGCTGGGAGCCTGCTTCTTCCTCTCCCACTCCCCCTGCTTGTGTTCCCTCTCTCGCTGGCTGTCTCTGTCAAATAAATAAATAAATAAAATCTTTAAAAAAAAAATAAATAAAATGCTGATTTTCAAAACTTCAGCCAGAGCAAAACCCAAACAGATCATGTTGGTTTCCATACAGTCGCCAAGCCTGAAGGTGCCACCTGCCAGAGAGGGGCTGCCTGACTCTACGGGTCCACCTCTGGCCGCAGGCCCCTGGGCGCGCCCCTTGTGGTCCCCACCCTCCAGTCTGGCCCTGGCTGCCCTTCCCACGAGCACCTGCCAGCTCTGACGGTGCTGTCTGCGTAGTGCAGAGCTCCAGGCTCACCCCTCCCCTGCCAAACACCCTTCCCACACTCCAGGATCTGCACAGATTCAGGGCTCGGGACTCGGGGCTGGCGGCCTCATCAGAGGGGCCTGGGCTGACCCCTCCTGCACTCCCGTGGCCCCCGTGTGCACCCGTGCAGCTGAACCCACACCAGTGTCACGACTGAGCCCTGGCCTGCGTTTCTGGGGGCAGGAACATGTGTTTGTCTCGCAGCCAGTCCTTCCTGCCCAGCCCCACAGGGCAGTGCCCACCAGTGCCCAGTCTTCCTCCAGGCTCCAAAGAGTGCAGAATCATCACAGACAACATAGAGAAACAAAAGATGGGGCGCCTGGGTGGCTCAGTCCGTGAAGCATTCGCCTTTGGCTCACGTCATGATCCCAGGGTCCTGGGATTGAGTCTCGCGTCGGGCTCCTTGCTCAGTGGGGAGCCTGCTTCTCCCTCTGCCTGCTGCTGCCCCTGCTCGTGCTCTCTGACAAATAAAATAAAATCTTAAAAAAAAAAAAAGGAAAAAGAAAAGAAAAAATCAACCAAGCCTTCCGGCTAACCCTGCCGAGCCCGGCTTGTATACAGTTTGTGTGCAAGTGTTCTGCACACGACCAGAGCCTGCTCTCACTCTTACCTCCCTGCGTGAGCACATGGGATGGGTGCTGCCTACACCTTCACGCACCAACCCTTAGGATTCCAGCTCAGAGCCTTAGGGAGCCTCGCTTCTCCCAAACTTCATAAAGTTCGTCCCAGGTCCCTGTCTGCACCGGCAGCTCTCCGAACTTTGACTAATTCTTGGTAGCTGCAGACATTTGTGCATTCATTAAGAAGCTAACCCACAAGTCTGCTCCCCCAACTCTCCTGGCATGAAGGGTGCAAGAACCTTTCTGCTTGGGGGCTCATGGACCCTCACCATTTTTGCTGCATTTTAAAACCCAATTCTATAATCGAAGTGATTCAGAGGCACCCACACGGCAGAACTCGGCGGCCGGGGCCACGGCGGGGCCAACGGCTCCGTGTCCTCCGGAGCTGACAGAGGCCCTGGGTCAGGGACAAGTTGAATGAGAGGAACCGAGCAGACTCGTGTTCACAAGCCCGTAGCAGCTCAAGGTTTGGGAACACGAAGGACTGCGAACAAACGTGGCCTTTTCCGAGTCACGGAGGCCAGCTGGCCAGGAGGTCACCTGCAGACAGGCCTCTAAAGTGTCCAGTTATAAAAACGAAGCTCCTCCGTGATCAACGAAATCTACTGCGGAGATTTGGGATGGGACCGGGGGAGGGGGAGGATGAGGCTGGGTGGGCTAGGGTAACCCCTGAATCAGCCACAGATCCCTCTGAAAACACAGCCACGGGGGCGCCTGGGGGGCTCAGTCAAGTTAAGGGTCCAACTCCTGATTTCGGCTCAGGTCACCTTCTCAGGGTTGTGAGATGGAGCTCCACACTGGGCGTGGAGTGCACTTGAGCTTCTCTCTCCCTCTCCCTCTCTCACACACAAAAAAACAAAACCCAACCAACCACCCAACCAAGCAACAAGCCAACAGAACCCACAGCCACAGGTTCTGTGAGCAAGGAGGACGCTTCAGCAGCCAACCCCTCAGTCATACAAGAATCAGGCATAAAGAAGAAACATCCTGAGCGCACAGGCCCACGTTTCTCTTTGAGCAAACACAGACTCACCCCGGGGCCCCAGGTCAGCGCCCTCAGTCCGCCAGGACACCCCCTTCACTGTAGTCCACTCTCCAGCAACTTCCTGCACAAAGTCCCACACTTTAAAGGCTTCACTGAAGATTTAGATAATTTTTAAAGCATCACTTATTAGAAGAATCATCCTGGGTAAAGGCCAAATATAAAATATCACTCCCTCGACCACTGCATCGGTCACAAGCAGGGGAGCAACAGAGGGAGAAGCAGACTCCCCGCTGAGCAGGGAGCCCAATGCGGGACTCGATCCCAGGACCTTGGGATCATGGCCTGAGCTGAAGGCAGACGCTTCACCGACTGAGCCACCCAGGCGCCCCGCACAACATTTTTACAGCCCCCAACATTCTAAAGTCTAAAACACATCTGGGTCTTGAGCTCCAGGTTAGGGAGGATTCTAGGGGGTAGGAGTTCCATCAGGAGGCCATGAAATTCGGTGGTAGGGTCTATAGGACTCCTATTTCCCTCCTAATTCCAACAACCATACAGACATGAACACAAGCTCAGGCAGGATCCCCTTTGAAACGTCCCTGAAGCTCTCATGAGGGGCTGATATCAGGGTGCTGGCCCAAACTTTAGGGCTCACTTAAAATATGCTGCTCTTGGGGTGTCTGGGTGCCTCAGTTGGTTAAGCATCTGACTCTTGGTTTCAGCTCAGGTCCTGATCTCAGGGTCGTGAAATGGAGCCCACACTGGGCTCCGTGCTCAGCGTGGAGTCTGCTTGGGGTTCTCTCCCTCTGCTCTTCCCCTGCTCTCGCTCGCACTCTAACATAAATAAATGCTGCTCTTGGCGATGAAGGGTGATGCTATCTACCGCGAGAACGGGGCCATCACTTACCCCAGGGAGGGATGGGGAGATGGCCCGGGACACGCGGATGCTAGGGTTCTACCGCGAGAACGGGGCCTTCACTTACCCCAGGGAGGGACGGGGAGATGGCCCGGGACACGCGGATGCTAGGGTTCTACCGCGAGAACGGGGCCTTCACTTACCCCAGGGAGGGACGGGGAGATGGCCCGGGACACGCGGATGCTAGGGTTCTACCGCGAGAACGGGGCCTTCACTTACCCCAGGGAGGGACGGGGAGATGGTCCGGGACACGCAGATGCTGAGCTCCCTATTCACACCCAGAACACTACGGAAGTATCTGTCAACCATCAGCTAAAATTTTAATAAAAGCTATAGCGATCTCACTGTATAATTGGAAAAGGCTTTCTTGAATTAGTGAGACCACTTAGCATCCCTGCTAGTCTTAGCGCTTCTGCAGACACAATGTAATGGAAGGAAATGCCAGGCCATCACCTTTTAGGGAGCAGAACACACGCACGGGGAGGCACGTACTCCTGCCCACGCACCTGAACTCAGACACGGCCTGGGTCTGCTCACACTTAAAGGACCTGGTTGCACCCGTCTGCCCAATGCTAAGTAAGCACAGTAAAAATGCAGATAAAGGCAAACTGTTTAACTGTGAAATAAGCACCTCTCAAGCTGACCCCCTTTCCCTCCCCACCTCTACAGGGGACCCCCTGAGCAGCCTGTAGAAACAGAACGCCCTGCCCCTGCTTTCTGCCCCTGCTTCATTCCGACCAGAGAGCCACACGAGCTGTTTGTCAGAACTCGTATGTTAAGAACATACCCTTATGTACCCTGAGAAACACTGCACATAACCCTTGAACAGTTACCTGAAACAGCACATTCCGACTGTGGGTTAACTTCTCCCCTCCCTGTTAGGCTGCATCTAAGGGTTCCCGAAGTCCTTGAAAACTTGCACCAATTCACGGTCAGGCCTCTGGACACATGCGCGTTTGGGGAGCAACGAGCAAGTCTCTGCCCATCTTCTCTCAGACTGACACCAGTGTCCACATGTGGACAGCCCCTGAGACACACAGCCAGAGACTCAGGGACAGGGAGGGGAGGGACAGCACCCAAGCACATTCCAGAAACAGCAGAAGCAGAAGGAGCAGGCAGCTAGCTGGCCAAATACCCCGGACACTAAGATTTTGATCGGTTCAGGCAAAGTTCAGAATAGACACCTGGTTTAGTCCTCCCGCATTTTAGGTGTTATGCAAGGCTGTGTGGTTTGGGGTACATGCTATGGAAAAGATGAAGACATTTTCTATAAAAAAAAAAATCTTCTTCATAATTCAGAAGATATTTTCTGTAAGTTTCTATCTCAATGTGAAGTTTCCAATTGCGACCCTCAGGGTATATTTTAATCCCCAATAGAGGGTGAGGGGAGGGACCGGGGTAGGGAATGTAGCAGATGGAAGAAGATGGAAAAAACCTTAGTTTACTAAGTTCCCTCCCTGGCAGGCCTCACCAGGAGTCCAGACAGCCGGGTCAGGGAGCTGAAAGCTTAGACCCTACTGGACAGACACAGGTCCCTCTGCAGAATGACCCCACATTGTGGGCCAAGGTAAGCACCGGAGATGTGCTAACAGAGATCGGCCACACGCGCACAGAGGTGGCCTGAGCCAAGACACCTCCCACCAGGGCAGCGAAGCTTGCCTTTCCCCTTTACGCCTCGGAGGGTGGAGTGTGGACGTGCGCTGGGCGTTCAGGGGCGCTGCCAGGGGAGCAGACGCACCTGTGACCAGGCTCAGGGCTTAGTGACCTGGGGCAAGCCCCTTATCCTTGCAAACCTCCATCTCTCGCCAGTGTCCAGGGGACAACTCCAGGCCCGCCCCGGCCCCACACAGCTGATGTTTCTCGGCCGCGAGAAGCTCCACACCTTCCCGCAGGACTTGCAGCGTCCCCCGCACCAATAGCCCAGAAAGAGCTCCCCGGCCCGGGGGGCCCCTGACACGCCCGGCCAGCCCACTGTGCGCACACGCCTGCGGGTCAGCTTCCCCCGCACCCTGGCCACCCCTCCTCCAAGCCCTAGCCTGGCCACCAACCCACACCAAGGCCTTTCTCTGCCCAGTCCGCCACCCGGAGCCGGAGCCGCAGCTGCCGGGTGCCCTCCACCGTCTCCTGCGCCCAGCACCAGCATCACTCCACAATTCTGAAACAAGGGCTGAAACCCCAAAGCTGGCCGTAGGAGGCAGGGGGCATGAGCCACAGCTTCTCCTCGTGAGGGGCTCCTCTACCCACAAATCAGGGGATGCAGCAGAGACCCCGCCTCCGTGTCCTCAGTTCACAGTAAATTTGATATTGGCACCTGCCTCCCAGGATTAGGTAAACTAATACAAAGTGCTTTGAGTAATGCCGTAAGTGCCCAGGGAATGTCAGACTTTATTGTTACTACCCCTCTGGTACCATATACACTTGCTCTAGTCTTTGCTTTCCTGAATGATAGGTGGGTTGTCCCACAGACTGATGACCACTGAGGGATTAACGCTAATGAGGAGTTCGCCCACACCCCTTCCTGCCACATTTGGATTTCAGCTGGGGAATTCTCAGTGATTGTCAGGATGCTTTCAGACGGATCCTAACAGGATTAAGTGAATTGAAGATACTCCTCATCTCACCCTATAGGAGGAAAGGGGCTGGAGAGTGAAGGAAGTTCATTCTTGGCTCACACACGTCCAGGCATTTTCCCAGCTGTCTCATGTCTGCCAGGCATGTCTCCAAGCCAGAGTCCAGAGGTAGGAAAGGGGTCCCCCTCCTTTTGTACCCTCACTTCTCATTGGCTAAGTGCCCATTTCTGAACCCAGTGCTGACAAGGATGGTGCTGCCTTGATGCCCTGGCTTTGAGGAGGGACACATGCTGCCCCAACTGGATTCTGGTTAGCAAGGAAGAAGGTAGGGGACACCCCTCCCCACTCGCTGTAAGGCCTCAACCCCAACGAACGCATCAGGAACAGTGGGGCTACAGACTGGGGGACAACCCCAGACCTGCCAAGAGCAGAGAGCTCAGAACCTCAGCAGCTTCATCTGAAGTATGGGGTTGCCAGTACCCCACGCGTTGCTGTGAGGAACAGGAGGTTGTCCATGGAACACACAACCTGCATTGTCAAGCCTCAGTCCGTGGCGAATGTCAGCTAGCATGATTATTACCTCCTTTTCCCCCAAAGGCCTTCCTCTACTTGAGCTACTTAGTGTCAATATTTAAGTGCTTAACTGTGTGAATATTAATGTTTTTGATACAGTGTGCTGCCTCAGACCCTAAGGATTTCAGATAAGGGACTGCAGACCTGTGTATATTTTTCAGAAGTGCTATAAATGACAAACTGAGGGCTTCAGAGGGGAGGGGGTGGGGGAATGGGATAGGCTGGTGATGGGTAGTAAGGAGGGCACGTATCGCATGGTGCACTGGGTGTTATACGCAACTAATGAATCATCGAGCTTTACATCAAAAACCAGGGATGTACTGTATGGTGACTAACATAGTATAATAAAAAAACATTAAAAAATAAATAAATAAACTGCCCTTTCCAATTAAAACAAAACAAAACAAAAAAAGAAGTGCTATAAATGTAAATAAGATGACATTTTATCTTTCTTTAATCTTTGTATGAGAGCTATTTGTACACTTTTTCCCCCATTTTTCTTCAGAATTTTTATTGTGGTAGAATACACAGAAGAGAAACTTTACCATCTTAACCATTTTAGCATCCAGTTCAGTGGTATTCAAACACCGTGCTGCATGGCTGTCACCATCATCTGTCCCCATAATTACTTCCGTCTTGTAAAATTAACCCTCTATGCCCACCGAACACTAACTCTGCAGTCCCCTCCGCCCCAGCTCCTGGCACGATCATGGACCGTCTGTGTCTATGATGGTGACTCCTCTAAGCACCTCATGGAAGTGGAATCCTACAGGATTTGTGTTTTTGTGACCAGCTTATTTCACTTATATGTCCATATCCTTGCCAATACTTAGATTTTTTGTAGTTTTTCAAAAAAATTTTAAATCTTTATCATAAATATTTAGTAGAAAATATGGTTCCAAAGGACCTGACATCACTTCTTGTAAGTATGAGTTTTGTATTGTGTGTGTCTGTGTGTTTAAAATAAACTCTTCCCCCAATGTGGGGCTCAAACTCATGACCCCGAGATCAAGAGTCACATGCTCTTCCAACTGAGCCAGCCAGGCGCCCCTCTTTGCTTTTTTCTAAATAGTAGCCACCCTAATGGGTGTGAAGTGGTATCTCATTGTGGCTTTGATTTGCATTTCCCTGACGATGAGGGATGTTAAGCCTCTTTTCATGTGATTATTGGCCCTGTGTATATCAACTTTGGAGAGATTTCTATTCAAGTTCTTTGCCTGTTTTTTAATTGGGTTGTTCATTTGTTGTTGTTGTCTTGTAAGCATTCTTTGTATATTTTCAATATGGATTAGTTCTCAGATATATGATTTGCAAGTATTTCCGCCCATTCTGTGGGTTGTTTTTTTTACTGTATGGATAGTGTATTTGTGTAACATTTAAAATTTTTCATGAAATCTTTTTCTTTTGTTGCCTGTGCCTTTTGTGTCGTATCTGAGAAATCACTGCCAAATCCAATGTCCTAAGTCTTTTGACCTATGTTTTCTTTTAAGAATTTTATAGTGGTTAAATCTTACATTTAGGGCTTTGATCCATTTTCAGTTACATTTTGTATATGGTGTGAGGTAAGGGTCCAATTTCATTCTTTTGCATGTGGATGTCCTGTTTCCCCAGCACCATTTCTTGAGAAGATTCCTTTCCCTGTCGAATGATCTTGGCACTCTTGTCAAGAGTCATTTAACCACATACGCAAGGGTTTATTTCTGGGCTCCTGATTCCATTCTGTCAATCGGTCAGTCTGCTTTTAAGCCAGAACCCAGTGTTGGATTACTGTAGTTTTCTGGTGAGTTTTGAAATCAAAAGTGAAACTCCTCCAATGTCTTTCTTTTTCAAGGTTGTTTTGGCTATTCAAGATCCCTTGAGATTCCACACAAGCTTTTGGAAGGGCTTTTCTATTTCTGCAAAAAAAATCATTGGGATTTTGACAGGGATTGCATCGAATCTGTACATCACTTTTTTTTAATGATTTTTTATTATATTATGTTAGTCACCATACAGTACATCCCCGTGTACATCACTTTTGATAATACTGACATTTTAACAATATTAAGTCTTCCCATCTGTGAGCACAGGATGTGATTCCACTTATTTATGTTTTTATTTCTTTGAGCAGTGTTTTGTAGTTTTCATTGTACAAATCTTTACCTCCTTGGTCAAATTAATTCCTAAGTATCTTATTCTTTTTAATGCTACTGTAAATGAAGTTATTGTTGTAATTTCCTTTTCAGACCATTCATTGTGTACAGAAATGCAACTGATTCTGTGTTGAGTTTGAATCCTGCTACTTTGCAGAATTCATTAATCAGATCTAACAGTGTTTTTGTAGGGTCTGTAGGATTTTCTATACGGAAGATCAAATCATCTGCAAAAAGATATAATTTTACTTTTTCATTTCCAATTTGAAGGTCTTTTATTTCTTTTTCCTGGTTAATTGCTCTGGCTAGAACTTCCCTTACTATGTTGAATAGAAATGGTTAAAGCAGGCACCCTTGACTTGTTCCTGATCTTCCAAGAAAAGCTTTCTTTCACCATTGTTTGCTGTGTTTTTTCACATATGGGTTTTTTTTTAGGTCAAGGTAGTTTTCTTCGATTCCTATTTTGTTGAGTGGTTTTTTTTTTTTTTCATGAAAAGGTGTTGAATTTTGTCAAATGCTTTTTCTGTATCAAGATGATTGTGTATTTTTCCCATTTTGTTTGATGGGGTTTATCTATCAATTTTTGTGTGTTGAATCATCCTTGCATTCCAGGAAAAAATGCCTCTTGGTCATGGTGTATAATCATTTTAATATGCCAAATTGTTTGCTAATATTTTATTGAAGATTTCTGGATCAATCAATGATCATAAGGGACATTGTCTGTAGTTTTCTTTCCGTGTAATGTCTTTGTCTGGCTTTAAGAGGGTAATACTGGCCTCCTAGAATGAGTCAGGAAGTGTTCCCCCTTCCGTTTTTCTTTTTTGAAGTTTGAGGATTGGTATTAGTTTCCTTAAATGTTTAGAATTCACCAGTGAACCCATCAGGTTCAGAGATTTTTCTCTGTAGAGATGTTTGGTTACTGATTTAATCTTAGTAGTTTTAGGTCTGTTCAGATTTTCTGATTTTGTGTGTGTGTGTGACTTAGTCTTGGCAGGTTTTGTGTCTCTACGAATTTGTCCATTTCATCTAGGTTATCCAATTTGTTGGTGTACAAATGCTCATAGTACTCATAATCACTTTATCTGTAGAATTGATAATTTCTCCACTTTCATTTCTGGTCTTAGTAATTTCAATCTTTTGTTCCTCATCTGAAGTTTTGTCAATTTTGTTGATCGTTTTGAAGAACATTTAATTTATTGATATTCTCTGATTTCCTGTTGTTGTTGTTTTAAAGATTTTATTTATTTATTTGACAGAGAGACAGCCAGCGAGAGAGGGAACAGAAGCAGGGGGAGTGGGAGAGGAAGAAGCAGGCTCCCAGCAGAGGAGCCCGATGTGGGGCTCGATCCCAGAATGCCGGGATCACGCCCTGAGCCGAAGGCAGACGCCCAATGACTGCGCTGCCCCGGCGCCCCTCCTGTTCTTGACTTCGTTACAGCTCTCATCTTTACTTCCTTCCTTCTGCTAGTTTTGGGTTAGGGTTAGTTTTTCTGTATTTCCTTAAAGTTAGGTTGTTGATTTGAGGTCTTGGTTTTTTAATGTAAGCATTTCTAACTATAAATGTTCCTTTAGCACTGCTTTTGCTGCATCCCATAAGTCTTGATATGTTGTTTTCATTTTCATTCATCTCTAAGTATCTTCTAACCTCCCTGTGATTTCCTCCTTGATCTACTGGTTAAGAGTGTGTTGATTCCATTTCCATAGATTTGTGAATTTTCCAATTTTGTTACTGATTTCTAACTTCATACCATTGTGGTCATAGAAGACTGTAGAACAGCTGTTTTTAAATTCATTGAGACTGAATTTGTGGCCTAACATATGGTCTATCCTAGAAAACGTCCCATGTACACTTGAGAGCAATGTGTGTGCTCTTGCTGGGTAGAGGGTCCTGAATGTATTAGATTTAGTTAGCTTATTGTGTTAAGTCCTCTATTTCCCTACTTCTGTCTGGGTTTTGTATCCATTATCATGAGAAGGATATTAAAGTCTCCAAGTATTATTTTAAAACTATTTCTCCCATCAGTTGTGTCAAATTTTACTTCGTATATTTCAGTGACCTGTCATTAGGTGTGTGTTTATAATTATGTATCTTGTTTTATGGAAATTTTTATTAATATACAGTGCCCTCCCTTATCTCTTGTAATTTGTAAAAATTTAAACTCATTTTTGTCTGATTATTAGTGTAGCCACTCCTGCTATCATTGGTTATTATTTGCAGGGAACATCTTGTTACATCCTCTCACTTTTCAATGTATTTGTGTCTTTGGATCCAGTCTCTTGAAGACAGCATGTAGTTGGAGGATGGTTTTTATCCATTCTGCCAATCTGTCTTTTCACAGGAGAGTTTAATCCATTTATATTTAAAGTAATTACAGATAAGGAACGACTTCTGTCATTTTGCTATTGGTTATGTGCCTTACAGCTTCTTTTTGTCACTCATTTCCTGTATTACTGTCTTTTTTTGTGTTTAGATTTTTTTTTTTTTTGGTACTGAAACATTTAAATTCCTTTATCATTTCCTTTTGTGTATATTCTATAGCTATTTTCTTTGTGGTTACCGTGGGGATTACATTTAACATCTTGAAACTGTAACACTCTAATCTGAATTTATACCAGCTTAATTTCAATAACACACAAAAACTCTGCACCTTTAACATCTCTGTCCCCAGCCTTTTAGTTGTTGATGTCACAAAACGTAAGCTAACAATTCTGTTAAATGCACTAGTCTCTTAAATTATGTAGAAAACAATGTGGAGTTACGAACTGTTGTTACTAGTTTTTATAATTGGCCATGTATTTTTCTTTACTGAGATCTTTATTTCTCCATATGGCTTCAAGTTACTGTCTACTGCCCTTCATTTCACCCTGCAGGACTCCTTCCAGCATTTCCTGAAGGGTAGGTCTAGTGGTAAAGCATTCCCTTAGCTTTTATTTACTGATGCATGTCTTAATTTCTCCCTCACTTTTGAAGGACATTTTGCTGAATCTTGAATTCCTGGTTGAACATTTTTCTTTTAGCACTTTGCATATATCAACCCACTGCCCCCTGACCTCCAGTTTCTGATGGAAATCTGTTAACCTTGCTTGGGATCCCTTGTATGTATCGATTTACTTGTCTCTTGCTGCTTTAGGATTCTTCGTTTGGCTTTTGTGTTTCTTAGTGTGGGTCTCTGAGTTCATCTTAACTTGGAGTTCATTGGGCTTCCTGGATGTTTCCTCAAACTTGGGAAGCTCTGAGCTACTTTTTTTCAGCCATTATTTCTTCAAATACTTGCTCTACCTCTTTCTCTTTTCTGGGACCCCCACAATGCATAGGTTGGTCTGCTTGGTGGAATCTCCCAGGTCCCTTAGGTCCCATTAACTTAATTTTTTTTTTCTTTCTATTCCTCAAACTCAACTTCCTTTGTCTTATGTTACAATCCAGTTTCCTTCTTGTGCTTAAAACCTGCTTCTGAATTCCTCTAGTGAGTATTTCATTTCCATTACTGTACTTCTCGACTCCAGAATTTCTTCACAGTTCCTTTTTGCTTTCTCTTTGTGGATGGTTCCATTTTGTTCATATATTGTTTGTTGATTTTCTCCATATCTTTCATCAGTTGAGGATCAAGACAGTTGTGTTGAAGTCTGTCAAGTAGATCTGCCACCAGGTCTTCTTCAGGGAGGTTTGTTTTTGTTTTTGTTTTTTCCCTTTTCTTTTAAATGGGCCACACTTTGCTATTTCTGTGTGCCTTGTGACTTTTTTGTTGAAAACTAGACATTTGACTCTAACCATGTGTTAACTCTGGAAATCAGATTCTCCCCTTTCCCTGGAGTTTTTTTTTTTCCTTGTTGAAGGCGGTGTCTATGCACCAAGGATCAGCAAAATCTCTCCCCCAAGCCCTCTCTCAATTCTGATACCCTCGTGTCCTCCATTTTGTCATACGTGCACAAAGACCAGGCCCCTATAAGAGGAGAGGTGTTGTGACCCAAGAATCAGGGTAGACTCCAGACCCAACTTGTTACCACAGATCCTGGGGGGGGGGGGGTGTCTAGACGTTGCTGTCTATCAGAAGTTTCAACATTATTTCATTACAGAAAAGGGTTAGAAGCCTCCAGTGTGTTTGTACCCCAAAAAGTACAGCTTTTTAACAATATAGGACCTAATCTTCAAATCCTGCCTCCTCCCTAACCTTGATGGCTCTGAGACTTCTTGAAATGGAGCCAAAAGCACAAGACAAATGTCAGTGGCAATGGCCAGATGGCCCTGCTATGTATGTTGTGCCTTCAGACCTCACAGCCTGGGGCACCTGGGGGGCTCAGTCGGTGAAGTGTCTGCCTTCGGCTCAGGTCATGATCCCGGGGTCCTGGGACTGAGCCCCACATTGGGCTCCATGCTCAGCGGAGGGTCTGCTTCTCTCTCTCCCACTGCCTGTTGCTCTCCCTACTCGTGCATGCTCTCAAATATTTAAAAAAGACGACCTCCTAGCCTAGTTGCTTGTGAACAGGCACTCACACATACATGCACTCACACACGTGCAAACACATATTTGAGTAGAGTGCTCTGAGGCGGTATGTGGCACACTTCCAGGATCTGCTGGTTTCTATCAATAGAATTCAGGCAAGAACCTGCCACAGATCTTCTGTCATTTCTCAATGACATTTCTAATGATTCTTCCTCTGATTTTCTCCTGGTAACTAAAATACACGCAATTATTCTTGGCTTGACCAAAATTAACATACTCTAATAAAACCTGCTTTGAAGACCCAGTAGTCGAGCATGGGAGCAGGATGAGGGCAACTGACTCCTCACAACCCTTCTTGATCCTAATGATGCGTGATGCAGGAATGCAGCCCATGTACCAATTTGCAAGTCTCAGGCCTGAGCAGGGACCAACAGCAGGAATTCAAACAGAAGGTCCAGCCCACAAGGTGAATACCACCATCCTGTCAGTCATTCTGATGTGCTGGCTCTTCTCCAAACCCAGCGTGTGAGCTGTCTGCATACAGAATGGTGGCACAGAAGGGAATCTTATGTCTGGGGCTGAGTCACGAGGATTTACTGGACATCTGGGAGTTTCTTGCACACATACTCTTCCCAGAACAGCATGCTCTAAAAGGCTGTGCCTAACCTCACAGTTCATGTTGAGAAGTGATATCACAAGCGAATTTGAAAATACACAGAAAATGGTGCTACGGGGACAAGCATTCTAGAATACTCGGAAGTGTTATCCAGATCTAAACAAAATATTGGAGGCAACAATGCTCTGTTCTGCTTTCAGTTGCTGAAAACTTACTTTAAAAAATAGATGGAGGAAGAATGAAGGGGGGGTAAACAGAAGAGGGAATGAACCACGAGAGACTATGGACTCTGGGAAACAAACTGAGGGCTTCAGAGGGGAGGGGGTGGGGGACAGGGATAGGCTGGTGATGGGTATTAAGGAGGGCACGTATTGCATGGTGCACTGGGTGTTACACACAAGTAATGCATCATGGAACTTTACATCAAACACTAGGCATGTACTGTATAATAATAATAACAAATTATTATTTAAAAAAATAGATGGAGGGAGCCTGGGTGGCTCAGACGGTGAAGTGTCTGCCTTCGGCTCAGGTCATGATCTCTATGTCCTGGAATCCAGTCCCACATCGGCTCCCTGCTCAGTGGTGAGTCTGCTTCTCCCGTTCCCTCTGCCCCTCCCTCACTCATTCTTTCTCTCTCAAGTAAATAAATAAAATCTTTTTTTTTAAAAAATAGATGGAAACTAGACTGCTCTTCTATGTAGCAGATACTTTGGGTTTGATCTCAGGGGCATCAGTGTAATGACTGTGTGTCTCCTCGGCTTATCTGGTGTGAGATGATCCACGTCCACCTTCCAGCAGACCACTCCGAGCTAAGAGAGGAAGTAGGTTCCCGACCACTGCCGGCACCATGTGCACCACAGACAGGAGCAGAGTGAGACACTGGAGGCTGCGAGCCACACTTCTGCTGCCACGTGGTCACCCTAGCAGGTGCCAGGGTAGCGAACTTGGGCTTTTCCAGGGAAAGAAGCTGCATGGAGGCTGCTGCTTCTAAGTTTTAGGAGACAGGTCCTGGGGAACAGAGGTCGCTGGCGGCAGATCCGAGTGCTCACCCCGGAGCCGCAGCTCAGGAGCCAGATGGCCGGAAAGCGCTTCTCCGCAGCATGAGGGCCTCACCTCCGTGGTCAGATCTGGAAGGTCCAGCACGCCTGTGTTCTCCCTGAATACACGAAACCCGCACCTTGCCTTCTGCTTAACTCCAAACCCTGATTTTCTGCTACAATCCCAAGGACAGTGGCTCTTTTGCAGTCTTCTTTCTGGCCCTCGGTTCTGCTTTACCTCAGCTTTTCTCAGGCCCAGGGTGAAAAGGGGCCACAGGCCGTGCCTTTGTCTGCTGCTTATGTTTTCCTCTGAGGCAGAACAACACTTGCCCCTGGCTTTGGAGCAGATCCCAACAGTCCATTAGTCAGTCAATCAACATGTGCTACACTCTGGCTTGGGAAACCTTACGCAAGAGGCAGGCAAGAGGCTGACTCAACAGTCCGTGCGGTGAGGCCTCAGCTGCGGGAATGTAGGGGGCTGCTACCAAGACTTGGGGGTTCACAGAAAGCTCCCCAAAGGAGGTGGCCCCCAGGTGAGGCAGAAAGGAGGGGAAGAAAATGTGCCAAGATGAAGTCATAGGAACAGGATTACATGCAGTGAGGTGACCAAGTAAGGCTGTGGCACAGGTGACCCCATCAGAGTCCCGAGAGAAGCTGGCTGGGGGGCCGGTGCAGATGGTGGACTGGGGCTCCCATCTGAAAGGGGAAGGGGGTAAGCATGAAAGGGGAATGATTAGCAAGGAAACTTTGACTCGAACAGAAGGAACATCCCAAGGCAAACCCACGGACGCAAAGCTGACTCTGACTTGGGGGGGGGCGGTGAGGCTGGGAGTTCAGGTTGACAGCACTTTGAATCTGCCCTGTACTTGGCGTCTGAGGCCAGTCCCAGCTGTGGCTCCCTGCTACTGTGGAGTAACCACACCACTTCAGGGCCCTGACTCCGCCTCCCCCACGAATTCTTCCCAGGGCAACCTTTCCTACAACCAAAGTCCTCTTTAAACACAGTTCCACAAACAGAACGTCAGGAGCCAGCTGTGGGTACCTGAGTGCAGGTTGGGCCAGCCACCCCACCTGCACCACTCCACCATGTCCCGCCCTCGGCAGCCGCACCTGCCCCAGGCTCTGCTTAGGACACACGCTGCAACCACCAGACTTCTCGCTGGGGCTGCAATGCTGTAGTTCAGTAAGTAATATTTTAAACCCCAATCACAGGAATTTACACGGAACCCTGTCAAACTTCATTTGGTTGGTTTGGTTCTTTATCTCAATCTACTGAAAGACAACTCTGAGTTCTATGTTGTCGTATGACATATTGTTCCCAGTGCTATACTTCATATAATTCCAATAACCCTCAATTAAGAAACAAGCAGACCCTGGGACACCGGGTCTCAGAACCAGGTCTCCACACTTCAACAGGCTGGCGCAGAACAGAAGTCAGTCCTGGGATGGCACAGGCTGTTCTCAATCCTATGGATTATATGGAGCAATGAGATCCTTTCTTTTACTCTAGAGCTTAGGTGCATGCATCATAGACGTGGTGTTCTGAATACGTTTTATGACGAATAATTTTTATTTTTTAAAAAACTGCATGTATCACAAACTCTTGAACGGAGAAGATGCCGTAAAAAAGCGGGAGATATTCTGAACTTTACTGGTAGGACCCAGAAGGCCAAAATGTCAGATGGAGACTTGAGGGAAAACGTGGAGTTTCCAAAAACTGAAACAAAGCTGTCTTCCATGGCAATCCTCCCATGGAAGCCTGTCAAGTTTTCTTCCCTATTAGGTGTTTCAGTTGCTTAATGTTTATTTTCAGTTCTGCTCTCTGGCTACTCAGTTCTTTCTAGGATTTCCAGTCGGTCCTCAGTGAAGGGTGGGACCGTGCCCCCAAGCTCCTGTGTAGATTGCCAGCTTATTGTTAAGAGGAAATAACCCGGGACCAGCCAAAGGAAGGGGTGGGGAGGGCGCAGAGCTGCCATGCCCACTCCCCAAACCTCCACGCACACCAACCCAGAAACTCTGTGAATGCAGATCAAGTAACTGAAATTCCAAGTCCTTTTAACAAAATCAGAGATGAGGGGCGCCAGGGTGGCTCAGCCGGTGAAGCGTCTGCCTTTGGCTCAGGTCGTGATTCCGGGGTCCTGGGATTGAGACCCGCATCGAGCTCCCTGCTCAGCGGGGAGCCTGCTTCTCCCTCCCCCTGCTTTTGTGCTGTTGCTCACTCTCTCTCTCCATCTCTCAAATAAAATCTTAAAAAAAAAAAAAATGTGCAGAGTGCTGCACGCCAGCTGCTAACACGGATGCTGTTCATGTCAATTTTTACCCCTGGAAGCCCGGTCCACACCACCTAGGGCACCTGGCAGGAAATGCAGAGGTGATCATGTGGTCGTACTCCTGTCCCTCGAGAATACAACTGCTGGTGCCGCAGCATCAGGGCCTGACCGTGGAGGATGCCGTCCGTGGAGGACGCCGGCGGGATTGGCCACGCCACAGGCTCCTCCTGACCTGGAAGCTGTCCTTCCGTCTCCACTCCAGTCGTGGCCCCCTCATCCCCCCCGTTCCCACGCTTCTACTGGTACTTACTGGAGTACCTCAGACAAGCTTAAGAGTCTGGAGCATAGCTTCCCGGGTCTGAAAACACACCTTGTTCCGGCCATTTGTTGTCTTTCAACAGAACTGAGCCCCAAGCACAAGCGGGAAGAGAAAGAGAACAAGCCACACCCTGTACCGGCCTCCCCACATCCCCAGTTCTGCGAGGCAGCGATGGGCACACCCAAATCTGCGGTGCATAATTCATGACCTCACAGTGCAGGAGCCTTGCCCCTGCGCCCGCTGCTCTGCATTTGGGGTCTGGGCACCTCCTGCAGTGTGGACCCAGACGTGGCCATCAGTAAGCAGGCAGCTTGGCACCGTAGGGTCCCGTGTTAGTCATGTTTCTTATGTCCGTGTTTATGATGCTTTAACATCTCGGGGGCCGTGTTGGCCTAGGAGAGACTGCCCCTCCCAGGGCTAACTCCCAAAGACAGTAAACAATTACCTGGTAAGCTCACCTTTTATACGCAAACCCACCAACCCAGAGTCCACACTCCAACCGCCTCCTTTACCTGGTTCTCTGGCGCGCATCCCCCAGGGCCAGCACGCCCACAGCCCGGAGCCTACTGCTCCTCCTACAGCAGGAGCCACGCCTTCTCTGCCTCCTGACCTGCGCCTTCCGGGACAGGTGGGATCACGCAAATACCACCCAGACACCAACACACCCAGAGCTGCTGCGGTGGTCCTGCCTGTGACCTGTGATGCGGCCTTTGACGGGGCCACCGTGTGGCAAAGGCAGCACTTCCTGGTGCCACCTGCCTGCACAGAAGGCTCACAGGGGGCGTGCCCGCACAGTCCTTCCTGAGGCTGTTTACAAAAGTGCAAGTCATGCTCCCCAAAGAGCCAAGCCACAGCTTCCTTGCTCCATCTCACTAACACATGTCTGATCACATAAACCCTGTGGGTACCATTTTCAGCATCTTTGACACTGATGATACTTGGGAAAGAGAGGTGCATGTTTCTCTAGGTCAGACTTAAATAAGGATTTATTTTACTTCCTTCCAACAGCACTAGTCTGGCAAGGCTCCCCACAGCTGCCCTGCCCTGGGGAAAACTGGACTTGGGGCCATTCTGAAGTAGACTCTGAGGACGGTGTTCGGAATGTGAGCCGAAACACGTGCAAACAAGGCAACGATGCTCTGCCTTCCTAACGGGAAGCCTGTACAGCACACGGCTGTGCACGTCCGAGAAGGGTGTGCAAGTGCCCAGAGTAAGGAGGACCGACTGCTGCCATCATGCTAAAGGACTTTCACACACTTCCGACGGCCACCTTCCTTCTCAACCGAAGTTCCAATTCCACCTGTGTTGTCGGGCTGCACTGCACACATGGAGCCCGCGGTTCTGCCAGCAGAGCTGAAGCCTCAAGATCCACCCCCTCCCTGCCCCTCAGTTACCGCCACCCTTCCTGCCTGCGCCCCTTGCCGCCTCCTGCTCTGGGCTACTGTCCACAACCTGGGCGCCACCCAGGTTAGAGCTGGGGTTGTTGCTCGCTGCCCCCAATGGGTGGTTCCTGGGGGAGAGGTCACCATCTGCACAGGGCGCCGCTGCCACCTTTCCCTCTCTCGTTTGCGTTGCCAGATGAGCCGTCAGCAGCGACTCCTCGGGACTCACGGTCCTACGCCCTTGCCCTTTCCTCCTCTTGTACTCCATGATCTGTTTGTTGAGCGCCTCATGATCGATCCCACACAGACTTGAGCATGGGGCAGAGGCCGGGGTGCCTTGCAGTGCAGGAGCGTCCAGAGCCCCGGGGCCCCTGGAGGGAGAAGAGGCATCCGGTGAAGCACAAGTGGGGCAGCAGGAGGGCGTGGGGCCCTGGGCCAGCGCTGCCATTTCCCCCTCCACTTGCCTGTGGACTGCTGAGGGAAACTGGGGAGAACGGCACAGGGCTCCCCAGCCCAGAACCACTCTGCTGGCGCTCCTGGAGTCTGCATGTGGTGCAGGCCAGCCCAGTCCCCGCACGGCCCCTCCACGAGATGTGTTTTCCATCTCTTTTTCCCCAATTAAACACAGCTAGTGTGCTAGGCCAGTTTCACAGAATTACGGCTGGGGCCTTTTAGATCTATCACTCAGGTTACTTGAGAAACCAAAGGAAAAGAGAACTGGTGCAACCCTTTCAAAACCCAAATTCGGCCAAGTCATGCCTCTAAGTCCTTTCCTGCTCAGCTCTGGAAGGTCTCACACCCACGGGCTGGGCTCCCTGTGGCTCCGGGCCTTTGCCCTAGCTCCGTGGTCCTCGGGCTGGTGATCGTGGGACCTGCCCGAGGTCCCGACAGGACCCCAGATGCTGCGGCACCCAGTCTAAGGAACAGACGCTGAGCATCTGCTGTAGCTCTTCCCCGGCCTGTGATGGGGCCCCTCCACATACACCCCTCGAGTCCTCACGACTCTTTCTCAGACCATGATGAGCTGATTGAAAACCGCAACGCTGCCCCACCCATCCGCCTCCTGCTGCACCAACCACACCTTCCTGACCTACAATCATCTGTGGCTCCCTGTTGGCCTCACCCAGCAAAACGCGAGCTCCAAAGACCCCACTGTGTGTTCTGTTCACGTAAGCACCCTAGATGCTAGAACAGGGATACAGAAAATTGTGCTGAGTGGATAAAGAGGATGCGGGAGGGACACCTGTCCTCCCTTGGTAAGTCGCTGTAGCAACGTCTGGGGGGGACCATGGAGGCCCTCCCAGCCACCTTGCTGAAGTGCCAGGAACTGCTGCAGGCTGCCACTGGGAATGGCCACAGGCCGGAGGGCACAATGCCAGGCCCGACTGGCACCCCTGGCTGAGGGTGCAGGACTGTGCAGCAGCCATGGCAACCACCAATTCCACACCTGGAGGTCTGCCCAAAGTAGCAAAATCACATCCCCACATACCTGACGTCATCTCGCACACAGTCTTCTTTCTCATCCGGGGGTCCGAAATCGGCACTGGCCAGTAACCAGTCAACCTGAGAAGGACAGACAGTGGGTAACTCGGTAAGCCACACCTCCAGCACCAGCATCAGAGCCCGGCTCAAGTGAGCCCGTGTGAAGCCTCGCCGTGTTGGCTTGGACACAGGCCTTCCGAGTGCCCGTCACAGCCCTCTGCTGACACCTCGCAGTGGTGACGCTTTCAAACACCTGCTACTTATGTGTTCTCTGATAACCAACTGATGCTTTTTTAAAACTACACTTTAAACCTGTAAACATCAAACTTACAAAAAAACCAGGCAAATATGAATCCAAATAAGTAATTCCTAACAAAGCGTAAAATACTTTAATTTTGCCACAGAATTTGTGTTTGGGGAAAGAAAGCCTCCTGGCGTAGTGATCAAGTCACAGTCTGGGGTGTGGCGTGCGAATCCAGCTCCACGGTGACCGAGGGGCCTAATCTGGAAACGAAAGCTCTCCCTCCGTGGGGGCACCACACTGAGCCCTGCTCCCTGGACACTGAGGGCGGCTCACACCTTTACCTGCCTACCTACATGCCCAGGATGTGCACCTGAGACCCTACCCTGCTGCAAGCAAGCCCAGGAGAGCCCACGTCCAGGACCAGCGCCTGTCGTTCCCCACAGCAACACAAAGCACCATCACAAACCAACGGCACGCCAGTAAAACCCACAAATGTAAAAAGCAGCAGAACCAGGAGAAACGTCAGTCCACAGAAAACAGAAACAGGACTGACGACGCCACAAAATGAGCAGTGACTGGACGTCTCCCAGGGTAGCTCGGAGAACACGCTCACTCGCACCTGGACACTCGACTGTCCTGCGCAGCTTGGACAGACTTCACGAAACAAAGAGCGGCCAAGAGGTGCATGGGAAGACATGCGCATCAGTCATCCAGCAAACGCGCGTGGCCACCGGAAGGGCCACCGCAAGGGCAGCAAGACCCCTAACATCACGCGGGAGCTCACGGGGGACCGGACAGTTCCACCTAACCTGCAGCTCCCTGAAAACTGACATACCTGCCACCCCTACATACCGACCTAAAACACGCAAAGATGTGTAACAGCGGTTCACAACAGCTCTACTCACAGAGGCCAAAAACCAGAAGAGAGACAAATGTCACTTAGCAACCACTTACACATGAAACAACATGAATCTCAAAAACAGCGCTGAGCAAACAAAGCCAGGTGTCTGCTCCTATGCATGTGGAATTCCAGAAATCTAACCAGGCAAAACTAATTTACAGACGGTGGTAGGGAGGGTGAGGACTGGGGTGCGGGGGCACAAAGGCACGTCCTCCTCCATCCGGTGCACTGCCTAGAAATCAAGCTTCACTAAAGCTTCTCTTTGAAGCCTTAACCAAGCACTCAATGCAAATGCAATCAAATCCTGACACGTCCAAGAGACTGCAGAGACAGCAGCTGCTCCACGCTGACCTCTGAGAGAGAAATCAGTCTGCCCAGACCCCCTTTCCAGGAAAGACTCAGGCCCGACTACACCAGAGTAAGCAGTCCGCATGGTTAGCCGTGCTCTGCCTGACACCTGCTTCTCAGACGCCCAACCGTCAGCGGGAAGACAAGCAAATGTGTGATAAATCACAATACCGGTACCGTAATTTAAGCATTTTCTTTAAAAATTAACATTTTTTCCTTTATAATCATGATAAAATCAACATTTAAAAAACCCTCTGGGGGCGCCTGGGTGGCTCAGTCGTTAAGCGTCTGCCTTCGGCTCAGGGCGTGATCCCGGTGTCCTGGGATCGAGCCCGCATCGGGCTCCCTGCTGGGAGCCTGCTTGCTCCTCTCCCACTCCCCCTACTTGTGTTCCCTCTCTTGCTGGCTGTCTCTCTGTCAAATAAATAAATTAAATTAAAATCTTAAAAAAAAAAACACCTGACTGAAACGTAACACACGGGAGAAGTACACAAATCGTGACGTGTACAGCTCGATGACGTTTCTCAAATGGACTGCACCCACAGCCGTCTCCGACGTTGCAAAAATGAACCCCAGAAGCCTCTTCACATCCCTCCCGCTCACTCCCTTCCCCAAAGACAGCCATCAGTTTGGCCTTCATCACCAAAGATTAGTCCCACTTGTTGGAACATTCTGTAAACAGGACCACAAGGAACATAGTCTTTTCTCTGGCTCCGCATCAGCTGCAAGGTGAGGGGGCCATGTCCACCCACCACCTGTACCCAGGAGTCCGCGAGTGTACCGGGGCGTCTGACTAAGGGATCCCTGCGGCCAGCACTCCGGGCGCATCTCTCGTACCTAACCCTAACCCCACCTCCCTCCACTCACGTGCACCCACCCTTTCTCTCAAATAAATAAATCTTTTAAATAAATAAAAAAATAAAAATAAATAGGTGTCATCTAGTCCCGTGGTGAGTAACAGCTACCTAACTATAATATCATAAATGCTACTGACTGGATTTTTTTGTAGTTTTTAAAAGTATATCACACCTTAATAACTACCAGGTAATTACCACACAGAAAGAAAACCTATATAAACATACTGGTTGTAACCTTTATAACTTACAATTAACAGAACGTAACCTTCAGTATAAAGTAACTTAGGTTGAATCCAGAGAGGAAGGCAGTTTGCAAGTCGAGAAACCGAAATTTGGTTTCCTAGAGATTTATTATTTTTTTTTAAAGATTTTATTTACTGATTTGAGAGAGTGAGTGAGAAAGAGGACAAGAGGCGTGAGGGTCAGAGGGACAAGCAGACTCCCCACTGAACACAGAACCTGATGCGGGACTCGATCCCAGGACTCCATGATCATGACCTGAGCCGAAGGCAGTCGCTTAACCAACTGAGCCACCCAGGTGCCCCTCGTAGTTAGAGACTGAGTGGTAAACGTTAAAAGCCAGAAAAATCGGTTACCTCTGGGGAATGTGGCTGGGACAGGTGCCCGGGACGCTTACCTTCCATTTATACTCTTGGGGATTGATTACTTCTTTTAACTACACACATTACCATTCGAATATCTGAAGATTAAATATAAAATATTACTCGTACGGGAAGATTATGGGAAGTGAATTACGTCAGAGCCGTACCTCAGCCAGAGCTGCATTTCCTTTGTCCTGAATGAACACAATTGGTGGCACATTCCTCAGGGTCTGCTGGGACATCAAGAGATGCCTGGAGAGAGACAGTGCACACGGTGCAGTTGTAGCTGACACTGAGCAGAAAGGAAAACACGCAATCATCTCACAGAGAATGAAGAGAGATCTGCTCTCACATTATTCAAACATGAACATGTCAGCGCAGGACAGTCTTCCTTAGCCAACTGCCACATCACACAAGGGACACCAAACACATCATCACAACTGTTTCTAATTGCCTAAATGCGACTCTTGAGATCCTTACGAATAACTGGATCTTAGCCTGGATGCCTCCTGGGCGTGGTGGTGGTGGTGGGCTGCGTGGCCTGCGCATGAACAGCCAGTGGACATTCCCTGGCAACAAGGCCGCAGAAGTGCACCGAAGTCCTCAAGCACGGAGTCAGACACACATCGGCGTCTGCGTCATCACTCATGCATGCAGACATTTATACCATTAAAAGTCACTGAGGACACCAAGGCGCTTCCATTAACGTGGGTTATACCTATCCATATCTATCATACTATAAATTAAAACTCAGAATTTGAAAAATATTCATTAATTAATTTCAAATAACAAACTCACTAAGTGTTCATGTGGATATTTTTAATGAAAAATAACTTCTTTAAAAAAAGATTTATTTATTTGTCAGAGAGAGAGAAAGAGAGAGAGCACAAGCAGGGGGAGAGGCAGAGGCAGAGGGAGACGCAGACTCCCCGCTGAGCAGGGAGCCCGATGAGGGACTCGATCCCAGGACCCCAGAATCATGACCCGAGCTGAAGGCAGACGCTTAACGACTGAGCCATCCAGGCATCCCGAAAAATAACTACTTTAAAAAAAATAATTGAGAGGCATGGCATTGTTTACATGGTTACAAATTTCCTCAGTGCCTAGGTTAGCTGGATTCTCATCTCTCCACCTGCATTCAAGCTGTTCTGTTATTTTGGCTGAAACAGGAAAATCTGGCTTCATACGGATCCCTAACTAGAAAACGAGTACGTGAACAGCACTTGAGAAAAGAAAGATCTTCTCTGCTACCCCACAGAAAGTCAACCAGTGATGGCTTATTAAGGGTTGGCTGCACCGTGGAACCTGGAACAGGCCAGCATCGCTTGCTTTATACGAAAATCCAGTGGTCTTCCTGCACTCTGAATCAGGCTTTCCCTATGCCTGATTTTTGTAGCCTCCTGAACTCACTTGGAGACTACGGATTCCTCGAGTGACCCAGGATTTCATGTGCTGGCACGGTACCACACAACACTACAACACTTGTCAGCGTTACCACCAGTCTCATCCAGGGTGTTCAAGTATCCAAACGCCATCAGACTCACGGTGGTAGATACGAGTTTTCTAAAGTCAATTTTCATTTGAAAGCTTGAATTCTGGGGTGCTTGGGTGGCTCAGTCGGTGAAGCATCCAACTCTCGGTTTGGGCTCAGGTCGTGATCTCAGAGTTGGGAGATCGAGCCCCTTGTCAGGCTCCGTGCTGGGTGGGGAGTCTGCTGGAGATTCTCTCTCGCTTTGCCCCCCCCAACCCCTTTCTCAAATAAGTAACTCTTAAAAAAAAAAAAAAAGGCTTGAATTTTATCACTGGCAACAAGTACGGTCAGTTGTTTCCCCTGAAATGACAGGTTCACTTTGCTCATTTTAGAGAAGATGTCGGTCAAATACCCGCCATCTGAAAAGCACAGCTAGCTCACTCGTTATTCTCCGTGAACAAGCGTCTGCTTCAGCTCACATGCAACTGCGTATTTTCCCGAGACCACTGTCCCACAGCAACAGGGCTAGTTTAGGCTTACTCCCCACCACACAGAACACTGAGATGACACACACCCAAGGGTCAGGACTTAATAAAATTAGTAGCTTCTACTTATTTGTCAAGGATATTCTTTTTTTTTTTTTTTTAAGATTTTATTTATTAATTTGACAGAGAGAGAGACAGCCAGCGAGAGAGGGAACACAAGCAGGGGGAGTGGGAGAGGAAGAAGCAGGCTCATAGCGGAGGAGCCTGATGTGGGGCTCGATCCCATAACGCCGGGATCACGCCCTGAGTAGAAGGCAGACGCTTAACGACTGAGCCACCCAGGGCCCTGTCAAGGATATTCTTGAGTAAAACTGCACAGCTTTCTCTGTCAGGAGCCCCTAGACGTCTAGGACCACACTTTAAGAACCACTGTCCCAGATTATGTCTTGCATGAAAATGTAACTTACATTTTGAAATTTAAGAATATGCTTCCCAGAGTTTCCTTAAAACCAAAAGCACTTAGTGCGACAAGCGGGAGGTTCAAGGTGCAAGCAGAAGCAAACAGGCTGAGAGAGCAGGGCGCCATCACCTCATGTGTGCAGCGCTCCTCCGCAGGACGGCCTCTGTGTACGCGTTCTGTTCAGCAGAGACCGTGGTCTTCCAGTACACGCGGCAGGCGGAGAAGTCTGGAGTCAGAGAGACCTGAGTCCCACCCACCCCAGCCGCGAATCACTCTCAGCTCCTGTGGGTTTCCCGTACACAACACTCAGGAGACAAAAACGAACGCGTCAGCAGCCCTCAGCTTCAGGGACCCACCACGCACAGGTGGACGCTGCAGCAGGTACCGCCGCAGCCACCGTCTCCTGCCACTCACTCACAAGGGAGGAGGCTGGGCCCCGCATCCAAAACCTCAGTGTCCCTGACTCTTATCCCACAGCACGCATCAGAAATGCCTCACCTGCCCCTTCTTATCCTCCGTACGTCCCTCTGGCTAAACTCACTCTAGGGCAACACAGATCGTAGGAAGACAGGTGCAGACGCATCCACCCCACACACGTACTGGGCACCTGACAACGCCGTCGGTGCTTGCACACCACACACACATGCACCCCATCTTTACTACTTAGATGGTCACGCTTAACGTGGCTTCTGAACTCAAAGACCTCGTGACTGATATGGGGCCTCCTTCCTAACCACTAGGCTGCCAGCCTCACCCGTTCCTCCCACTCTGCGACCAATTCTACCTTGGAGAGCTGCACGTTCAGGTCACAGATCTCTTGGCTCACTTCAGGGGTGCACAGCAAATCCGTCAGCGCTTTGTAGAGGAGGCCATTCAGGGCCCTCAGGCGCACATGGTCATCCCTCCTGGTCTTCTTTGAGGTGCTCTTCGTTAGGAATTCCAACTGGGATGGCTTGTAAATCTCCATCCGGAAGAACAGACAAAAAGGCCAACATTCCAACTATACATTAAACTTTCTCTAACTTACAAAAAGCGGGCTGGGAAGGACTTAACACCTTGATAAAAAAAAACCAACGTTACTCTCAGCCATCTCAGCTTTCATCGAGATACAATTTACAGACCTGGGTCCTTCTAGATTTTACCTAGCATCCCCCCCCCCGGAATTAAAAGTACCATCAGTATATGTTTCTCCATCCAAAAATCTTACTGAAACATAATCCACATAGTGTAAAATTCTCCCTCTTAAACAATTTAGTGGTTGTTTAGAATGTACTTTTTGTAACAAGAGACAGTTACTACATAAACTTTCACAGTTCATCCACACATACATTCGTCATATACAGATGCTAAAAACCAAATGGACGTTTTGATATTACTATCTGATAACACAGACAACATTCCAGAAAACTTCAGAATAGTTTTTTTTTTTTAAAGCCAAGGGGCACCTGGGTACTCGGTTGAGCGTCTGACTCTTGGTTTTGGTTCAGGTCGTTATCTCGGGGTGGTGAGATTACACCCCAAGCTAGGCTCCATGCTTAGCGGGGAGCCCACCTGGGATTCTCTCTCTCTCCCCGACTCTGCCCCTGCCCCCTGCTCACTTGCACTGTCTCCCTCTCTCTAAAATGAATAAAATCTTTTAAAAAGTAAAAATTCACACTCCCGATGTCTCTAGTCCCACCCCTGCAGACCTTGTGTCCTCAAGAATGGAAATGGAAGCACTGCCAGGTTGGAGCTCTGCCGACTGCTGGAACCTTATGCCCACCAGAATCTAAAGCAGCTTCTTGCGGTTACTCTGTACTTACCAAGTGAGAGCCCAAGGAAGGACCTTCATACCAAAACTTCTTTCTACGGGGAGAAAATAAGAACTATGATACTGGTGGCAAATTAAAGAAAACAAAACCACATACACCAACTCAACATTACAATACCACAACCCTTCCTAAGGGGCTAAACTTCGGCACAGAAATGATGTTACTGGAGGACCAAGAAATTCAGAATTTTCTTTAAAGCATGGGTTGTAAGTGAGATAGAAGACAGTTTTAACTCAACCTCCTAATGTTTACTTAAGGTCTACTTTCAATCCTCAAGGCAGACAAAACAATCTCAAAAGAACGCCTACCAAACTGCACGCGAGCACTATACCGGGGTTTGCAGCCATGCGTTTGCTGGACTGGACGAGGAAAACCGGTGGTAGGGGAGGGAGTCTTCACTGCTTTGCTGGGAGATTACAGATAAGCAAGGACGCTAGCTGGACCAGCCGTGTGGTGGTGAACTGGAGCTGGACATCAGTATGGACTCAAGTGTCCCTGAGTATCCATGCAGTGGTCACATACAGAGACGTTTACAGGCGAGTGTATGTGCAGGGGTTAACAAAAATGTACTTTCTGCTTTGTCAGCTGAAAAGGCCTAAGGGACAGACTCCCCAGCTCTCAGATTATCATCTCTGATGGCGTCCTGCTATCACAGAGCGTCTCGAAGAAATGGCTGACTCCAGGGCTGAGAAAGGAAGTGCCAAAAAACGTTTTTAGGGGCGCCCGGGCGGCTCAGTTGGTAAAGTGTCTGCCTTAGGCTGTCATGATCTTGGGGTCCTGAGATCGACCCCCGCATCAGGCTCCCTGCTCAGCGGGGAGTCTGCTTCTCCCTCTGCCCCTCCCCACTGCTCATGCTCCATCTCTCTCTCTCTCTCTCTCTCTCTCACAAATCTTTAGAAAAAAAAGCTTTTAAACTTAAAAGCCGCCACAAAGCCCCATAATGATGAGTTTGCCAAAGAATATAGGAGCTAAATAAAGAGCTCCCAATGGTCAAAGATGAAACAATCTGAGCAAAATAAAGTAATATTAGGTGAACCCCCAGAAGTCCAGGCTGACGTAAATCAGTAAGTGCTGGACAAGACTAGTGCCTCTCTCAGGGGCGCGTAGGTGGCGCAGTCGTTAAGCATCTGCCTTCGGCTCAGGGCGCGATCCCAGCGTTATGGGATCGAGCCCCACATCACGCTCCTCTGCTGGGAGCCTGCTTCTTCCTCTCCCACTCCCCCTGCTTGTGTTCCCTCTCTCAAATAAATTAATTAAAAAAAAAAAAAAGACTAGAGCCTCTCCCGCAGAACTGCCCACCGTGAAGTCCCCTAAGGAAGACAGGGCGCAATGGGGGGTGGGTAACTCGACAATGGATAAACCTGACACACGTGACTGCAGTCAGTCATCAGGGCCAACAGCAAGGGTGACCAACATCCTTCTGTGGCCCTCCTCCCAAGCCCCCATAATGCCAGCACAATTGCGACAAGAAAACAGGAAATCACACCAATCCCAGCGGAGGGGCACCCTAGAGAATGTCTAACCAGTGCGCCTCAAAACCATCAAGGCCATCAGACACAGACACAGAAACCACCAGTCCAGGGAGCCTGAAAAGACGATTCAGTGCAACGTGGTCTCTGGAGGGGATCCTGGGGCAGAAAAAGAACTTTGGGTTAAAGAAGGAAACCGGAATAAGGAGTCCACTTTAGTCCACAGTGGGGTATCCACACTGGCTCATTCACGTGATGAGCGTGCCAGACGAACCATCCCAGAGCAGGCACTGTAGGCATCTGCGAACTCCGCACTCTCTCCAACATCGCTGTAAATCTAAAACTGTTTCCAAAATCTAGTCCGTTAAAACAAACGTACATCTATTACAGAGTTCAAAGTGTGGTGCGGACATCACTGTATTATTATACCCCTCTCACCGGACGAAAACTATCGTCAAACGAAGCCCACAGAAAAAAGCATTCAGGTGGACAGAAACGCTCAGGTATCTTTCCCTCTCTGATGAATCTACTCCCAGAAACTGCTAATAACAAGAATCGACAGAAACGCTCCTGACATACTGTTAGGTTTTCGCAAACCTAAAATCGTGATACCTCAACTGTAAATAAATAAATAAAAATAAAAATAAAGAGAAAAGGGCTGAGTGGGAAACCGAACAAAAAACAGCGATGAGCAGTGATGAGGTTCAGGTGAATATACGTGAGGTTCAGTGGGGTGAGGCCCGGAGCCGACGACCAAGAAAGAATTCTTGAGACTCTTGAGACGTCTTTGGTGCAAAATGGTGGTTTATTAAAGCACGGGGACAGGACCCGTGGGCAGAAAGAGCTGCTGCACCGGGGTTGTGAGGAATGGCCTATTTTATACCCTCAAGTGGGGAGGGGGCTAGGGATAGCGTAAGTCTCTAAGGAATTTTGGAAGCAAGGTTTCCAGGACCTTGAGGGGGCTAGCTACTGTTGGGAAAGGGTCATTTATTACCGTCTAATAAAACCTTAGTCATGAGACCCTTCAGATGTATATCGGTGGGCCATAGGCTTGGGGGACGATTGCCAATATGTATCTTGGGGGGTTATAGATAAAGGAAGTTTCCAAAGGAATTTTTATACGTTAAAGTAGACTTACAGGATCTTGGTGGAGGGGAGGGGGTCAGGCTAGGACCGCCTTTTGCCCTTAGCAAAGTATTAACATCGAGGCAGCTGAGTTCCTAGAGGAATGTCACCATGCCTGTTTCAAGGACTTGTCAATGGGCTGTAGGTAGTGAGGACTGTTTCTTTGTCCTTTAGGGCAGCCAGGAGTGCCTGAGGAATGTCACATACATCCCATGGGGGGGGCGGTGTTTGCAGGGTGTCAGCTTCTGCTTTGTCCTCAGCTTGCCTTCCGTTCCCTCATCAAGCGGGATTACTGGCAATTCTCCAATAATCGTTAACCTGAGAAGCAAGGGCCTCGCTTGCTGACCAGGTACACACAAACCCCGCCCAGTGGAGTCCGCCCCTGGTCCCGTGGGCACCGCCGACCCCTCTCTTCAGGCCCATAGACGTGCTGCCCTTGTCCCGTGGACGCCCTCCCCTTGCCCCCCGCCTCCGCACATGAACAGATCCCCCTCCCCTGCCCCCTACCTGAAGCGCGCCGCCCTCTGCCAAAAGGGCACCGCCCCCACCCCCAGCGCCCCCACCCGCACTAGGTGCGCCTTACTTGGTTTTCGAAGCAAATTTCTTGAGTAGGTTCTTGCCGCATGAGACCGAGGAGCCATGCAGGCCTCGCGCACCACCCGGAAGGAGGGCCGCGTGCCTACCGCGAAGTAATGCCGGGAGCCCCTCGCGAAGCCCCCACAGAGGGAGCGTGACCGCCCACATGGCGGCACCGAGAGCGCCGGGGCGGGGCGACGTGAGGGGACGCGGGGCGGGGCGATGTGAGGGGGCGGGGCGACGTGAGGGGCTCGGGGCGGGGCTGTGGGACGAGACGGAAGCACCCGGAGCGAAGGGAATTCGGTGACGCAGTGCAGTCTGGGGCGGGGCGACCCGCGTACGGAGCGACGTAGGGGCGGGACGACGTCCTTTCAGGGCGCCGTGCGGCACGCGAGTTGCTCAGAGAGCGGGGCGGGGTCTAGAGGCCGCGGCGCCGCGCGGCGACGTCGGGGGGCGGGGCCTGCAGGCCCGGTGGCCGGCAGGGAGTGCGGGGGTTTCGGCGCCTCAAGGCGAGCGGCCGGGAACGGCGGTAGAGCGGGTGCGGGAAGCGGGGAAGTGCGCCTGCGGCGCCCGCGCCACCCTGCTGCAGGTGGGGAGAGAGGGGAGGGGCGGTGCGGACAGCAGCCTCCCGTGCGCTCCAGAGGAGGCCGCCCCGTGCCCGGGGGCCCGCCCGGCTCGCCGCCCGCGCCCCTCCCGCCCGCACGGCCCGGGCCGCAGTCCCCGCGGGAACTCGGCGCACGGGCGCTGTCGCTGGCTGGTCAGTGTCGGGGACACTGTGACGCACGGCACGAGGGAAGGCGGCAGGGCCCCGGGGAGATGCAGACCGAGCCCGGGGTTCACCCCGACGGCGGGTGCGTGCCTGCTGTTGGGACGGGACGCCAGCTTCCCTCAGAGCTGCCCAGAGGGGGACAAGCTCTGTGCGAGCTCTCAGGACACAGTATCACTGCTTTTAAGGTTTTTTGGCCAAAAGAATATTAAACTTTTTAAAATTTTATTAATTTACGAGATCTCCAGTCCCAAGGTGGGGCTCAGACAGGACCCTGACGTCTTCCGACTGAGCCAGCCAGGCACCCTTTGGCCAAAAGAACATTAAACCACTCTGTATAATGGACGCTCGTAAAGACACAAAGTAAGATTTTCCCCCATTTAATGTCACCGCACTGATTAGCCCACATAAGATCATTTAAGTAGCACTTCATTAGGAATGGGAAGGCCACTGAGAGAAGCCAGGATGCTTTCCACCAGATTCTCCATCATCAGTCGTCTGGCTTGGTGAGTGGCACTTCCGACGTGAGGTGTCAGAGTGATGTTCTTCATCTTCAACAAAGGGTGGTCTCTGAAAGGGGGTTAGCTGATGAGAACCATTCCCCATGGTTTGTCTCTAACTGCACATTCTGTTTTGATACCCTCATGCTGGGAAGGGGAAAGCTGTGGGTGGCCTTACAGCAGGACCACCGCTCATCTAACCCCAGTGGGGGGGGGGCGCAAAAACAAGTACCCTAGCCACAGCCAGGCCATTAGCAGACAATGGGACGACACGGGGTGCATTAAGTAACACTGGCCCACAAAACAGAAGAGGGCCCTTGGGGATCTGCGTGCTAGTCTAGGCATCGTAGGACAGGCTGGAAGTGCCTTTAATGAGTAGTGGCATTCAGAGGGGAAAGATTTAACTGGAATTAGATTAGGGGGAGTTCTCTTCCCAGAAGAAGGCAGAGGATGGGAGTCAGCCCGGAAAAAGAACGAAGTGTTACTGAAGGGGCTCAGGGGGATTCAAAACAATGATGGTAACCCTAGCAACCAGCACTAAGAAAGGGCAGTGACCTGAACCCGGCAGGGCCTCTTGACTGTTTTAATACAAAGGCCAAAGTAGACATGCAGCAGTAACCCTCCATCCTCTGGGAATCTTACAGAGCCCAAACCTATGGAAGTTCTCTGGGGCCACTTGAAATGTATATCAATGCACTACGACTGTCCTTGTCCCCAGGGCTGATCGAAGTGAAGACAGAGCCTACGCTTAGCAAGGGCAGGAACTACTCAGAAAACACATCTGTCCTCCTGCTAGGAAGGAGGTGGGCCCTACTAACAGCACACGCTGGACACCAGTCTCAGTATGAGGTTGTCCCCACGACTCAGAACTCAGAAATAACGGAGTCGTGGCCAGTTGTAACAACACCTGTCCATAGTATTTGGAGTCTACGTGAGACTCTCCCTCCCTCACCCTCCCCCCCCCCCCCCCCCCCCCCCAATGCATGCATGCATGCTCCCTCTCTCTCTCAAAAAACAAACAGGGACGCCTGGCTGGCTCAGTTGGTGAAGGGTCTGCCTTCAGCTCAGGTCATCCCAGCGTCCTGGGATCCAGGCCGGTACCGGTATCCAGCTCCCTCTGCCCCTCCCCCTGCTCATGTGCACGCGCATTTGCGCTTGCTCCCTGACAAAATCTTTTAAATAAAAACAAAATGTCCTTTCTTAAAACTAGACACAGAAGCAAATTACATTAAATAGAAATAAATGTAAAATTCTGTGCATAAAAGACAATTGAAGGAGGGGTGCCTGGGTGGCACAGTGGTTAAGCGTCTGCCTTCGGCTCAGGGCGTGATTCCGGCCTTATGGGATCGAGCCCCACATCAGGCTCCTCTGCTGGAAGCCTGCTTCTTCCTCTCCCACTCCCCCTGCTGTGTTCCCTCTCTCGCTGGCTGTCTCTCTCTCTCTGTCAAATAAATAAATAAAATCTTTTAAAAAAAAAAAGACAATTGAAGGAGTAATTTCAATTTTTGCTGACTAAAAATGTAACGAACTAAGGGTGCAATAGGCCTGCTAGGAATACATGCTGCAAAACCAACTCGTGTGGTCAGACGACAACATGAATGCTGTGTTCAGGTCTTGGGAGCACATTTTCAAAGGACCTCAAAAACTAAAGTGCCGGAAGCAACAATAATGACAAGGTGTCTGGAAATGCTACCACTTAGGCTGTGATTAAAGGACCTGAAGATACTTAACCTCAGACACATGGCGGTTGTTGGACAATACATGAGGTTTGTAAAGAAAATGGTCAGGGGGGGCACCTGGGTGGCACAGCGGTTAAGCGTCTGCCTTCGGCTCAGGGCGTGATCCCAGCGTTATGGGATCGAGCCCCACATCAGGCTCTTCCGCTATGAGCCTGCTTCTTCCTCTCCCATTCCCCCTGCTTGTGTTCCCTCTCTCGCTCGCTGTCTCTCTCTCTGTGTCGAATGAATAAATAAAATCTTTAAAAAAAAAAAAAAAAGAAAATGGTCAGGGACTCTGATGCTCCAGGGGGCAAACTAGGGTCACTGGGTAAGGCAAGGACTGTTTTGGTTGGACAGAAGCAAGACTGTTCGGTGCAGTGTCCACCCATGGGGGCTTCTGCCCAAGAGCCCAGAGCTCCCTGTGCACGGAGGTGTTGAAACAGACATCTGGCCATCTGCAGAACTGGTCAGGCCACCAGAGGCCCGCTCAGGCCCCTCCATGGCCAAGACCCTGCCGGTCTGTGACTTAACACAGCTGCAAAGCCAAAAGCAGTGACTGCTGGAGGAGTGCCGTACATGCCTCGAGAGAGATGGTGGTTCTGTCCAGCTTCCTTACCTGGGCAGGGGCTCCGGGTGCGTTACATCCAGTGCTGCCCCTTTGATGACCCCAGTCTGAAGAGCTTCCACCAGTGCCTCCTGGTCGACTAACAGACCTGAGTCAATGAGACAAGGCCTCTGTGTTACTACGGGCAGGCAGGACCCAGGAAGGATGCTTTGGTCACCGTAGCTGCTATTCCAAACACGTCTTGATTCTGTCAAACGTCTTGACAAAGAGCATGCAAGCTTCATTCTGCCAATTCATTATTAGATGTGGTGAGCCACGTGACAGGCAGTACGCTAAGCCCCACAGACACGCTATCTCACTGAATCCCACACGTGAGGGACTGAGGCCTGACCCCAGGTCACACAGCTACTAACGTCAACCCAGATCTGAGCCCCGCTTTGTTTAACCTCAGGCCTGGGCCTGTCTCACTTTACACACCACCTCCCCAGGTTAGGGACACAGCCCCCAGGTTAAACCCCCCACATTTAATCTGCAAACTCACATTGAAAACTAAGCCACAAGCACACTCCACAACTGTCACTTCAAATACGGAAGAGGAGAAGCTGAGAAGAAAATCCCTTCCTTGAGGCAGAGACCAGCAAGGAGCCCAATGACAGCCTCCTTTCCACTGACCGACTGAGGGGCTGGTCCGCTGGTCAGGACACAGAGTGCCCCTGGTGTGCGGCGGCTGCTGCTGGAGAAGCCTCGTCCCACGCCCTCTCCCGGGCTGTTTTTCCAGAATCTTGGGCATGTTCATGAGCCTCTGACATTACTGAAACCACCTAATGCATGCACTGGTCCTTCCTCCTCACCTAGAAGGTCTGAATTTTTAGAGAACTCTCAAGCATATTAGCTCAGCACTGTGCAGTTTTCTGTCTTCCGTCACCAACTCTTTTTGGGTTCCCAGACCCAATTCCAACATGGGGGGGTGGGCCCCTCCTACAAGACCAAGCCATTTTCAGGATACCAGCAAGGTGTCTGAGAATTCAACTCAATTCTGACACTGTCTACCTTGGAAATAGCATACGATCCCAGAGGTTACGAGCTCAGTCCTATAAGACTGCCTCCTGCCCCCCGAATTCAGACACTAGTCAGAAGTCCCAGGCTGTGACTTGTGCTTCTGACCAACTGGCTGCAGATTGGGGGTTCCAGTGACCTCATCCGTAATTGGCTGCAGCGGCTCACAGAACTCAGGGGAACGCTCACGTTCACCTGTTTGTTAAAGGATATGACAGAGGGTAAGAACCAACAGCCAGATGGAGAGGTGCACAGGGAGAGGTCTGGGGAAAGGGTGTGGAACTTCCATGCCCTCTCCTGACAGCCTCTCTTTCCAATCTCCAGGTGTTCACCAATCCAGAGGCTTCTGAACCCAGTCCTTTTGGGGTTTTATGAAGGTTTCTTTGCATGGCCACCATCAATTAAATCATTGGCCACTGGCTGATTGAACCTCCAAGCCCTTTCCCCCCGCCAGAGGTCAGGCGTGGGGCTGAAAGTTCCAGCCCTCTGATCGCATGGTTGGACCTCCTGGCAGCAGCCCGTGCTCTTGAGTGAGTGGGTTCCAGAGTCACCTTCATTAACAAAAGACACCTTTGTCACTCTCAACGCTTAGAAAATTTTGAGGGTTGGGGGAGCAGAGAGCTAGAACAGTGGATAAAGGCCACCGCTGAATGACCAAATATGTATTTCTTACAAATTACAGTCTCAGGTGGCAAGCATTATTTTCCTTCTTTTACAGATGAGACACGGGCGGCTGCTGGTAGCCCCAGGTGCCACATGTCCTCTGGCCCCGAGCCCCACAAAGGTGCGTGGCCTGGATGTCTGATGTCAGCGCTGACCCTCGATTCCTTATAAATGTGACACCAACAAACCCACAACACGTGCAACTCTGTCTTGTATATAAACACAAAGCACCACATAAATGCTGAATAACCAAACTAACACGAAGTTACCTACTTTTTAAAGTGAAGGCTCAGAAAATTCATCCCCATGAATTCTGCTTAATTACACCTGGAAAACCAAACGTAATGCCTCTACCCCAAGTAGATGCCCAAATTGGGATGTGAAAGTCCTATATTGTACCATGCTCATCCTTCTTGTTACTACTTTGAGTTTCAAAATGATGTGAAAACAAAAATCAGGAATATTTCTAAACAGAAAGCAGACTCTCTCAAACTCAGCACCACCACCCCCCGCCCCCGCCAGTTTACATGGCATTTTTGGACGTGCCACCATCAGGAGAAAGGCAGATGAGAGGAGCCCTACGGCCGGGACGCTTCCTCCCACGTGACTGTCCAGCCCCGCGGGCGCACGCTCGGTGGAGACAGTACCTCTGCCGATGTTGATGAGAATGGCCGTGGGCTTCATCAGACTCAGCTCCCTCTTCCCAATCAGCCTCTGGGTCTGGGGTGTCAGGCCCACGGCCAACAGCACGAAGTCTGACCACTGAAGCAGCTCATCCAGACTCTCACAATACGTGGCCCCCACAGCTTCCTCCTCCTCTAATGTCCTATGAAGGGAACAAGGAAGAAAAACCATGTTCTCTAATCAGAAATTCATCACATCGCCCCAGGAAGGAGTTTCTGAGGGGAGCCAAGGACACGGCCTTCACTGCTGGGTCCAGGACCCATGGGAACCCCGTGGGTAACCCTGGGTTCTCTGAGGGGAGGCCTGGGGGTCTGTGGGATTTCTCAACAGACGGAGGCTCCTTGAGGCCAGGAGCTGTTTCTCCCCCCCAGAGCCTGGTACAAGCCCGACGGTGCACACCTGCTCAGTGGCAACGGAACGTGACTGAAAGGAAGCAAGTCCCACTCCAAGTAAGAGCGTGAGTGTGTACTTCCTTGACCACAGAGCATCACTGATGTGGGCAAACACATCGGGTTTCCAGAAAACACACAAACAGAGCAGGAGAGGGCCTGGGAATGCTGCTTATCACACAGAAAGCAAGGATCCGGGGTCTGATGCAGGCAGACTTTTGTGTTTTGTTTTGGTCCAATCCTAACTCCTGCTCTGGTTATTCAGCAGAGACCCCAAGATCCCAGAGGTCACAGCATCCTGGGCAGCCGCCATGGCTCTACAAATATGGAATTCCAAACTACATGAATTCTCTCCTAACACCCATCTAGGTCAGGGGACAGCCCCGAGGAGAGACGAACACCCTGCCCACATCACACACTTGGTCCTGGAAGAACCGCGGCCTCTGGGTGTGTGTTCATCACAAGGAAAGTTACCACACCTAAGTCTCTTCACTGCCCATGGTGCAAACACTGACTGAAAACACAATCTCCCAGCTCACCATGCCTCCATGAGTCTCTCAGCAGCTGCAAATGTGGTCCACAGGCAGTGGGAAGCCACTGAAAGGGTGTAAACAATGGCCATCATCGGGCTGGTTTGTAAGGAGGCCTGGAGGGTCAACGGCAGAAGTGAGCAGCCCCGTAGGAGAATATGTATTTCAGGTGAGAAAGGACGGGGCCTGAGCCAGTGGCCTTGATGAAGTGAGAGAGAACAGGCAGGTCTGAAGGCTGTTTGGAGACAGAACCAATAAGCCTGGGCATTGGGCTGAGGGAGAAGCCCGCACAGTCAAGGAAGCGGGCCCTTCACTGAGTGCTGACGCGTCCTTCAGTCAAGTTGCTCAGTGAGTATGGACAGCTTCTCCCTTTCACTTTAGAAAAATACAATTGTGAGTTAAAATTTAAAATCTCTTTTCTGGTGAATGTTTTCAATAAAGAAAGTCTCAGTCACACTCCTAGGTAATCACAATCACTTTCTTGACCATCATTCTTATTTTTTGGAGAGAAAGAGCAGGAAGTTCTATGAAAAGGGAGGGGTCCTATATCTGAGCCATACTGAAGGCAGTGATGCTGCAAAGTTCTGCTTGGTTAATTTCAGGCCCATGTTCGAACGTTTACCTGCGTCTCCTGTTGCGATACAGAATCTTCATTTCGAATGCTCTGGCTCTCTGAGCAACCTTGTAACCAATGCTGCCCATGCCGATGATTCCCAGAGTGGCCCCCGTCACTTCCTGACCCATCCAATTTGTAGAAAATTCCTCTGTATCCAGTGCACTAGCCAACATATGACCTGAAATATATAAGGAACAGAGTGAATAGTGGGGATGGCACCACACACAGAAAGCCCACACCCTTCCTGGGCTCTTCTGACACCGCAGCATCACGCCTCCCCGACTGCAAACAAAGGTTTCTGAAAGGGCTGAAGGGAGGGGACAAATGGCAGTTTCCTCGTAACAAAACCAGAACATCCTGGTAGAAAGCTTTAAAATGCCAACATCTTTTACATTAAGGAAGCACTTGTGGTTAAAATTTGCTGGTGATATATGTACACGTGTGTGTGCGCATGAGCCCTCAGCCAGAACCAGGAAGAGCCTGGTTCCCGCTTCCTCTTTCCTCAAGCGCCTTCGTCCCCAAGCTCCACCAGGAGGAAGGGGAGAGGGCTGAACTGCTACGCTGCCCTTCCTGGGGACCCTCCCAGAGATGTCCAGGGTGTGCAGAGGTCAGATTCTGCCTTCTCACTTGGAGGCCTTCACCCCAGGGGAGCATGCTGACTGACCAATGAATGACCCCAAGGGCATTTCCACAGAGATACTGAAATTACTTCGCCCGTCAAGGGAACGAGAGGAACCTCGTGGGGGTGGACATGGCTGCTGTCAGACAGACTGCGGGCCGCCATGTGCCGGGGAGCTGGGCTCGGGCCCTGAGTGGGCTGCCGAGAGTGACTCCGATTCCCAAGTGCAGCAAAGTCCTGGATACAGTGTGAAGAAGTCGGGGCCGAGAAAAGACTTGTAGTCTGAAGACAAAATGATGTTATCGTCTCTGTTATTAAGTATCTGTCATCTGCTCTCTTTGGAAAACCAGCATCTCCAATGGCTGCTTACCTTCCACAACTCTTCGAGCTGCCGCCAGCAGTAAGGCCATCCCCATGTCGGCCGTGGGGTTGGACACAGCCTGTGGTGTGTTGGCTACCTTCACACCAAAGCTGGCAATGAGCTTCAGGTCCAGGTGATCGAGACCTACTCCTGCGCTGGCAATTATCTTCAGTGATGGCAGGCTCCCCAGGAGCTCCTGGTCAACGGCCGGCTTTCCTCCCCAGATATATACAGCTTGGATCTTTGGGCCAAATTGCATTTTATTTTCCAAAAATTCTTGCATGGTAATGAGATTAAAGTGTTTCTGCAGATCTCCAACATGATCTTCACATATACCATACGACCCTTCCAATCCAGCCACCAAAACGCCAGGTAAGTCCTGATCCCCCATGGCCTGCAGAAAGACAAGCACAGTGTTTGCTGTCAAAAAGTCTTTAAAAGATCAATATGCTCCTCTACTGCTCTTTTAGGGTTCTGAGTGCCCAATTTCCAACATGGGGGGATTCCCCCACCCACAACTCCACGCAATTCTCAGGATACCAGCTGAGTGTCCGAGTGTCCCAGAATTCAACTCAATTCTGACACTATCAACCCAGAGATAGCATCAGATCCCACAGGTTGAGGGCTGAGTGCTCTAAGGCTGCCCCGTCCCCACCTGCCAACACTAGTCACAGGCACCAGGCTGCTCCCTGTGCTTCTGACCCACTGGCAGACTGGAGTTTCCAACCACCTCCTTCCTAGGTTCTCCAACTCGCTAGAGTAGCTCACAGAACTCAGGGGACACTGCCTTGTGCTTCCCAGTTCCTCAAAGGATATGATAAAGGACACCGAGAGGGACGTGCCAGACAACTGAGTTTCTGTCCTCATGGAGCTTGGGGCCGGCTCGTCGTGGAAGAGTGCCGCTTCCCTAAGCATGGAAGGTCTCCAGAAAGGACCGAAAAGCTGACCTCTTGGGTTTTTATGGAGGCTTCACGGCATAGCCAGGATTGATGAAATCGTTGGCATTTGGCTGAGTCCATCGCCAGCCTCTCCCCAGAGGTCGGGGGTGGGGCTGAAACGTCCAACCTCTGATCACAAGGTTGGTCCTCCTGGCAGTCAGCCCTGCCCGGGGGTGGGGTCCCAAGGTCACCTTCATGAAGGCATCCATGTCACCTTTCTGGCTTATAAGCATTTCTAGGAAGTGGATGAAGACCAAATACATCTGAGGTATATTTTGATCTCTGAACCACCGAATACATATTTCTCATTAATCATTATATTGCAGTTACTCTTTAGACTTTCTAAATGACATCGACCCTGGAATTCATTTTATTCCTTGGACAAATCCCTGTAATACCTGAGGGCAATGCACCCATGCCTCTGAAGTTACCAATATCTCCATCACGCCCACTTTCCTCCCTATGCTACTTGGCTCTTTATTTCTACCCTGCAGCCGTGGTGGCAGCCTCTCAGACAACCTTCAAAGATCCCCCTCCTGTCAACCACATCTTTGCGTGATCCCAACCCTGGTGCTTCTAGTGAAGAGAATACAGCAGAAGCAATCGGAGGTCACCAAAGGGGCTCTCTTTCTCCCACTCCGGGGGGGGCGGTGGGTAGGGCTGTGCTTGTGAGTGAGCTTGAAGCAGATTCTAGAAGCCTGCCAACAGCCTGGTGAGCACAGAGGTGACCACAGCCCTGGCCCAACCTCGATTATTGTTTCATCAGATCCTGGGCCAGAGCCACCTGGGTAAGCCACTCCTGGATTCCTGACCCAAAAAAACCTGGGAGGTCGCAGAGTTTGTTTTTACAGCCACTGAAATTCAGGTAATTTGTTATGTATGCAGCAGTGACTAACTAATAAAACTGATCACTTTTTACTGTGAAAGTAAAAGATATGTTATTGTCTGCCAAATGCATTAAATAGGGCTTTATGATCCTTGTTCCTAAAGATATTTTTAATATTTTATAACTTTCCTCCAAAAGGAAAACAAAGAAGGATTGGGTATAGACAAGCAAAGTAGGATCAGGTATAGACAAGCTGGGATCTGGGTTCAGACCAACTGCTCTGCTGGGCTGGCCTTTCCCTGAAACTCACTTTCCTCAAACAAAAAAGGAGGGCAACACACAGCCTTGCTGGTGGCCCCAACCGTGAGAGAACATGCAGAGCCCAGAGAACCAACTGTAAGCTTTCAATGAACAAAAGTTACTAACATTTCAAACAGAACAACTTGGACATTTACCCAAGTCTCTAAAAATTAACAGACTACACCAAAGAAAAATACAGAATTCCTTTTTTTTTTTTTTTAAGAAGAGAACAGCCATATGCACCCCAATGTTCATAGCAGCATTGTCCACAATAGCTAAATCGTGGAAGGAACCGAGATGCCCTTCAACAGATGACTGGATTAAGAAGCTGTGGTCCATATATGCAATGGAATATTACTCAGCTATCAGAAAGAACGAGTTCTCAACATTTGCTGCAACATGGACGGCACTGGAGGAGATAATGCTAAGTGAAATAAGTCAAGCAGAGAAAGACAATTATCATATGGTTTCACTCATTTATGGAACATAAGAAATAGGAAGATCAGAAGGAGAAGAAGGGAAGAATGAAGGGGGGGTAAACAGAAGAGGGAATGAACCGTGAGAGACTATGGACTCTGGGAAACAAACTGAGGGCTTCAGAGGGGAGGCGGGTGGGGGAATGGGATAGGCCAGTGATGGGTATTTAGGAGGGCACATATTGCATGGTGCACTGGGTGTTATATGCAAACAATGAATCATGGAACTTTACATCAAAAACTAGGGATATACTGTATGGTGACTAACATAATATAATAAAAATTATTATTAAAAGAAAAAGATTTTTAAAAAACTTATTTATTTCAGAGAGAGAGCGTGAACAGGGTGTGCGGCAGAGGGAGAAGCAGCAGGGAGCCTGATACAGAACTTAATCCCAGGACCCCGGGATCACAGCCTGAGCTGAAGTCGGACACTTCACCAACTGAGCCATCCAGGTGCCCCCACAGTAGAATTTCTTAAAATCCTATTTCCTCATGCGTCTTTCTCCCTTAATATTGGATAGATGGGCCCAATACCCCCCAAATCATCCTCACTTCCCCAATGTGCAAGATTCGCCTCAGACCCATGCCCCTGGCTTTGATCTTCTCTCCAACCCCTGTGAAAGTCCATTCTCTCTACCAGCAGTCCCGCTCTCTCTGTGAGTCCAAAACTAAAGTCCTTTCTTCTCGGTCCCCCACACAGACCACGGGCCCAGCTTGTGCACAAAAGGGGCTCAGAAAACAGGTTGAAAAACAAGAATTCTCCTTAATGAGGGGTAGGTGGTACCATGGTCAGCCCCTCTCCTTTCCTATTACCCCCAGCAGGAGATTCTGGATTTGATGGGAATGATCTAATCAGCACTTGACTAGATAAGGGGACCCAAAAAAGTTAAGATATGCCAAACAGCTTGCAGATTCCTTGCTGGTTCAGGGTTAGAGAGAAATGCATCATTTACAGCTTTTCTGTGAGCTTTCTCCAGTCACCAGTTATCAGCAAATCCAGCATGACTTAAAATCAATACTATCAAAATGTGTCTCAACTACCAGCAAACACAGGTGCTTTAAGAAATGGCCTGTCAGGGCACCTGGGGGGCTGAGTCAGTGTAGCGTCTGCCCTCGGCTCCGGTCATGACCCCGGGGTCCTGGGATGCAGCCCCACACAAGGCTCCCTGCTCAGCGGGGAGTCTGCTTTGCCCTCTGCTGCTCCCCCTGCTCGTGCTCACATGTTCTGACAAATAAATAAATAAAATCTTAAAGAGAGAGAGAGAGAAATGGCCTGGCAGGGTTGCTAAACCCTGAAGAAAGAAATAACTGAATTCATGTAAGGAAGTAAATTATGAACTAAAATCTGATACGAGTATCTGAATCCTATCTATTTAAAGCTTAATCTGCCATATGGGGCACCTGGGGGGCTCAGTGAGTGTAGGGTCTGCCTTCGGTTCAGGTCATGACCCCGGGGTCCTGGGATGAGACCCTCCTGGGTCAGGCTCCCTGCTCAGGGGGGAGCCCCTGCTCACGATCTCTCTGTCAAATAAATAAATAAAATCTTTAAAAAAATAAATAATAAATTAAATAAAGCTTAATCTGCCATTGCCGAGAGCTTAGAAAAATAGTAAATACCTGTCCAAACTGATGTTTAGATTCTGGCAGAGTCCCTGAGGCTACCTTAAATCCTCTCCAGCAGGCAGGTATAAATAATGAGATCGGATTTCCCTTGCTAAATCTTTAGGATTGAGCAATGCAGGTCTGGATGGGCACCAGAATTCTACTTGGCCCACCTGTTCCAGGTGAGGTCCAAGGTCACAGCCACACCCATGTGGCAGAGTCTGATCCAGTCTCTGGCCCAGGCCAAATCCCAGGGGCACAATTTACCTTTTCAAAAGACGGCAGGGGCGCCTCGCTGGCTCTGTGCGTAGTGCAAGCGACTCGATCTCAGGGTAGTCAGTTCAAGTCCCAGGCGGGCGTGGAGACTACTTTAAAAAAAGAGAAAAGGTAAAAAAAACCCTAGCCTCTGGAGCACCTACTTGACAGTGAACGGCACAGGTCAAGGAGCACAGCGATCTCGCACCAGCTCTCCGCCCCAGTCCCCACCTCGCCCCAGCACCACCTTCTGCGGGCCCTGCCCTGAGTCCACAGGCCCCACCCCGAACCCACCCTTCACCCCGCCCCCAGGATGCCAGACCCACCCCGAGGCCGCCTGGCCAAGCCCTTAGGCCAGCAAAAAGGGCTTTTTGGGGAGGAATTGCAACTGAAGACAAGCAAACTATGGCAAAAACCATAGGCTGGTCCAACAAATTAGGAGAAAGCTGGACAAAGTCCCTTAGAGAAATGACAGTTTGCCATCGGTTAGGCTGCAGGAAAAGCCGATTTCTTGTAGGAGATGTAACACGCATCTTTTCCTGCTGGGCCTGTAATTGATGATTCTTCCTGTAACTGACCTTTCAGGGTAGGACGGGGGAGCACCCCCTTCTGGCCTCCCAACTCCATTTTAGTGAAATTTCCCTTTATTAATTTTCACTTACTTTGTCAAAAATACTATCTGGGGAAACGTCTAGGCTAATTATGTTGGTTTTTTTTTTAAAGACCAAATGGTACTACTAAGAACAGGTTAGGGTTGGGGTTAACATCGCCTCTTTAGTGAACAGTATGTCCTCCAGTCCTAACTTTACCTGCCGCCTCTACTGTGACGGTTCTCAAGTTTTTACCCCCTGTCTCACCGACCTCTGGACACCACCTGACTCCCCTCTCCTCATGGACTCCCTTTGCTATCCTCCCCCCCCCAAATGGCAGCCTAAGTGACTGAAAAATACATAAAGCTGGTATGTTCACCTCCAGCTAAAGCCCCTGGGCAGCTCGCCTTGCTCATAGGTCAAGTCCAAAATCCTGAGCACAGCCTCGGAGACCCCCATTTCCTGGCTTGCCCACTTCTGCAAACCCCTTGTGTGTTCTTACCATGTCAGCTGCATATTTTCTGCCAGTCGCCTCAAACTGCCAGCGGCTGGCCCTGGACTTGCTCCCAGGTTGCCTGGACCCAAACCCACACCTTCCCCTAGTCTTCAGTCATCTTGCAGGTCATCCCTTAGGGGAAGCCTTTCCCAAACCCCCTGCTAAATGTGCTCACCCTGGACTCTCCCCCATAGACTCTGTCACAGATCCAAGTTAAATGTTTGATTTTCTGGTAAGATCAGGCCTTCTGCTAGACCCACTCCATGAGGGCAGGAACTCAGACGTGCTGAAGTCCATTTCAAGCACTCCATACCCTGTCCAGCACACATATACACTCAATAAAGATTTGTTGAATTACTAAGGAATGAATTAAATGTGAAGAAAGGAAGGGAAGCTTCCCAAAACAGAAATGCCCGGAACGTACAGACCGAAAGAGCACATGGAGTCTTACTACTTCTATCTCAAGATCATAACAAAGGTCTTAAGCAAGCACTGACTTGCAAAAAACGGATGTTATCAGTATCCAAATAACCCACCCAGAGTGCTCTACCAACTTCAGTTCAGCAACAATCCAGATCGCCAGAAGCCCTGCTGTGTTCAGTTGGAAGTCACTATATTAAAAAAATAAGAAGAATTTGATAAAACTGGCTTTAACTTTATTACTAAATGCACATAAGAATATGTATAACGTGTGTGAGTTATAAAAATAGTAATAAATGAGCCCGTCATGTGCCACCAAGCTTAAGAAATACAGCATTACCCCGACTTTTGAAGTTTTTGTGCCGCTCCTTGCTGTGCAGAGATAACCCCTACTGTGAATGCAGTGAGACACGGCATACCTCAGAGGTACTGCCCGTTTGGTTCCAAACCCCTGCAATAAGGCGATTGTGACAATAAAGCTAGTCATTTTTTTCCTTTCCCAGTGCATATAAAAATTATGTTTACACAATACTGTAGTATTGTGTAACTTTCTATTAACTACGCAAGAGCATTGTGTCTAAAAAAATGTACGTACCTTAATTTTAAAATAGTTTATTCCAGAAAAATGAGAACCACCATCTGGGCTGTGAGCCGTAATCTTTCTGCTGCTGGAGGGTCCTGCCTGGATGTTGATGGCTGTGGACGGGTCAGCACGGTGCCTGCTGAAGGCTGGGACGGCCATGGCAGCTTCTTCAAACAAGACAACAGTGCAGTTGGCCACATCGACTGGCTCCTCCTTTCACAAACAATTCCTTTGTAGCACATGATGCTATCTGATAGCATTTTACCCACAGTAGAACTTCTTTCAAAACTGGAGTCAGGGGCGCCTGGGTGGCGCAGTCGTTGAGTGTCTGCCTTCGGCTCAGGGCGTGGTCCCGGCGTTCTGGGATCGAGCCCCACATCAGGCTCCTCTGCTGGAAACCTGCTTCTGCCTCTCCCGATCCCCCTGCCTGTGTTCCCTCTCTCGCTGGCTGCCTCTGTCAAATAAATCAATAAAATCTTTCAAAAAACAAAAAACAAAACTGGAGTCAGTCCTCTCAGACCCTGCTACTGCCTTATCAACTAAACGTGGTCATATTCTAAATCCTTTGTTGTCATTTCAACAATTTTCACAGCATCTTCACCAGGAGTAGATTCCATCTCTAAAAATTTCTTTGCTCATCTGTAAGAAGCAACTTCCTAGAGCACCTGGGCTTTCGGTTAAGCATCCAACTCTTGATTTCAGCTCAGGTCATGATCTGGGGTTCGTGGGTGGAGCCCCACATTGGGCTCTGCACTCAGTGCTCCCTCTCCCTCTGCCCCTTCCCCTACAACTGCTCGTGCACGTGCGCTCTCTCTCTCTAAAAAAACAGCAGCAGCAGCAACTCCTCACCCTGTCAAGTCTTATCCTAAGACCCCAGCAACTCAGTCCCATCTTCAGGCTCACTTCTAACTCTCATTCTCTTGCTGTTTACACCACACCTGCAGTGACTTCCTCCACTGAAGTCCTCGACTCCTCAAAGTCAACCATGACTTTGGAATCAACATCATCAACACTCCTGTTAATGTTGATATTTGGACCTCTTCCCCCAATTTTTTTTTTTTTAAAGATTTTATTTATTTATTCGACAGAGATAGAGACAGCCAGCGAGAGAGGGAACACAAGCAGGGGGAGTGGCAGAGGAAGAAGCAGGCTCACAGCAGAGGAGCCTGACGTGGGGCTCGATCCCATAACGCCGGGATCGCGCCCTGAGCCGAAGGCAGACGCTTAACCGCTGTGCCACCCAGGCGCCCCCCTCTTCCCCAAATTTTAATTCCAGGGGTGCCTGGTCAGTTAAGCCACTGACTCTTGGTTTTGGCTGAGGTCATGATCTCAAGGTCATGAGATCAAGCCCCAGATCAGGCTCCTCATTCAGCAGGGATTCTCTCCCTCCCTCTCTCTATGCCCTTCTCCCCACTAAGCACGGACACACACACACTCTCTCTCTAAAAATAAATAAATAAATCTTTAAAAAAAATGTTAATGCCAGTGTAGTTAGCATACAGTGCTAGTTTCAGGTATACAGTATAGTGATCTCAACGGTCCTTTATATTACTCAGTGCTCATCGAGTGTCCTTTTAATACCCTTCACCTATTTCACCCATCCCCCACCCACCTTCTCTCTGGAGTGTGTTCTGTATAGTTAAGAATGTTTGGGGATTAAAAAAAATAATATTAATTTTTTTAAAAAAGAATGTTTGGGGGCTCCTGACTGGCTCAGTTGAAAAAGCACATGACTCTTGATCTCGGGGTCGTAAGTTTGAGCCTCATGTTGGGTATAGAGATTACTTAAATGAACCTTTTTTAAAAAAGATTTTATTTATTTGTCAGCGAGAGAGCACAAAGCAGGCAGAGGGAGAGGGAGATGCAGGCTCCCTGCTGAGCAAGGATCCCAACGTCCTGGAATCATGACCTGAGCCGAAGGCTTAACCAACTGAGCCACCCAGGCATCCCTAATAAATGAACTTAAAAAAAAAAAAAAAAAAAAAAAGAGTGTTTTTTGGGTTGTCTCTTCCCTCCCCTTTTTTTTGAGATTTTATTTATTTGAGAGAGAGAGAGAGAGCACGAGTTGGGGGGAGGGACAGAGAGAGGGAGAAGCAGACTGCTCACTGAGCAAGAAACCGATGTGGGACTCAATCCCAGGACCCTGGGATCATGACCTGAGCCGAGGGAAGACGCTTCACCAACTGAGCCACCCAGGTGCCCCTCCCCCTTTGTTTCTTAAGTTCTACATATGAGTGAAGTTATACGGTATTTGTCTTTCTCTGGTTTATTTCACTTAACATCATACTCTCTAGATCCATCCATGTTGTTGCAAATGGCAATATTTTAATGGCTTGTTAATGGCTGAATAACATTCCATTGTATATATACCACATCTTCTTTATTCACCTATCGATGGACACTTGGGCTGCTTCCGTAGTTTGGCAGTCGTAGATAATGCTGCAATAAACATAGGAGCGCATGTATCCCTTTGAATTAGTGTTTTCATACTCTTTGGGTAAATACCCAGTAGCGTGATTCCTGGATCATAGGGTATTTTTATTTTTAATTTCTTGAGGAACCTGCATGCTGTGTCCACAGGGGCTGTACCAGTTTGCTTTCCCACCCGCAGTGCATGAGGGCTCCTTTCTCCACATCCTTGTCAACACCTGCTGTTTCTTGTCTTCCTGAGTTAACCATTCTGACACATGTGAGGGTTTACCTCCTTGTGGTTTTGATTTGCGTTTCCCTGATGATGTGATGCTGAGTATCTGCTCATGTGTCTGTTGGTCTGTATGTCTTCTTCGGAGAAATGTCTGTTCATGCCTTCTGCTCATTTTTAAATTGGATTATTTGGGGTTTTTTTGGTATTGAGTTTATAAGTTTTTATGTATTTTGGATACTAACCCTTTATTGGATATGTCATTTGCAAATATTTTCTTCCATTCAGTAGGCTGCCTTTTAGTTTTGTTGGTTGTTTCCTTTGCTGTGCAGAAGTTTTTTTTTTTTTTTTAAAGATTTTATTTATTTATTTGACAGAGATAGAGACAGCCAGCGAGAGAGGGAACGCAAGCAGGGGGAGTGGCAGAGGAAGAAGCAGGCTCATAGCAGAGGAGCCTGATGTGGGGCTCGATCCCATAACGCCGGGATCACGCCCTGAGCCGAAGGCAGACGCTTAACCGCTGTGCCACCCAGGCACCCCTGTGCAGAAGCTTTTTATTTAATTTTATTTAAAGTCAATTAATTAACATATAGTATATTATTAGTTTCAGAGGTAGAGTTCAGTGATTCGTCAGTTGCATATAACACCCAGTGCTCATTACATCATGTGCCCTCCTTAATGCCCATCACCCAGTTACCCCATATCCCTACCCCCCTTCTCTCCAGCCACTCTCAATTTGTTTCCTATAGTTAAGAGATGCTTATGGTTTGTCTCCCTAACTTCATCTTATTTTTTTCCCCTCTTTTCCCCTATGATCCTGTTTTGTTTCTGAAGCTTTTGATTTTTATGTAGTCCCAATAGTTTATTTTTGCTTGTGTTTCTCTTGCCTCAGAAGATGTATCTAGAAAGATGTTGCTATGACCAATAGAGAAATTACTACCTGTGCTCTCTTCTAGGATTTTTACAGTTTCAGGTCTCAGATTTAGGTCCTTAATCCATTTTGAGTTTATTTTTGTGTATAGTATAAGAAAGTGGTCTAGTTTCTCCAACATATTCATTCCTCCTTTTTGAAGATTAATTGACCATACAAATGTGGGTTTATTTCTGGACTTTATTCTGTTCCATTGATCTATGTGTCTATTTTTGTGCTAGTAACATACTGCTTTGATTACTACAGTTTTGTAATATAACTTGAAGTCTGGAATTATGATACCTCTGGTTTTGTTTTTCTTTTTCAAGATTGCTTTGGCTATTTGGGGTCTTTTGTGGCTCCAAACAAATATTAGGATTGTCTGTTCTAGTTCTGTGAAAAATGCTGTTGGTATTTTGATAGGGACTGCATTAAATCCGTAGATTGCTTTGGGTAGTATAGACATTTAATATTTGTTCTTCCAATCCATGAGATGGAATGTCTTTCCATTTTTGTGTGTCATCTTCAATTTCTTTTATTAATGTTTTATAGTTTTCAGACTATAGGTCTTTCACGTCTTTGGCTAAGTTTATTCCTAGGTATTTTATTATTTTTGGGAATCACAAATGATCTTGATGGCATCTAGAATAGTGAATCCTTGGAGTACCTGGGTGGCTCAGTCAGTTGAGTGTCCAACTTGGTTTTGGCTCAGGTCATGATCTCAAGTTCATGAGTTTGAGCCCTGCACCAGGCTCCAAGTTTGGCATGGAGTCCGCTTGACATTCTTTCCCTCTCCATCTTGCTCCCCCTCTGCTCCTCCCCCAGCTCATGCTCTCTCTCTAAAATAAATAAAATCTTTAGAATACTGAGTTCTTTCCAGAAGATTTTCAAATTCCTTTGCCCATATCCATCAGAAGAATCACTATCTGTGGCAGATATAGCCTTACAATGCGTATTTAATAAGATCTGAAAGTTGGAATTACTCCTTGATCCATGGTCTACAGAATGGATGTTCAGTTAGCAGTCATGAAAATAACACTAATCTCACTGCACATATCCAACCACACTCGGGTGATCAGGTGTCTTGCCAATGAGCAACAGTATTTTAAAAGGCATCTGAGGGGTAGGTTTCGACAATGGATTTAAAATACCCAGTAAACCATGCTGTAAACAGATGTGCTGTCATCCAGGCTTTGTTGTTGCATTTCTAGAGCACAGGCCCAGTCGATTTAGCATAGTACTTAAGGGCCCTAGGTTTTCAGAATGGTCATTGGCTCCCACTAAAAGTCACCAGGTACTTGAGCCCCTAACAAGAAAGTCAGCCTGTCCTTTGAAGCTTTGAAGTCAGGCATTGACTTCTATAGCTATGAAGGTCCTAGATGGCGTGCACTTCCAATAGAACACTGCTTCATCTACGTTGAAAATATGTTGGTTAGTAGTCACCTTTGTTAATTGTCTCAGCTCCATCTTCTGGAGAACTTTCTGCAGCTTCTACATCAGCACATGTTGCTTCGTCTTACGTTTGTATGCTATGGAGATGACTTCTCTCCTTAAACCTCATGAACCAACCTCTGTCAGCTTCAAATTCTTCTTCCACAGCTCCTCACCTCTCTCAGCCTTCACGGAATTGAAGAGAGTTAGGGTCTGGCTCTGGATAAGGCTTTGGCTTAAGAGAATGGCTGGTTTCATCTTCCATCCAGATCAAACTTTCTCTATATCAGCAATAAGGCTATTTTGCTTTCTTGTTATTTGTGGGTCCATTGGAGTAGATCTTTTTAATTGCCTTCGAGAACTTTCCTTTGCATTCACAACTAGGCTGTCTGGCACAAAGAGGCCTAGCTTTTGGCCTATCTCAGCTTTCAACATGCCTTCCTTAATAAGCTCAATTACTTCTAACTCTTTTTTAAATTAATTTTTAAAAAAGATTTTATTTATTTATTTATTTGACAGAGAGAGCGAGCCAGAGAGCACAAGCAGAGGGAGCAGCAGAGGGAGAGAGAGAAGCAGACTCCCTGCTGAGCAAGGAGCCAGACGCAGGACTCCATCCCAGGACCCTGGGATCATGACCTGAGCCGAAGGAAGACCCTTAACTGACTGAGCTGCCCAGGCATCCCCACTTCTAACTTTGGATTTAAAGTGAGAGTTGTATGACTCTTCCTTTCAGCTGAACACTTAGAGGCCATGTGGGTTATTAACAGGCCTAATTTCAATCCTGTGGTGTCCCAAGGACTAGGGAGGCCTGAGGAGAGGGAGAGAAATGGGGAATGACTAGTGGGTGGAACAGTCAGAACACACACATTTACCAATTAAGTTCATCATCTTACACTGTAACTGAATCCAAGTTCGTCAGCCCAATGCCCAGCTATCAAGTATGCGGCAAGGAAAGCGTGTGAGAGGCAGCCAAACGAGGACGGGAGGAAAACCCTCACATCCACCTCCCCGTGGAGGAGGGTCAGAGAGACTTAAAGGCACACGAACAAGGTCTGAGTGGAAAGTCGCACTGCGCTTCACCGTCCACAGCCGCGAGTGGTCTCACTAAGCCTGCTTACTGCTGTTGACGTGACACAGTGACAAACTAACATCGAAGACCACTAGCCACAGACCACAACAAACATCACAATAATGAAAACATCTGGAATACTGCGAGAATTACCAAAATACAGGAGACGGGACGCGAGCAAATGCTGCTGGAAGAGCGGCACTGAGAGTTGCCACAAACCTTAAACCTGTGGAAAAACGCAGTATCTGTGAAGTGCAGTAAAATGAGATGTGCCTACAGATAAAGACAGAGGTAGAATTAGCCTAAACAATACCTGGTTTGGCTTGGCATAGTTCTGAATTTTTTGCTCAGGAATCATACCTTATGTGGTCTTTGGTGACCTGCTTTTTGTCTAAGCTCATCAGTATGTGAGACTCATCTCTGTTTATGCGGAGGCTCAGTCATTCATCTTTACAAGTATACCTCAGTTTATCTATTTCTCTGCAGTTGGATAATTGCATTTTTAAGGTTGAGCATTGGTCACTTTCACAGAGACCATACTCTATACATTTGAGGGTTCCTCCCAAAAGTTCAACTCTGGTCCCTTTAGCAGGTCTGGACATAGGGATTTCTGCAGCTAAGCAAACTTACAATCCTGGGTGACAGGTTCTTTCCCCTCCTGACCACACCCCACCCAGAGGGAGAGGTCCTTTTGGAACTTCTTTGCTTGGCTTGAGGTTAGGTGGAAACACCTCTTTCTTCTCCAAAGGTAAGAGAATGAAAATGGAAATATACAGCACTCCACAATTTCTTCCAAAGAAATGATGTCACACTGTTCCCCAACATATTTCCTCATATATCCTAAGGAGTGATGGACAAAGAAAGTGTAAACTATTCTTTCCTCTGCATAATCTGGAGAAAGCTAGTCTGGTTTCTTGCTTTGAAACACGTAAGCATTTTATTTTTTATTTTTTTTTAAGATTTATTTATTTGAGAGAGAGCACGCAGGTGCGTGCACAAGCAGGGGGAGGGGCAGAGGGAGAGGGAGAGAGAATCTCAAGCAGAGTCCCCACTGAGCATGGAGCCCCACTTGGGGCTCAACTTCACCACCCTAAGATCATGACCTGAGCTGAAATCAAGAGTCGGGCGCTCAACTGACTGAGCCCCTCAAGCACCTCTCTCTTGCCACTTCTTTTCTCTTTCTTTCTTTCTTTCTTTTTTTTTTAAAGATTGTATTTATTTATTTGACAGAGAGAGAGATGGCCAGCGAGAGAGGGAACACAAGCAGGGGGAGTGGGAGAGGAAAAAGCAGGCTCCCAGCAGAGCAGGGAGCCCGATGCAGGGCTCGACCCCAAGACCCTGGGATCATGCCCTGAGCTGAAAGCAGACGCTTAACGACTGAGCCACCCAGGCGCCCCTCTCTTGCCACTTCTATTTAACATTGTACTGCATATCTTAGCCAGGGCAGTTAGGCAAGAAAATAATGAAGAGTATCTAGATTAGAAAAGACGTAAAACTGTCCCTATTTGCAGATGACATGATCTTGTATAGAAAACCCCAGGGCACCTGGGTGGCTCAGTTGGCTGAACGGCTGCCTTCAGCTCAGGGTATGATCCCAGGGTCCTGGGACTGAGTCCCGCATGGGGCTCCGTGCTCAGTGGGGAGCCTGCTTCTCCCACTCCCTCTGCCCCTCCCCCTGCTTTTGCACACGCGCGCATTCTCTCTGACAAATAAATAAATAAATGGACTCTTCAAAAAAAAAAAAGAATAAAAAAACTTAGGAATAAATTTAATCTCCCCCCAAAAAAGGACAACATGTGAACGTTGGAAAATATAAATGTTATAGAAATAAAAAAGACCTAAGTAAATGGAAAGACATCCTATACCCATAGAAGACTTAACATTGTTAAGATGGCAATACAGTACTCTCCAAATCGGTGTCAGCACAATCCCCATCAAAATCCCAGCTGCCTTTTTTGCAGAAATTGACAAGCTAATCCTAAAGTTCATATGGAAATTACAGAGACCCAGAAGAGCCAAATCAATCATGGAAAGGAATAAAGTTGGGGGGCTCATACTTCCTGATTTCAAGACTTATTATGAAACTACACTAATCAAGACACTGTGGTACTGACATAAGGCTAGACCTACAAATCAATGGAATAGAATTGAGAATCCAGAAATCAATCCTTACATTTAAAGTCCACTGATTTCCAACAAAGGTGCCAAGACCATTTGATAGGGAAAGTGGGTATCTACATGGAAAAGAACGAAGTTGGACACCTAACACCAACATACACAAAAGTTAACTCAAAGTGGTTATAGACTTAAAAGTAAAAGTTAATGGGGCACCTGGCTGCTCAGTCTGTGGAGCATGCAACTCTTTATCTCCAGGTCATGAGTTCAAGTCCCACACTGGGCCTAGAGCCTACTTAAAAAAAAAAAAAAAGAAGTTAAAATTATAAAACTCTTAGAAGGAAGCAGAAGTAAATATTCCAACCTTGAGTTAGGCAATGGTTTCTTAGATACGACACCAAACGCACAAGCAACAAAAGGAAAAACAGATAAACTGGAACTAATGAAAATTTAAAACTTTTGTGCTGCAAACGATACCAATAAAAAGTGAAAAGTCAATCAACAGAACAGAAAGAAATATTTAAAAGACATGTATCTAATGAAACTCTTAAAGCTCAATAATAAAGATAACTAATCCAATTTTTTAAATGGGCAAAGGATATGAACAAACATTTCTCCAGATGGAGAATAAGTATATGAAAAGATGCTCTATAGATCGTTAACCATTATGGAAATGCAAGTCAAAACAACAATATCACTTCACGTCTACCATGAGGCCATAATAAAAAATACACAAATAACAAGTGTAGGCAAAGATGTGGAGAAATCAAATCCCTCACACTTTGCTGTTGGGAATGTTAAAAGATGCAGCCATGGGGCACCTGGGTGGTTCAGTCAATTGGGCATCTGCCTTCGGCTCAGGTCATGATCTTAGGGTCCTGGGATTGAGCCCCACATCAGGCTCCCTGCTCAGCCCCTGTCCCCGCCACTTGTGCTCTACCTCGCTCACTCTCTCTCTCAAATAAATAAATAAAATCTAAAAAAAAAAAAATGCAGCCACTTTTAAAAACAGTTTGGCAATTCCACAAATGTTAAACACAGTTATCATCTGACCCAGGTATTCCACTCACATAGATCCAGAAAAACGAAAACTTAAATCCATATAAAGATTTAACCAGATGTTCACATAATAGCCAGAAAGTGGAAACAGAAAGGGTCAATTAGCTGATGGATAAATAAAATGCATATATCCATACAATGGAATATTAGCCAGCAATAAGAAGGAACTAAATCCTGATGCCCACTACACTATGAGGGTTGAGAACGTGATGCTGAATGAAGCCAGTCACAGAAGACTCCATCGTACATGTTTCCACTCGGATGGAACGTCTGGTTAGTGGTTGCCAGAGGAGGAAGGGAAGAGAGGGAACTGGGAATGATGCTAACTGGGCACAGGATTTTTTCCAGGGTGATGAAAACTTCCTAAAATTAGATTACAGTGGTGGTTCTGCCACTCTTAAGAAAAACCACTTTCACTTAAATGAGCGAATCTTACAGTATGTACATGATTCTCAAATAAGCCTGTTAACAAAAAAGATGCATCTCAAGGTGGACACGGGTGATGGTTGAATAGTAACTTTTATATTATATGTATTCTATACAACAACTTATGCTTTAGCTTGGAGAACTCTTCCAACTGGTTTGACAAGTAAATCAACTGCATATATGTCTGGAAAACATGACTGCCACGATTAATTTCGAGGGACTTGGTGTGGAGTAAACAGGACAAGTCCTTCTTCAGCCATGTCATCCTCTCTGCCCTGCGGTCCCCTCTGTCCCCGGTCACAGGGGTCCTCTCCGTCCAGTCCGCCCTCCGCCCAGTCACAGGTGTCCTCTCCGTCCATTCCGCCCTTCGCCCTCAGTCCCAGGGGTCCTCCCTGTCCAGTCCCTCCTTCCTCCCTAGTCCCAGGGGTCCTCTCAGCCCGGACCCGAACCCCGCCTCGTTGGCCCGCTCAGCCAGCGGCCCCCTCCGCGCCCCCGGGTCACCGTGGCGCCGGGGGGAAGCTGGGTCTCTCCGACCGGCCTGACTGGGACTGACAAGTCGGGCAGAGCCGGGCCCCTCGTGACCGCGGCTGCACCTCCGAACACCTAACCCGCGGGGTCCGGGCGCAGACCACCTACCTCAAGCACACCGCCCGCGCAGACTGCAAACCTGGACCTCGGCTGTCGCACCCCTCCCAACGCCGGGCGCGCGCCCCGCGTCGGCGGACACGCGCACGCTCACGTCGGCGCGAGCGCGCACGCTCACGTCGGCGCGAGCGCGCACGCTCACGTCGGCGCGAGCGCGCACGCTCACGTCGGCGCGAGCGCGCACGCTCACGTCGGCGCGAGCGCGCACGCTCACGTCGGCGCGCACGCGCCGTCCAGCACGCCTCCACGCCGGGAGGAACCGCAGCGCGGGACGCTCTAGTCGGCAGAGGTGTGGGCCAACGGAGTTGGAAGGCCGGGAGGGACGGGAAGGGACGGGGAGGAAGGGGGCGGGAAGCAAGAGGAGACGCCCAGGGGTCTCTGCGCCGGAGCTGGGGTCTGCGGGGCGTCCTCTCAGTCCCGTCCCCCTTCCAGGGGTAGGGCTTAGGAGTAGGGCTGGGCGGGGAGGCGAGGTCCCCATGGTCCCGGCCCCTCCCCGCAGTGGGACCGAGGGGAGCATTCGGGGTCGACCCCCAGGGGTCTCCGCGCCGGGGCTGGGGTCTGCGGGGCGTCCTCTCGGTCCGGTCTCCCTTCCAGGGGTAGGTCTCAGGGGTCGGGGGACTGGGGGGACTAGGTCTTCTTGGTCCCGGCCCCTCCCCGCAGTGGGACCGGGGTGCGCGGGAGGGGTGACGCGCAGCCCCGCGCCCCCCTTGCCCAGCAATCCGCCGGAAGGAGCCGGTGCGCGCAGTTCTCCTCGCAGACCCCCGGACCCGCCCCCGAGATGTCGTATATGCTCCCACACTTGCACAACGGCTGGCAGGTGGATCAGGCCATCCTTTCGGAGGAGGACCGCGTGGTGGTCATTCGCTTTGGACACGACTGGGACCCCACCTGTATGAAGATGGACGAGGTGCTCTACAGTATAGCTGAGAAGGTAACGCAGCTCGGCCGCTGCGCGTGGCATTCCGGGATCAGCCTGGGAATTCGTTGTGGTCAGTCTCCTCCGCCTGGCCAGTCGGCAGGGGAGTTCAAAGTGAGATGCAAGTGCGTCCAACGCTCCTTGCTCGCGCCTTAATTGCTAATGCGCAGCGCGCTGAGCAAAGAGAAGAAGCGGGGTTCATCTACGCGTTCTTACCTTGCGGTGGGAGGATGTGGTCCCCAAGATTGTACACAATAGCTTCTGCCTTTTTCTGGGAGAAGTTCTGTAGATCTTCAGGTTTTAAAGAGGTTCATGAGTCGTCCTCTGCACTGCCATGAACAAACACACTTAGAGACCTTGGCAAGGACGATGGAGTTCACTTAAATAGCTTAGTTGAAAAGGGCTGTCCATGTTTGGTATCTTGTCTCTTGTGTTTGAAACAGAACATTCCTGTTAATCGGATGGTAAACCCTGTTCCTTTTCTTCTCGTCTTTTCCCCTCCACCCTACCATACTCTTTGTAAGTCACTTGTTTATAGCTTCGAGTGATTCAGTTGCAGGAGATGTTAGAAGAAAATAGAATTTAATATCAGTACTCTGGCTTGTCAGTGGTGCTTGTTTGCTGATAAGGGAAGTGCTGTCCTTGGCACTTTTATATAACCAGGAGCTTAGTGCTTTTTCTGCAGTTTCTTCATGGTGATTTTAAGGTAACTTTAATTTGGATTTTTGCAATTGTAGCAATAGGACAAAGAGCAAATATATTAGGGTGTTAAAATATCTAGCTTATTGATATTCCGTAAATCATTTGAGAAGCCATTTTAATGAAGAGTAAAAGTAATGGAAACATTGAAGCCATGCTCTATTTCAGAGGAATAAGGGGTTAAAATAACGTCTTTTGGTAGAATAACAGATGTAAGGATATATCTTGTATTTAGGAAAGAAGAAACTGTCTGACCTTCCGGGACATCTGGCCGACTCAGTCAGTAGAGCGTGAGACTCTTGGTCTTGGGGTCGTGAGTTTGAGCCCCACATCGGGGTTAGTTTACTTACAACAAACAACTCTTTGACTGTCCATTGCTTATTTTTACTATCTCCTATTTGGTAGGAGAGGCAAGGTGAGGGTTAGGGGTGGTGGCCTTGGGGACACTAGAGACCGTTCTTTGTGTCAGTTACCGTGGGCATCACTTGGGATACTTGGTGAAGTGCATCTCTGAGGTTCTGATTCTGCTGGTCTGGGGTGAGGTCCAGAAACAGCCCTTTTAAGAAGCTGTCCTGGGAATTCTGATGTTACTTTCAAAAACCCCTCAGCGGCGGTCAGGATCACAGTAGGCCTGCTGTGGTTACCAGTCATTCCCTTCCTCAGGGAGTTTGAGGAGGTGCCTGGGGAACTCAGGAGAGCAGCAGTTTCTTGACACTGGGGATCCTCCCAGTTGCGGTCAGAAGTCATAAATAAAGTGGTGCCAGGAAATAATTTATGCGTTGCTTGGGTTATGGTGGTCGAGGGCAGATACTGCCAAGGTCAGTGAAGAACTGCCTACGAGCACTTTTCTGGGAACCACATTGCTGCTCTGTTACTTTTGAAATAAATTAGGGTGTGTGTTCTGAATTCTGCGTTGCAGGTGGTGGCATAAACACCAGGTGATGACCAGCTCCTGCTGCCCTCAGCACAAGGTCAGGATGCTTAGAGATGGAGGGTCATTTGGCTCTTCATATCTGAGCAAAACCAGCAAAATGCTCTTAGCTAGGAGACAAGATTTTGTGTGTTAACGTAAGCTTTTAGGGACTTTTATAGGAGTTCTTTTCTCATCCCTTTATGTCAGTTATTATAGACTGAATCACTCTATCGTTGGTGGACGCACTCCTTTTTGGTATTGAACCTGTTGATAAGAACAGCTTAACTGCGCTCACTTCGAGTATTTTTCTTTTTTTTTTTTAAGGTACTTTTTCTTTTGTCCAAAAATTTGGATTTCTGTTCAATAAACTTAATAAAATATTATATAGTATAGTTATTAAAAATGCAAACTTCAAACGCATCACAAGATTATTGCTTTATTTTCTTCTTAGGCAAAATATGAGTTTATAATTCTGGAAGCCCTTTTTGGGAAAGCTCAAGACGAATTTTTGAAATTTAAGGTTTTAGTATAAAGAACAACTTAACTCTCTATTTAAAAATCTCCCTCTGCAGAAATGGCAGATAGTGGGGGATCTTCCTCATCTTGTTACGAGCCCTGTTTGGATACCCCAGCTGTTTTAAAGTGAGTAAAAGTTCCACTGTTCAGGCTGGACTTGATTCGATTGTTTCTCCTGGAATGTGGTGTGTTGACGTGATGCTTTGACAGTGCTGGCCTCTCAACCCTCACCTCATGCTGGGTTAGTTTTGAGCTGCACTGAAGATGTAAGAGATGTGCGTGACGATTTCACAGATGTCTGGAATTTGGTACAGCGATAATAACAAAGCGTCCTGTTCGGCAGCTGATCTTATGCACAGCCTCAAAGAGAGAATGTTTGTGTACCTCTGAGCTGTCTTGCCGTTTTGTAGGAAGTTTGTCACAGCTCATTCCATGATGGGAAAGAATAAATGGAACGTTTAATTTTTATGTGTTAAAAAAAACCATACAAATAGAGTTTAAAATATGCAAAACCTCAATGTTATCATTGACTCATGATCACACATGCTAATAAAGTTGTATATAAGACAAATATATGTATGGAACTTTTGGAAATGATTTTAAGGGATCATTCTTAAGCATTGCATAAAGTAAATTGAACCTTAGGGAAGTTGATGTTCAGTCAAGTGAGGTATCTCATAAGGGCCAAGAAAATGCGTATGTTTGCTCTGGGTTTGTGTGTCGGTATGACAACTTTGGAGCTCGCAGCAAGCTATGAGGGCAGTGTGGAGTGCTGGTTAGCAGTGGGCAGCAAGCTAGCTCCTGCTACTCACTCCCTATATGACCCTAAATAACTTGTCTCTGTGCCTCCGTTTACTCATCTGTAAGAAAGAGACAGTGTGGGGCGCCTGGGTAGCGCAGTCGTTAAGCGTCTGCTTTCGGCCCAGGGCGTGATCCTGGCGTTCTGGGATCGAGTCCCACATCGGGCTCCTCGGCTGGGAGCCTGCTTCTTCCTCTCCCACTCCCCTGCTGTGTTCCCTCTCTCGCCGGCTGTCTCTCTGTCAAATAAATAAATAAAATCTTTAAAAAAAAAAAAAAGAAAGAAAGAGACAGTAGTGCCTAACCCATAGGGGAGTCGTGAGGATGGAGTTAATAGAACAGACTTCCGGAACACTTCTCTCACATAGCAAGTCACATATTCCATAATCACTAGCCACTGTTACCAGCATCATCATTCACATCACAAAATTTGCAGGAGTTATTGTGATAGAGCTAATCTGGCAAATAGTTTGGGAAAATAAAGTTATCCTGCAGTATTTTGATGGTTTCGACATGAATTACCTAAAAATTGGTTCTTCAGAAATAAAATACATAGTAGCCAGTAACAGTCCAGAACATGTTTTTCCAGCATATGAGGTGGATTCTTAGCTGGAGGAGGAGCTCTGTTCAGAAGGTTGGAGTGGTGGTTGGTACCCTGGGCTGGCCTTCAGTCTCCATGATTCACTTGAGTTACTTTCACTTGCAGATTTAGTGGCATGTAATGCAGAAGGACTGCTGAACAGCTTAGTCAGTGACTTGCTGAAGAAAAAGGGGCGTGCTTATAAAATGTGTAGGCAACAGGTCTGGAGAGGGTGTTTACTATTACAAATGATCAGAATAATATATACATTAAGAAACAACTTGATAATAGAAATGAAATTTGTACATAGAGTTCTTGGTTTTTAAAAAATACTGGTAACAACCAATTAAAATTACTGCAAATTAGCAGAGAAAATACTACTTTAGATATAGAAGACTTATGCAAATAAGTTTAAAGTACCATTTAAAAAGATGACTCCCATGGATAGAGAGGCAAAGAACCTTAAAAAGGAGGAAATTCTAATGGTTAAGTAAACTTGAGACCCATACACATTAAAATAGTGCACTGTTGTCTCAGGTCTATCAGAGATAAAAAGGTATTTATTGTGGTGTAGAAAAGTTAATACTGATGTCCTTTTAGAAAGCAGTTGGGCATTGTATGAAAAGTCTTAGGAACTCAGCCCCCACCTCTTCAGTAGGCAGAGCTTTGTGCTTCACAAGATTTTTGCTATAATTTCTAGCAAAACTGGAAGCAACGACGATGTCTAATGGTAGGAGAGCGTGGTGATGACTGTAATGTCTAGCTTCTGAGCACTTAGACAGTCACCTTGCCGTGTAGGAAACACCCCTCATGTGGTCCTCATGACAACTCCTGAGGTAGGTATGCCAAGTAATTTGTCCAGACTTGGAAATGGACAGTTGGGATTTGAACTGGGAATGTCCTCTTCACTGGATGGAATATTATTTGGCCGTTAAAAGTGATTTTCTAAGCTTTTTAAATACCGTGGGCATTTGTTAATGATGTCAGCTGGAGAAAGCAGAATGTATGTGATTCCCTCACATGTGAACATGTGGGTCCAGGGAAAGGGAAACACTTCTCACTGTAAGACACTCATATTCTATTAATTGTATTTGTCATGTATTTTTAAGTTCTATAACTTGTTTAAAAAATACTGGGCTGGAGCACCTGGTTGGCTCAGTTAGAAGAGTGTGCAGCTCTTGATCCTGGGGTCATGAGTTCAAGCTCCATGTTAGGGGTAGAGTTTACTTAAAAAAAAAATACTGGGCCGGACAATGGAATGAAATGATTTTTCCATTCCATTTCTATATTTTCAAGGTGAACATTTTTTAATGGAGAAAATATAGTAGACACCTAGCTTCATTTCAGGCTTATAGTTAACCACAGATTCCTTTATGGGTGTGAAATGTTCAGGCAAAATAGTTCAGACCTTGTGGAAGGCATCATGGCAGAAGCCACGTAGCCCATGTCGGGAGAAGCTTGGGCAAATGGAAGCTTTTCCAGAGGAAAGAGACTGGCGGGGTGGGACAGAGTTGAAGGAAGGCCACTCGGTGCCACCCAGCTGGACGCGTGGTCCCTTCCTCTGCAAGTGCTTGAGCTGCAGGAGCTTGAGAACCTCTGTCAGGAGCAAGTAGCACCAGACCGTCTCTGAAGGCCGGTCTGTTTGAACTCTGAACTCAGGATTACATAATTAAGCTCATGCTGTCCAAAAACACATTTTTAGCGCCAACAATGTGTTTCTAGCATTTTGAAATACAAGTTTATTGTTAAAGTTTATTCAGTAAACATCTAGTACTGTATGAGTCAGGTGCTGTTTGGCTCTGAGAACACATCGGTAAAGACAGTGGACGTGGTTCTGAGCCTCAAGTTTGTCTGCAGAACCATAATGTAATTCATATGGAGGGGAAGGAAAGAGTTAAGTACTAGGGTGTCCCTTGATTGTTTACTTCTTTTTTTCTTTTCAGAGAGCTAGCGGTGTGGGAGGGGGAGAGGGTCAGGGAGGCTCTCAGGCAGACTCCCTGCTGAGCATGGTGCCCAACACAGCTTGGTCTCAGGACCCTGAGATCACAACCTGGGCCGAAACCAGGAGTTGGACGCTCAACCCGACGGTGCCACCCAGGCGCACCTGTTTATCTTACTCCTGAATGAGCTACAGTTTTCTTCCTCATCGTTGGAGGCAAAAGGAAATAGGGCCTGCTCTTAAAGTCTCACTATAACAACCAGCATTTATAGTGTGAAAATTATGTGATATCATTGAGTTGGGATAGTTGAATGTCCTCAGATATAACGTAGATGAGATATATTTTGGTTACTTTTAAGAGGATGTGGTTTCTTGTGTCGGTTTCTGCTTTAACTTGGAGGTTTGGGGGTTCGAGGAACCAGAACCAGTTGGCTAAATAATTCGCATTGAGTCAGAAAGGTACCTTGGGCGTCCGCTGGATTGGCAGCTTATGGTTTAGGAGGCAGACGTACGCCTGTTTGTTTGGTTATACTATCATGTTAATATCTATAATCTTAAATTACAGTATCTTTGTTTTATATGTAAAAAGTAATAAAGTATCTGTCCTTAGTGAAATTCAGAAGGTCAAGAACTCGAGGGTCACTTTTGCCAGGAAAGCCCTACAGAGGAGCGTGCTGCTGTCTGAGGGGCTGTGGTGACGTGAAAGGAACACTGTGCACAGAGGCTGTTTGGGCCAGTGGTGCACAGCCACGTCACTGCACAGCTGCTTTCTCTTCTCTCACCGGGGAGAGAGGGAATTGGGGGTGGCCAGGGAAGGCCCTACTCTACAGCTGAGACCCTCAGTGGTGTCCCCCTTTTCATAGCCAGGCTCCTTGCAGGGCCTGTCCGTACTTGATGCCTTGTGTTGGTCTTGCACGGTCACTGATGACCTTCCAGTAGCCAGAATCACAAATGCCCACAGGCTTTGTCTGACATGGGCTCTCTGGTACTTGACCCAGCTCCCTCCTTGGATGGGTCCCTTGACTTGGTTTGTGAGTGTGCCTCCCTGGCCAGCGCTTTTCTGCCCTTGGCTCTCCAGCGGGCTGGCTGGGCCGGCCACTGTTGGATGCAGACGGCAGTGGTGTCCAGAGCAGAGCCATGCCAGCATTACTTGTAAGACCTTCTCTCCAGACGCTCCTTAGTTTTCTTGAGTCCCCAGCCCCTCCTTACGTGGAAACAAACAAGTCAATAACCAGAACTTAGGCCTAGAAGGACTCTGTCTGCGTTTCCAGGCTCACGTTCCACCTCTAACCCCGCGTCCCAAGCGCTGCCTCTGCCCTTGCCTTGTCCTTTCGGGCATCTGTATCTTGCACATGCAGCTCTTGTAGCCGGGCACATTCCCCACCCCCCCAGGGCCTCCTGCCCCCCTTGGGCAGACTAATTCCTTCGACACCTGGGTAGGGAATCCCATCCAGAGGTTGGGCTTTAGAGCCAGACTTGGTGAGTCTCAGCTTTCCCACTTGCTTCCCCGTGCAGCTCAGAGTCACTTAGTCTTTCTGAGCCTTAATTCCATTGTACACAAAATATTAGTAATGTCTCTATTTGGGGGTGTTGAAAGAATTACAACTAAGGAGTGAGGAGTGCCTTGCACAGAATGGGCTCTCAGTCTGTGGTGAGGGAAGAACATGTTCCAGTTTGGGGTTAAGTGAACTTGACATGACACTTTGCATCTGCTAGAGTTCAGATTGGGGGTTAGATAGACCAGAGAGAATGAGAAGGCAAAGGAGATGCAGACTTGTATCTTTAAACAAGTTACTTTTATTTGATTGCCTTCTGATTATGAAATGTCTATTGGTTTGAGTCCTTGTGTTCCTTAAAATTTTTTGCATACAATAGTTTGCTCTTGCTCACAGATTTACCTCAAGCACCTAAAACAGTGCCTGGCGCTTCATGCTTCCCGAGTGTTGTTGAGGGGATGGGTGAGTAGAGAGTACTTTGAAATTTGCTGTAGTTCACATTGTGACTTGGGGTGTCCGATTTGTCACGGGCAGGGCTTCGGTTCAATAAATGACGTTGGGAGGTTAGTGAGAACCATGCAGTAGCTAAAACTCCCGTGGTTAGTTCTTGTGTGCTGAGGCTGACAGTCCCCTGGAAGTGCAGTTCAAGGCCTCTTGGAGGGGCAGGAAGAGGGGGCTTGAATTTGCAAAGTGGCAAAGCGAATCCGTGGAACACAAGGTGCCAGAGGTGGATCTTGGAGGAAAAGTTTTGGGGACTGTGGAGTGGACTGCAGTAATAATTTGTAAATTATTGTTAGTCCTTTACGATTCTTGGTTTCTGGAGAATTATCAGTAAAGCAAAACCAAAAAACAAAACAATAAAATTTTTTGCATATAATAAAAAGGACAAATTTGTGATTCTACTTTTTTCCTCAAGTACAAAATTTATAGCCCTGCCCATTTGATTTTTAGACTAATTGAATATTTACATAGTGATTCCATAAGTTAATATTTAATATAATAATTGTTATTGGTATTTGTACATCGGTCAACAGAGCAAGGCATTGAAGGGATAAACATGAGTCAGGCTTACTGCCTGACCGTCTTGTGTGTGTTTATACACACGATTTTATAGTCTTCTGTGCTGCAGTTTCTGTTTTATTTTTAAATAAAATCAGAATACAGTTGATTAGTTAACCATGAAAATAGTACTGGGTTTTGGTGACCACAATCTCACTGTTGACACAGGAAACCAGGGTTTCAGGAATGTGTTCAGAGATTGGGATCAACCATACAACCATATAAAGGAGTTGCATTAAGGCTTTTTGGAAACAGTGTGTAGACCGCGGGCACATGGCGGTGTCAGCGCCCTCACACAGAGAGCTGGTGCTTGAGGGTTTGTGAGGCTTTCCCCTGACCAGTGCTGTGGGGCAAAAGGAGTCCTCATTAGATGTCAACTTTTTTTGGTGATGGTGGCTTAAGTTTCTATGTTGAGTATTTGTTAATAGCCCCAAAAGCAGAGAGGAGGGTAGAGTGAACCCCTCTGGGCCTATTGCTCAGGTTCAACAGCTCCCAATACTTTGTCAGTCTTGTGTTACCTGACCCCTGACATTTTTTATGCTGCAGTATTTAAAGCAAATCCAAGGAACCACATTATTTCATCTGCAAATTATATTCAGAATTTTAGCATTAGTTTTGTATGTGTTTCCTGGGGCTATAATAACAGAGGCATTGAAAACTGGGCAGAGAAAACAACTGAAGTCTGTCATCTCACATTCTGGGGGCCGAGAGCCCCAAACCAAGGCATCCGCAGGGCTGCACAGCCTCTGAAACCTTTTAGGGAGAATGCCTCTGTGCATCTTCCCTGCTATGGGGTCGTCCGCCATCTTTGGTGCTCTTGGCTTGCAGGTATCTCGCTCCCTAAAAGTCATCCATGGCTGGTTCTCTAAAGGACACTGTCCGGAATGGCCGGTCCCATCCTAGCTGATGACATCTGCAAGGACCCTCTTCTAGATAAGGCCACATTCTGAAGACTGGGGATTAGAACTCCAGCGTGTCTCTGCATGGGGGACACTACTCAGCCCACAACATGCAGATTGGTGTAAGCTTCCTGGAAGGCATTGAGACAGTGTTTATAAGGGCCTTTAAAGGGGCGCCTGGGTGGCTCAGTCGTTGAGTGTCTGCCTTCGGCTCAGGGAGTGATCCCGGTGTTCTGGGATCGAGCCCCGCATCAGGCTCCTCTGCTTGGGGCCTGCTTCTTCCTCTCCCACTCCCCCTTGCTTGTGTTCCCTCTCTCGCTGGCTGTCTCTCTGTCAAATAAATAAATAAAATCTTAAAAAAAAAAAAAATAAGGGCCTTTAAAATGTCACATCCTTTGTTGTAAAGATTCTATTTTAGGAATTCATCTTTGGAAATAATGAAATATGTACACAGATTTAAGGGTAAGAATGTTTATAGGTGAATAATTGGTATTAATGAAAAATCTGAATTATTTTCATGAAAGATCAGAAAATAATGGAAGAATGGTAAAGTAATGACATAACCATTTGATAAAGTATTATGTAGCCATAAAAACTGTGTTTGGGGAAAATATATAATTTGTATAAGAGAATGTCCATAATTAAAGCAGGATATAAGATACTATGATCTGATCATATTTAAACAGCATAGACAGATTTATATGTGTGTATATATAACAAAAAAAATGGGAAAGAATTTGCTAAAAATATATTTGTAGCAATTAACTCTGGTGGTTGGGATTGGAGGTGATGCTATTAATAGTTTTCTGAGTTTTCTAAATCCTGTCTGATGAACTTGGAATTAGTGAAAAAAATGAAAGAATATTTGTTATACGCAATATTACTTGGAGTACTAGTCTATTAGTATTTGCAGTGTTTAAACTAAGTGGGAGGAATGTATGGCTGAATTCCAAAGGCATGTTTGAAGGCCGTTGTTGATTGTGTGCAATTAAGTATTTGGAAAAGTACAGATTTGGGGAAGTTCGTGTGGATTACTACTAGATCAGCATGACTAATGTATCTGGGCATTTCTGCGGGAGTCGCGTAACTGGCTGTTCTGGGAGCATTAGAGCAGGTGTGACAGCCAGTTGTCAGGACCCCGAACGGCTTAAATCGTCTTCCTGTGTGTTAGCGCTCCTGGGAAAAAATGCTGGGGAGTTGGTTTGAAATTGTCCTCTTATCCACAAAGTCCTGTGTTTGTTTTTAATGTGCTTTTACAGAATAAAAAATTGATGTGTTATTTTATAGGGTTCTTTTCACTCTCTTACTTCTAGGTTAAGAATTTTGCAGTTATTTATCTTGTGGATATTACAGAAGTGCCTGACTTCAACAAGATGTATGAGTTATACGACCCGTGCACTGTCATGTTTTTCTTCAGGTACGTTCTCCTAAAGTTAGCACCTCAGTTGGGTATCGTTGGTTTGGGAGTTTGATGTAATCAAGATGTCTTCCCATCTGATGGCATTTATGTAATAAAGTTGAGTAACATCATGAGTTGAAAAAAGTTGTGTTGTGGAGATTTAATTCGGAAAGAAATCACCATTTGGCATTGTTTTTACTTGTCAAAATTTCTGTTTATTGTTACTGCAAAGGCTGATAAGTAGCAATACTTAAGCATTAGACATACCCCGTTCCTAAGTGGTAAGGGTGTCTGGGTGGATTGTCCAAGGTGTGTATTGGCTTTATATTCTGTGTAACAGATCCGCACGGCGTTGGTGGCTAAAAACAGCACATTTATGAGCTCACGTTCTGTTGCTCGAAATTCAGGCAGGCTCGGTGGGTTTCCTCTCGGGGTTCCACGAGGCCACAGTCACGGGCTGGGCCCTTATTGGGGCCGTCAGTCAGGGAAGAACCCAGGCTCATTGGGTTGTTAGATGAATCCAGTTCCCTGTGGTCATGGGTCTGAGGTCACTGACTCCTTGCTGGCTGTGTGCTGGGCCCTCCCTGCTCCTGGAGGCCCTTCTGTCTCCACAACCCGCACCATCTCCGCAATTTCCTGTTCTGCTTCTATGAAGCTGAGAATGGCACAGACTCACCCAAATAATCCAGGATTATCTCCTTATTTTAAAGTCTGGGACATCTGCCAGACTCCATTTCTCTTAACGTCACTGGTGGTTGGTGTCTCATCACATCACAGCCCCAGGGATGAGGGCAGGAACTTCGCGGGGTTGGATTGAGGATTTTGTCTACCACAGTGTGCCCTCTGGCCCCAAAGATTCACATCCTTCCCATATGCAAAGTCAGCTCTGGATGAGGCTTCTTAGGCTCCTGGACACCCCTTGTGTGTGGCCCCAGCTCTGCCAGCACACATCATGGTACAGCTTAGGAAACAGGTCTGGTTTCTCAAGGGGGCTCACGCCCCAGCCCTGGGAGGGTTCTGCCCAGGCTTTCTGCCTTTTCCAGGAAAGGTGAATGCAGCGGGGCCATTTTTCAGCCTACCTCAGCCAGTAGCACTTCGGGGCTCCGTCATCTCATCTCACTGCACCGTCGGCCCCTGCAGCCCAGGTCCCTGTCCTTTCGCCTGCGAAGATCAGAAGGCACCCTCACTAGTGGCTGAATGTTCGGCCTTGGGGGCTTTCCTGGGCTCAGCACAAGGTCCTATGGCCTCTTCCACGTCTCTGTGCCGTTTCTGCCTTGTGGCTTCTTCTGCCATCTGGAGGGGCTGAGAATGAATTCTTTCTCTTAGCGGTTCTTACGCCACATTGTCGTGACCGTCCACAGCAGGGAGAAAGCAGGCAGCCTCTTCAAGACTTGGCTGGACATTTCCTCAGGTATACATCCAGGTGCATCATTACAACTTCTGCTTTCCACAGAACTGCAGGACAGTGTCCCTGATGTCCTGCCACTAAGGAACAAGGGCCCTTTCCTCCATCTGCAGCAGCGCATTCCTGGCTTCCTTTGGAGCCCCACCAGCCGTGCTCCCCAAGTCCGTGCTTCTACGAACAGGCTCTTCAAGGCAGTCTAGGCCTTTCCTGTCGTGCTGCTCAAAATTCTCCCCAAACCCTTCAGGTGCAACTCGTGGGAGCCATCTGGGGTCCAGCCTCCCGCTGCCTGTGGCCAGCCCAGCCGAGGCACAGCGGACGCTGTGGTGGAAGAGGAGGCTGCAGAAAGAAGGCGGGGCAGTGCTGCCGCACACCGTGGATGCTGGTTTGTTGGGTCTGGCGCTGCTCTCAGAAGAGAAGACGAACCCCCTTCCGCTCTTTCTGTGACCCAGAATTCTAAGACAAGGCGCATCAGTCCTTGAGTTAATTTTTTCGCCAAATGCATATATTGAGTCCTGCCAGGTTTCGTGGTCTAGCGCCAGGACATCAAGTCAAATGACACAGGGTTCCTGCCATCACCGAACTTCACAGATTGGCAACAGCTGAGTAAATGAGCAAAGGGAAACAGGTGCCAGAGGACGGGTATTTATAGAGACACAAGTACTGAGTCAGGGCAGCGGGGAGCTGAAGGACAGCTGGAGGAAGTTGAGAATGAGCTCGTGCGTTCCGGGGCGGGGGGGGGGCGCACACGGGCATGAACAGGTCGTGTCGGGGACCCTGTAGGAACATGGAGTGGCTGACAGGTGATGGAGGGAGAGTGGTAGCAGGGAGGGGCAGGGTCCAGACCCCCAGATTCCTGGGCCCGTGTGAGTATGTGGAATGTTATCCTGGAAGTAAATGTTGGCAGCAGAGGAAAAACATCAAATTTGCCTCTTGGATGCTCGCTCTGGTTGAAAGGCGGCCAGGCTGGAGACTTCAGGATGGAGTACTTCATTCTTGTAGAATGAAAAGTTCGATAAATGAAAACTAATCTTCAACAAACTTGGAAAAATTAGTGCGCCAAGGACAACAGGGTTAATATCTTTGTAAAGTACACATAAATTCATTTTTTAAAGTAGCTTCTTAAAAAACAAATTCGTGAAGTGTCATTTACTTCCCTAAATGTAGAAATGCAAAATACACTAATTTCACAATTAGGACTTTAATAAGGTTGTACACTAGGTGCTCAGGAGAGCACCATGAAAAAGTCATATATTGTGTTTCCCAGGTAAATTAGTGCAACCCTCTGGAAAACAATGTCACTTTCCAAGTGACTAACACTGTGTCCTGCAGGGTACCGTCCTGAGGGAGCAGCGACGCACGCAGAAAGGGCTTGCACCATGCGTGGTGTGTGTTTCTACAATGGTATTGAGGTTTCCATCTTCTAAATAGTGGCGGATCCTCTTGACTGTGTGTGTTCTTAACTGGTGTTTAATACGAGCTTGTGATGGTGGGAAACAAGGCATTTTTTTCATGGAACTCTTTTAGAAAGCTTTTGTGAGCATTGACCCCTGTCTCCTCTTTGCAGGAACAAGCACATCATGATTGACCTGGGCACTGGTAACAACAACAAGATCAACTGGGCCATGGAAGACAAACAGGAAATGATCGACATCATCGAGACTGTGTACCGGGGCGCCCGGAAAGGTCGCGGCCTGGTCGTGTCTCCGAAGGACTACTCCACGAAGTACAGATACTGAGCTCAGCCCAGCCTCCGTGCGCAGAAATGGTGTGGAGTCATTTTCATGTGGAAATAACGGAAACTATTTAAAGCCTTAGAGAAAGCGTCTGGAAGAGAATGCGAAGCTGAAGGAGTTGGAGGGTCTTTGCAGTGTGGGTCGCATGGCCTCAACTCTCTGCCTGCCCGGCCGTTGTATTTTTATATTAGCAAATATCTGTAAATACCTAGCTGAAATAAATAAAATATGCAGGGATAGAAAATCATAATTGCTTGTTTCCTGAGAAACTTGCCCTACAGATTACTGATTCTGGCAGGCCGAAATTACTTGTCATCTTTCCCATTGGGGTGGAATTCAGGTGTGTGTCCTGTGGGGCCACTGTGTTTGGTTTGCCTGGCAGTGGGGACCTGTGTGAGCTTCCCAGGGCTGCCGTAACAACGAAGCCCAGACTGGGTGACCACGGACATGAGCCGTCTTGCAAATCTAAGGCCAGAACTCCAGACCCAGGTGTGGTCAGGGTGGTTCCTTTGGGGCTGTGACTGAGAATCTGTTCCCCACCCCTCTCCCAGATTCTGCTAGTTTCTGGCAGTCTTTGGCATCCTTTGGCTTGATGCTTCACCCCGATCCTGGCCTTCATCTTCACATGGCCTTCTCCCTGTATGTGTGTCTGTGTCGAAATTTCCTCTTCTTATAAGGACACTGGTCATTGGAGAGGGCCACCCTGCAGCAGTATGACCTCATCTTAACTAATTACATCTGTGATGACCCTTTCTCCAATAAGGCACATTGTGCTGGGGATTAGAACTCCTGACATAGGTGGGCACCTGCGTGGCTCAGTTGGTGAAGCGTCTGCCTTCAGCTCGGGGTCCTGGGATCGAGTCCCTCATCGGGCTCTTTGCTCATCGGGGAGCCTGCTTCCCCCTCTGCCCTCCCCCTCCCCCCATTCTTTCCATCTCTTTCTCTTTCTCTCTCTCTCTCTCGCAAAAATAAATAAAATCTTTAAAAAACAAAAAACAAAACTCCCGGCATAGGAATTTACCAGGGGGGTGGGGGCACAATTCAACCCACAACAGAATCTAAAGTCTTGAGATCAGAAAGAATATGCACTCAGGGAAAAAGTGTCTTTTATCCTGTTATAAAAACAGTGCAATAAAATAATGATTCTTGGAATTTTCCTTTTAAATATAAAGAGTAGAAGTTGTTTCCTATTCCTCCTAAGACCGTATCTAATGTACTCAAGCAAGCTGTATTTCTGTAGAAACCATGGCCCTTCAGTACGTGCAGCTAGTTTCCGTATCACAGCAGCATGTCAGTGGGTGGTCGGGAGCTTCCCGGGAACATCTCGTGTGCACAGGCTCTGCTGTGGACACTCCGTTTTCTCTCAGGTGCTAGTGTCTGCTGTCCCGTGTGTGTCTCAGAATAGTGCCTGGTGGGCGCTCAGTGGTGGGAAAGCACTCCCTGTCGTGGCCTCATTGACTGACTGCGGTGGAAACACAAGCACAAACCAGACGTACGAACGAGAGGTGCCTTAAGTGGATTTAAAACTCAAATGCACATCCTCAGCGTTATTGCTCCAGCCTTAATTTTTCCATTTACAAAATAGGGGGTGTGATGCCATATCAAATGAGGGGCTAGTGGGAAAATCGTCATGACCCCAAGTACCTGGCATATAACAGACATTCATTATTCTACTTCTGACATTTCTCCAAGATAGAAGAGCCAAGAATCACATGAAAAACTCACTATTATGGCTCATCAAGGAAACGCAAATCAAAGCCTGGAGATGCCACTTCACACCCACTGGTCCAATTATTACAAGTGTTGTCAAGGACGTGGAGAAATTGGAACCCTCATACACTGCTGGTGGAGAGGTGGAATGGGGAACCCTTTGGAAAACAGTTTGGCGGTTCCTCAAAAAGTAAAATAGGGAAACACCATTTGACCTAGCAATGTCAGTCCTAAGTATATACCCAAGAGAGCTAAACACATCTGTCCACACGAACTTGGACAGAACATCGGTGGCAGCATTATTCATAATAGCCAAAATGAGGCAACAACGTGCCATCCATCAGCTGCAGGAGGGATAAACAGAACGTGTTCCATCCGTACAGCGGAGTATTACTTGGTCATAAGAAATGAAGTACTGATGTCGGCTACAGCATGGTGAACCTTGAAAACATTAGGGTAAGGGAAAGAGGCTAGGCACTACATTTTGTATAATTGCATTTTTATGAAATATCCGGAATAAGCAAATTCATAGAGACAGAAAGTAGATTAGTGGTTGCTGAAGACGAGGGGGAGGGGGAAAGAGGGAGGTGATAGCTAATGGGAGGGGGCTTCCTCCTGAGATAAAACGCTGTAAGACTGATTATGGTGATGGTTGTACACAACTGTGGTTATACCAAAAACCACTGAATTGTATGTATTAATTGGGTGAATTGTATAGCATGTGAATTATATCTTATTGATAAAGCTTTATTAGCTGTTAACAAAAAAAAAAAGCAAAAAAAAATACACTCCACATTTGTAAATTTACCCCTGTAGTTACTGTAAGTTTGTTGTATTTATGAGTTTATATCTTATTATTATGTACCTACTGTCTACCTTGCCCTGAACTAAGTGATTTACAAGCCATTTTCTCAAATCCTTCCAACCACCTGCCAGGTAGATAGTTTGCAGAGAAGGAGACTCAAGCTTAGGTTGCCCGTGAGTTATGACTCATTCAGAGGACATGAATTCAAACCCAGATCTGCATGGCTCCTGAACCTCGCCTCATTGCCGCACCGTGTTGCGTTATTCAAATTGAAATTAACTGGTGCAGAAAGTATACCCATACCCCTGGTTCTCTGAGCACTGGATGACTTCTGTTTCCCATCCTCCCCAGGATGGTTTTTGTGCAAAGTCCAGGAATCAGTCTTGGCAGCTGACACAGAGGCAACAAGCCTCAGAGGCACAGAATAGATTCAGGGATGCAGTAAGTAATCCAGTACCCAAAGGGAACGGACACAGAGGAGATACGCAGGAGTGTATTGCAGCATTATTTGGAAATAATATTAGTCAAATGGAAAACAGAATTCAAAGGGTTGTTACACAGCTGTCGTGACTGAAGCAGAGCTACACACATCGACATAGACAGATTTCAAACTACTGGATGGAGAAGCTAGGTACAGAAGGGTACCATGGCATGATGTCATTTACTTACAGTTTTCAGACATTCAAAACAAGGATCAGAAACATTAAAACACCCAGCAGTTTTAGTAGATTTTTATGTGTGTTTGCAGTAGAGTGTTACGTGTGGGTCCCTGGGGTAGACGGCCTCTTTCCTACTGTTCTGAGCCCATGCAGAGAGGAAATGAGGAGTTTGGGGCACTGACAGAATCAAAGCCACACTACCCTAAAAACCACTCACCGATGTTAACAAAAACTGCACCCAGAGTTTGGTTCCTTAGGTTGCTCAGTTAAAATATAGGATGTGTTCCTGGCCTCACCAGGTTTCTTATCTGAAAGTTGAGGTGCTAGTTGGGAAAGTTTCATGTCTTTGAAAATCAGAATGGGGAACTTTGGGAGGACTCACTTTATATAGATGTCATTTTGAATAGTTTTTTCTACATCATTTTTATTAATGGCTTTTAAAATACATGTGGTTTTAGTATTCCTTTGTGGCATTTTTACACTCATCATCAAAAGCTACACAAAGAACACCAACAGCATCTTAATGAGATTTGTATTGCCTTGCACACTGTAGGGGGCGACACCCCACTGGTCTTCCCAGCCACTGCTGTAGCCCATGTCCTCCATCTGGCCTTGGATTTTCTTGTTCAGTAGAGTGGTTAAGCTCTCCCACATCTCCATGGACAAAAAGCACCACATAAAAGATTGCAAAGAATTTCGAAACTCTTGAAATTCATTCATTAATTTATTTTTTAAAGAAGTTTGAGTAGCTCCTGGGCCCCAGGGCTGAGCACAATCAATCTGGTTGCTTGCTGCCCTGTGAAGATGACTAAATGATCGTGTAAAAGGTGAAATGACAACTGTGATAGTCAACAGGTAGAGTGCTAGGAGATCACATAAAAAGTAGATCTGACCCAGATGGGGATTCAGGGAAAGAATCTCTGAGGAAATTATTTCCAAGCTGAGGTCAGATATTAAAAAGCTAACTAAGTGGGTGTGTGGGTAATTGCATTCCAGAAGGGAACCTGCAGGAGCAAAGACCCACAGTGGGAGGGAGGTGGGCTTGTCTGGGAGCTGTGGTGTGGTTAGATGGAGAGGGCACAGGTGGGAGGCTTTGCCTCGGAACCAGGTGTGACATGATCAGATTTTAGTTCTGAGAAGATCTTTCTGTCCCCTTGGAGGAGCTAAAAGGAGATTTGGAAAAGAGTTAAAGGTCTATGGTGATAGATCAGGCAAGAGACCACGGTTGTAAAGAAAGGAAATTAAATGTGAGAATTTAAAACTTCAGACAATTGCATCCAGACTGCTGACTTACAAATTTAGCCCTTTATTATTAAACTTCATGTTTTCATAAGTTCCCAAAATTTGAGTTAAATGAGTTTTAAATTACAAGTATATGAATACAGCATTTGATATTGAATTCACAACATTTTACTTAATCTTTGAGTAGACGGCTTGCTACTAAAGTTTCATATTAATCTAGTTTATATTAGAATAACTGTGTTTAAGTGTATGTAAATCCATCTACTACTTTCCCTTTTTTTCTTATGGAAGCATTTTGATTTCTTCTAAATATATGTAACAGGGTACTGGAAAACAGCAATCCTTTATAAAAATGTTAGGAAGACGTTAAAACAGGTACAATATTATAAAATGCCAAATAACCTCTAAAGGTAGATGTCTGTGGTTTGAGTGAATAATTGAGATGTTAAATGTCAGACTAGGAAAGGGTATCAGCTTGGAACTTCGTTTAGAAAGAAGTTAGTATTTTTTTTGACAGCATAAATGTTATTATTTCAGTTTTTAAGTAGGCTCCACGCCCAACGTGGGGCTTGAACTCATGACTCTGAGATCAAGAATCACATGCTGTACCAACTGAGCCAGCCAGGAGCCCCTAATGTTTTTATTTTCGTTAATAACTAATAGAAGCTTCCTCCCCTCCCTTTTTAAAAAAGATTTTATTTATTTATTTATTCTGAGAGAGAATGCAAGCAGGGGGAGGGGCAGGAGGAGAGGGAGAGAATCTCCAGCAGACTCCCCTCTGAGCGCAGAGCCCAGTGTGGGGCTCGATCCCATGACCCTGAGATCAGGACCTGAGCTGAAATCAAGAGTCAGACGCTGAACCAACTGAGCCCCCCAGGTGCCTAGAAGGTCTCTTTTCTACTTAGTTAATTTCTTAAAAATCCTGGCTTTTGAATTGTGATCTGTTATTAATGAGGACTCAAATCTGTTTGGGTTACTTCAATTCAATATCCACTTTAGTTTCTGCTGAAATTATAACAGCACCTAAGATGCTTCAAGATTTTTCACATAATCCAATGGGACCATCATGATTTTAAATCACCGAGAAGACTGAATTTAAATGATGCCATTTTAAAACTTTGAATTAAAAAGATAGACACGGGCGCCTGGGTGGCTCAGTCAGAGAAGCGTCTGCCTTCGGCTCAGGTCGTGACCCCAGGGTCCTGGAATCGAGCCCCACATCGGGCTCCCTGCTCAGTGGGGGGTCTGCTTCTCCCTCTCCTTCTGCTCCTCCCCCTGCTCGTGCTCTCTCTCGCTCTCTCTCTAATAAATAAATACAATCTTAAAAAATAAAAATAAAATAAAAAAAGAAAGACATGCACCCACTGTTGGGAGTATAAAGTGACGCTTCCTTTCTGAGATGTGTTTGACCAAACGTACTTGGCCTTCACACTTCTGACCCTAATGAAACGCGCACAGAATTCATGGTAACAATGCTCCTTCTAGCATTATTTATAATAGCAAGAAAGTGGGAGGTAACCTTGATGTCCAAGGGATAGTTACGGGAAAGTTTAAATTATTACAGCCATATGATAGAAGTCAGCCATAAAAAATATGAAAAGTGTATGAAATTCTCACATGGAAAAAATGTTTATGATATGAAAAGAGAACAGGATGTGAGATTATAAACAATATGACCAACCATGTATAAAATTGTGCACAGAACAATGTTTATAGTGGTTAATTCTAGATTACAGAATTCTGGGTGATTTTGACTTTTGTGTGAAGAATAACATTTACCTCAGATGCAGGAATAATGTTATTTTTTACAATGAGAGCCGCTTACTAGCCCCTTTGTAGATGATCACAGCTCTGTTTTACTTTGGCTTAGATAGGTGAATCAGACAATTATTTGATCGTCTCTATACGACCTACAAAGTAAGGGGAAGTGAGATCTTTGTGCTTGTCCTTGGTAACTAGCCCTATAGGAGCAAAGTGGGTGAGGTTGACCTCCGAACTGAGCACCGAGCTCCTGGATAAGCTGTTTTCTGGGGTTTTGTTTGGTTTGGAGAAGAATCTGTTTGAACTAGACAGATGAAAATGAGTCTTCCCAAACACTGTGTGACTGGAAAAGCTGAGTTGGAATGAAGTTATTTAAAAAGCAATCTCAATCAGAAAACAGCTTATGATGTTTTTTAAAAAGATTTATATAGAACTTAATTCAGGAAAAAAAATTGACCTAATGTAGCTTATGCTTTTCTCCCATGATTTATAAATACAAGATATACATTGAAAAGTTTCACAACCATCTTTGTTAATCACTTTCTGAATTATGTCTTATTGGATTGTTTGTTCTTTTAATCTTTCATTTTATTAGAATGAATTTTTAAGTAGTAAAAATCAGAACTCATGCAAATTATTATTTAAAAAGTACAGTTTTGATTTTATCACATTCTCAAGTGACTGGTCTACCGTTCTCAGGTCTGTAAGAAAAAAATTTGAAAGAGGTAATGGTTGATTTACATACCAATTAATGCACAGTTAAGTAACCTGGAATCCAGAGCTTTCAATAAAAATATAATTATTAAAACATCTGTGGATAGGAAAAATCCAGTATATAGAAGAGCATAAATGTTAAATGCTTTTCCTTTTCCACCGACGGAGTCAGTGTGGATTCACAACCGGAGGTGAGTAAACAGTGTGGACGCCTGAAACTACAGAACTCGACTCCTGCATCGACATTCCATCGCTGTGACTAACCAGCCCGAGTACTGGGAGAGAACACCTGGGACAACACGCTGCCTGTGCGTGGAATTAACTGCAGGAAAGGGGCCACAGTGTCGTTCAATGGGGACACAGACAAACATAGAGCGTTTCCAACATTTTGGGGTCACTGACTCTCCCTCCTCCCACTATCCCTCCCCACAACAGGAACACGGCTTTCCCCTCAAGTCCCGGCACAAGCCCTCTGTGAACCCCGACCTCGTGCAACCAACAGACACAGATTTATCCAAACATCTCGTGTATTTAGGTCTTTCTATTCATTTGAAAGGCAGGACCCCTTTTAAACAAACTTGGATATCTGAGCTCTCATGCTGCCTGCACATCAAACAGGGAGGTTTCCACATCCACTTAATCATTTACCTTGATGCCTAATATTTCATGGTTCTGACCAAATTTAAAACAGCAGCTGGGTCTGGGTGATGGAGGGATGGACCGGCTCCTGGGCTGCCACCCCAGCCTGCAGTGGGCAGTGTCTGCCCTCATGCCCCCATCTTATCACCAAATCAGCCCTGTGGGAGGAAGGCGTGGCTGGGAGTCTGGGGAGGTGGGAGGCCTCAGGGCAGGCGGGACGGGAACCCCGAATGCACCCTGGAGACAGAGTGCCCCCTGCAGTGTTTTGCAAACCCTAAGCTGCAGGACACGGCTTCCCGTTACCTTTTTCACCGGGAGACCAGATGGAGACATTTCTAAGTCGCTGGTAGGTGAACCAGCTCTGATTTAGCAGGTTAAGTATGGATCATTTGCCAGTGGACTTAGGATAACAGTTGTAAAAGAAAATGGGAAAACAAAGGCACCTAACTGTTCAATCAAAATATGCCTATATAATCAGAATATTATGGAAATAAAATATGGGTAAGTATCCTCATAAAATAAAGTTGTGTCTCTCCATATGTCACGTGGACATAAATCCAGTCTGAGACCTGAAGCCAAGCATACATTTGCCTCTTCAAGATTAAGTGCGATGTTTCCCTGGAAAATAAATGTTTGCATTGTGGGGGCCAGGGTGGGACCCTCAGGAACAACCATGAAATGGGTTGGGGGCTTAATGCACATGCATCTTCTTTAAATGGGACAGAGTCTCAAACAGAAACTACTAGTTATACTCCCCAATCTCTAATTCATCCTATCTTGTGTCTTGATTGAAGACCAGCTTGAGAGGTAGTGGTGAAAAGTAGTTTCATAAAAGCCAATTTTTAAATAATAGAGCTTGTCATTTAAAATGTACACTTTTTAAGGAATTATGATGAGGAATGTCCCAGTTAGTCTATTTAGAAAAGAGCCTTTGTAAATGCCTTTTATTATTCCTGAAGGTTTTCCATGCAGTACAAAGGCAGTAATCCCCAGTGAATGAATATGGGATTGTAGTTTTCAAGATGAAAGCAATCAAAAGATATGCAAAAGGCAAACATATTTAGTTTCCTAATGATGACCTTACCATCTGTTCTTTAATAGGATTTTCAATCCCAGCTTGCACCATTAGGTCATTCACATTCTTCTGTAAGTCCTCAATGCGATTTCCCATTTCTTCCAGTACGACGTCAAGGAAAATTGCACGTGGGGTCCAGAGCGCCAGCCAGAAGGTCCTGAAAGACCCTACTCCGAACAGCACCTACTCATCAAGGCACTGACACAAACGACCCCGCCGTGCAGCTTTTAACACGTGGGAGTCACACGCGGCAAGTACTAACCCTTAGGGTCAGTGCGACTAGACTGCTTCCCTGAGGTGTTTGTACTGTGTGTTTAACCTTTGACCGTGAGCTCGGTTCTGAACACTTGGCTCCCCCTGTGTGGATACAGACTCAGGAACATGAGATGGTCTGGTATGTTTAACTATGTGTTAACCAAACTCTAATGAGTATGTATATATAATGGAAATTGATTCTGTTTAAAACCAACTTTCCTGCAGTTTAATTTTATCATGTTTAAGAGTATTTTTTTCCAGAGAAAGACAATTATCATATGGTTTCACTCATTTATGGAACATAAGAACTAGGAAGATCAGTAGGAGAAGAAAGGGAAGAAGAAAGGGGGGTAAACAGAAGGGGGAATGAAGCATGAGAGACTGTGGACTATGAGAAACAAACTGAGGGCTTCAGAGGGGAGGGGGTGGGGGAATGGGATAGACTGGTGATGGGTAGTGAGGAGGGCACGTATTACGTGGTGCACTGGGTGTTATAAGCAACTAATGAATCATAGAACTTTACATCAAAAACTAAGGATGTACTGTATGGTGACTAACATAACATAATAAAAATTATTATTAAAAAAATAAAGTGTGAAAGCTGAAAACCAAAAAAAAAAGAAGAAGAAGAAGAAGAAAGAAAGAAAGAAAGAAAGAAAGAGAATATTTTTTCCCTATGGGAACCCATCTACAAAATCAAAAGTTGAAGTAAATGGTTCCATATGGAAATACTTTTCATATAATTTCTAAGGAATGAATTTAATTGTGTAAAGTGAGCTCTAGCTTGCCAAATCTTAGGGCAGATGTTACCATTATCTGGATTTGCTTAAAGTGGAAACATACGTCCTATCGTATCTGAATTCATGTCTTAACAAAACAGTGAGAGGCTAAAGTTGCAGAAAAAAACAAAGGTGGGGAGAGCCATGTATAGTACCGTATGTTGAAGACCTTCCATATTATGTTGGGAAGTTTCTGATCGCTTGGTAGAGTATAAATGTTATTCAGCAGACTACCCAGATTTATTTAGGGCTTAGTGGAAATGCCCCACTGGGTAGTATTGTGCTTTGTGTCCTTGTATTTTATCATTGTCATACAAAATGCCCTGCATTGTATTGCCCTGTGTTTGTAAATGTCATACAAAAGGCTTCCTGTCACGCAGGAGTAATTGCCTGTGGATGGTAATTACTACTTCAGGGTACTGTGGAAAGGCACACATGTAAACACCAGGAAATCCTAGATCAACAATTATCCACTAGTAGCAGACAAAGAGCTATTCCATGATAATTCCAGAGTTCAAAAGCATCACAGTATTTGTTATAAGATAGAAAAGGATATTTCTGAGGGTTAAGGTTGTAGTCAGAGCTTGAAAATGTTCTTGAAGTTCCTGAAATAGATTTTCTGCCTGAAAAAATGAACCATAAGACAACTGAATGTAATATTTACTTTTTTTTGGTCTCTTGATGTCTCAAATTTAATTAAATTGGATCTATCGCCCCCCCCCTTTAAAAATATTTACTATTGATGCAAGGGTTTTAGCATCATGGAATAGAACCATCCTTATTTAGTTAGTTAGGTTTTCGGCACGGTGCCAAGGCCTTTCAATTCAAAGGGTAGGGAAAATCTTTTCAAAATAGTGCTGGCACAAGGAGATAGCCAAACACACGGGAAATAAGCAGCCCTGACCCCTTGCTCACACCGTACAGAAACACTAACTCAAAATGAGGGTGGTCACACACGCAAACGTACTCGGAGCCGTCAAACGTCCAGGAGGGAGCAGCCCAGCGTCCTGTAACTGGGTCCCTCAGGAAGTGCTGAGCAGCGCTGGACGCGCACGCGGACGGGCACCGCGCCTGCCCTACAGCCTGGGCTCCGGGCGGGTCATCAGCTGGGGAGGGGGTGGCCGACGCCGGGTGCGCTTACAGGAAGCCCTGCGTGTGCGCGGCTTTCGGGCACCGCGCAGGTCCCTGCTCACAACCGCGCCTTGTCTCCGCCGCGGAGCCGGCACCGATCTCGGACCTGCGTCTGCAGACCGAGCCCGCGGCGCCTTAACCAGCAGCCGTCTCCCCTGGGGGGGTTCCTTTGCTTTTTTAACCGTTGTCAGAAAAACGTAGACTCAAGTGTGTACAACATCTAACGACTTCTTTTCAAGATGACAAACCAACCAGCCTCAAATGTGGCTTCGTGACGCGCCGCGTCCGCGTCTGATGCGCGAGCGCTTCCTGCAGATCCGAAGCGGGGAGGGGTGGGGGCGCCAAGGGCTTGCGGGGCGGGGGGCTGCCCGAGTTCCCCCGCCACGCCCACCACCCTAGCCACGCCCACCCACGACCCGCCCCAGTCCCGGAGGCAGCGCCGGTGAGGAGGCACCGAGGAGGGGAGGGAGGGGGCCCCACTCACCGCGTCCCGCAGCGCGTCCCCGCCGGCGGCTTTGGGTCCCCGCGCGTCCATGTCAAGTCGGTCCCGTGGGCCGGGGGGGCCCGGTGGGTCCCAGTGAGCCTGGTGGTTCCGGGTGGGCCTGTGGACCCGGTGATCCAGGTGGGCCGGGTGGTCGCGTCGTTCCCGATGAGCCCGGTGGTTCCGGGTGGGTGCGGTGGCTTCCGTGGGCCGGGGGGGTCGTGGGGGCCGGGTGGTCCAGGTGGGTCCCCTGGCCCGGGTGGTCGGGTGGTTCCGGGTGGGCTCGGTGGGTCCCGTGGGCCCGGGTGGTCCCAGGGGGCCGGGTGGTCGGGTGGTTCCGGGAGCGCACGGTGGCCCCCGTGCGTCAGCTGCACGGCACACGTCCCGGCAGCGGCTGCAGGGCTGCTCCGGCGGCCGGTCGCCCAGACGCTCAAGCCGCAGAGGGGAATACTGGGGGAGCCTCGCTGTGCTCCTGACACCTGGACGCGGGGAAAGAGCGCAGCAGCTTAGGTCCCCAGAAGTGAATTGCGGGGCACGGCGTGGCTGCCGGGACCGGCAAACAAAATCCGCAGGCAGGTCCTGGGAGGAGGAGGTGGGGGCGAGGGAAGGCGAGGGCTCCGTGAGGATGGCTGCTCCAGACGGGATGGTCACCTTTCCCGGGGAGGGAGGGGCGACCCTGCGCAGGGACAAGGTAGCTGGTCCTGTCGGGCAGCTCACCCTGCACGAGACTGGTTTGCTTTGTTTTCATTGCATCAGGGATGGAAGAGGTGGGCAGAGTGAGCTCCACCTTCTTATTATGGTGAAATATACACAATATAAAATTTTCCATCGTAACCAGGTCTAACTAGGTGTAGGGTGCAGTGGCAGTGAGCACATTCATGTCAGACTGTTGTGTGGGGTCCCACTGCTCACAGGCAGAGCCCCTTCATCTTCCCAAACCGAAACCCTTCACCCATCAAATGTGAACTCCCCTCCCCAGCCCCTGGCACCCACCACCCTACCTGTTGTCTTTCTGCTCCCTGGGTTTTTATGTGTGTTGTCACCTCTCTAAGGTGATCGTGGAGACGCTGGGTAACTCAGCTGCAGCCCACATGCAACCCAAGTGAGCATCCCTGTCCTGGCCCCATAGTCACCCATCCAGGGGACGCCATCTCTTTCATCTCTGCCAGTTCTGTGGTCAACCTTAAAACCAAGAACATGACCAAGTCCTAACACACTGCCAACACTCGCGTCCCTATTCTGATTTTACGGAAGGTCTGGAAGGAAGATCTCAGGACCCATTCCTTCCTTCCAGCGCTCTTCAGGCCTGTCTGGATTGTGGCTTGTGAGTCACTTAATGGGTGACCTCCCAGGACCCTGTTTTTAGCAGGTACCTGTTTTGGTTACATGTCTGCACCCCTCTGGACCAGAGCTCTGTCGGGCAGGACTGTGTCTCTGTGGGCCCAGCCAAGCAACACTAGGTGGATATCTGGGTGTTGAATGTGTGTGTGAAACACAGCCACACATGCCAAGGCGCCCAACGTCGTTAATCATCAGGAGAATGCACATCGAAACCACAGTGAGATCCCACTTCGTGCCCACTACGACGGGTAGAATCAAAACACAGTCACTGACAGGTGTTGACAAGGACGTGGCCAAGCTCGAGCTCTTACAGGTTGCTGGTGGGATGAACCCGGTGTGGACACTGTCGGCTGTTCCACAGAGTTCCACACAAAGTTACCATATAACTTGAATTCTGCCTCTAGATGTATATATAGGAGAAATGGCAACATATATGTAACACAAATGTTCACAGCAGCATTATTAACAATAGTTAAAAAGTGGAAACAGGCGCCCCGGCTGTCTCAGTCCATGGAGCATGAGACTCTTGATCTCGGGGTTGTGAGTTCAAGCCCCACGTCCAGGGCAGGGATTTAGAAATAAAATCTTAAAAAAAAAAAAGGTGGAAACACCCCAAATGTCCACCAATAGACACAAATGGACAGACAAAATGTGGCCCATCCATACGATGGAGTATTACTCAGCCATGAGAAGGAGTGACGCGCTGAGCCACGGCATGGATAAAGCTTGGGAACGTCATGCTGAGTGACAGGAGCCAGTCACAAAAGGCCATGCACTGTAGGATTCCAGTTCTATGAAATGTCCAGAATTGGCAAATCCAAGGGAGAAAGCAGACTGGTGGTTGCTGAGGGCTGGAGAGGAGGGGCATGGGAGACAGTGCTCAGGAGTTAAGGGGTTTCTTTTGGGGGGGCAAAAATAGTCTAAAATTAGATTATGGTGGTGGGTGCACAACCCTTGGGATCAACTACAACTCATTGAATTGTATACGTTAAATGGGTGGATTTTACGGTATGTGAATTATATCTCAATAAAGCTGTTAAAATAATAGCTTTTTAGAAGCATGGCCATTTTGCCACTTTTCATGTCTTTTTAAGCATCTTCCCTCGGAGAGGCGCTGAGAAGGAAAGGTGTGCAGTATGAACACTGATGAGTGGGAGACGGGAGGGGGCGTTCTGTCTGGGCTCCTCAGGGGAGGGGGTTGGGCGGGGAGGGTCATGGGCTGAGCACCGGGTGAGGAATCCTGTCAGGGACCTTCTGGTTTCTCCTAGGAGGAGGCGGAGGTGGGGCATCACCTGCAGAAGGAGGAGGCCTCATGCAAGGTGATCTGTGTTCTCTCTCAGCCTGAGGACCCAGCGAAAACCTGCTAGGCCAGAGGGGCCAGCCCGGCATTCCAGAAGACAGGACGCATCTCCTTTGCAAAGCCGGGTTCCCTCCTGCGACCAAGCAGCCTCCTGGATGCCCCTTCCCACGGGGCCGGGCTGTGGGGTGCTGGGCATTTCTGACACGCCATGCCGGCTGACTGAGGCTGGGGCAGGGCAGACTGTGTGACCATCCTGGTGGAGGACTCGGATGCTGATAGCCGGTCCTAGCGAAGGTTCCTGTCCGTGACTATCAATCAGCAATTCCACCCCTGGACATACACCCCAGAAAGTGAGAACAAGGACTTGAAAAGGTATTATTCCCAACAGCCAGAGCAAGGAAGAAGCCCACATGTCCATGGATGGATGAGTGGATGAATGAAATGTGATACACACACAGGACTATTATGTGTGTGGAAAGGAAGGAAATTCCAACACAGCTGCCACGTGGATGGACATGGAGGGTATTGTGCTCTGTGAAAGGAGCCATCGTCCCAGGGACCGATATTGTGGGGTCCCCCTACATGAAGCACAGAGTTTTCCAATTCACACGACAGAAAGCAGAGCAGCAGCTGCCAGGGGCTGGGGAGAGGGAGAAACGGGAGCTAATGTTTCCTGTGGCAGAGTTTCAGTCTGGGAAGATGAGAAACTTCTGGAGACAGTAGATGGTGGTGGTGGGCAGCAGCATGGATGTCCTTACTGCCAACAATCTAAACACTTAAAAATGGTTTAAACAATAACATTCGACATCGCATATGTTTTACCACATTGGGTGCCTGGGCGGTGAAATCGGTTGAGGGCCCGACCCTTGGTTTCGGCTCAGGTCATGAACTCAGGGTTGTGGGGTCCAGCCCCTTGTTGGACTCTGTGCTCAGCAGGGAGTCTGCTTGGGATTCGCTCTCCCCCTCCCCCTGCCCATCCCCACATAAATAAATAAATAAATAAATAAATAAATAAATAAATAAATAAAATCTTTATAAAAAATCTGTAAGAAAAGAAGGGTTCTTTTGGGGTATAGATTTGGATGCACAGATGTGAGTATAGAATTTTTTGCTTCTTTTTATTCTAAAACAGTTGCAAAGTTTTCCAGATGTGAGTATAGAATTTTTTGCTTCTTTTTATTCTAAAACAGTTGCAAAGTTTTCACAATTTTAAAAATTTCTATAATTATTTTAGTTTTCATAATTTTTTTCATTTTTTTTTAAATGATTTTTTATTATATTATGTTAGTCACCATACAGTTTTTTTCATGTTTTAATGCAACACTCCCCCTATTTTTTGATCCACGAATTATGTACTATGCACTTCTGGCGCCCTTTATGGCAGGTGCTCTCTCCTGGGAGCCACCCTCCTGAGCCACAGGGACTGCGTGTCAATTTTAACAGTGGCCGGCAAATCTGGCTGCACATT